>NC_142591.1:59691984-60010734 GCF_965207765.1 Zootoca vivipara
CCGCTCAAGACCTGAGCCGGGTGGCGATGAGAGAGGGGAGCGTGTGCATGCGCGAGCGAACACTCTGGGTTCCAAGTCCCAACGGCTGTCCGTGGGACACATGCGCAGTAGCGCAATCCCACTGACACAGGGACTGGACGCAGAGGCACTTGGACTTTATTATAGAGGATAGTGGGTTGACACCTTCTCATTTCATTGGTTACAAATGCCAGGGCTAACTTTCTCCCCTAAGTTTATACTGAACATGCTGGCATTGCTTCATTTTGTCTCATATGAGATGGGCTGTATCAGAAGTAGACATAGGAAGCTGCCTTAGGATCAGACCCTTGGTCCATCCAGCTCAGTATTGTCTCCTGACAATACTGGCAGCTGCTGTCTAAGATTTCAGGCAAAGGGTCTTTCCCTGCCCTACTTGGAGATGCTGGACTCTGAACCAGATGCAAAGCAGATGCTTTAACACAGAGCTACAGCCTTTCCCCAAACTGATAACTTGGTTATCAGTTTTTCTCCACTCATAAGTAGCCCTTGCCAACATGTAAGTGTAAACTGAATTGACAGACTATTTTTACCTGTTACTTTAAAAGAAAGAAAGAAAGAAAGAAAGAAAGAAAGAAAGAAAGAAAGAAAGAAAGAAAAGGAATATTGTCTAAGCCTGTTGATACTTTGTGGGAGCGGGTATTGTTTTTGTTTGTTACTATGTCATGTATTTTTGTGTTTTTGTTGTTCTTTATTTTAACATAACTTTATTGAAATTCATAAATAATGTACATAATATACAAAATAACCACACTCTTATTTTGACAAAAATGAAAACAACCATGTACTAATACTCTTCTTTGGATTCACAAAAAATAAACTTAGGGGAAAAAGAGATTGTATAAATTTAAACTACAGTATATTTTTACTGTGTTTTTATATTGTAAATGGCCCTGTGATTGTCAGATGAGAAGGGTGTTAATAGAAATTTAAACACCTCAGGTTACAAACACTTTGTGTTACAGACTCCGCTAACCTGGAAGTAGTACCTCGGGTTAAGAACTTTGCTTCAGGATGAGATCAGAAATCGTGCAGCAGAGGAGCAGCAGCAGTAGGAGGCCCCATTAGCTAAAGTGATGCTTCAGGTTAAGAACAGTTTCAGGTTAAGAACGGACCTCCGGAACGAATTAAGTTCGTAACCAGAGGTACCACTGTAAATGTATTAAAGTGAATCCTAACAAATCATGAGGAGAGCCCTATTCGTGTGAAAGAACTTTCTTTCCGTAGTTGTTTTTGTTCCTTACCCCCCCCCCCAAGAAACCCCCTCATTCCTGCTCCAGTAGATTGGGGAACCTCTGGTGTGTGTGTGTGTGTGTGTGTGCTGCAGCTAGTAAAAAATTGACAAATAGCTGCTGGGGAACAGAACTCTCTGGAATCCTGCCTGTTGTTACGCCATGATCATTGAGTTTTGTGGAAATAATTGTGGTTTAATGATTGGTGGAGAATTCATTGCATTTCCATTTGCTTCTACATTTTAGTTTGAAGGGTACAGTTTTGTGTCTGCAGCTGTAGCCTCTGCCTTACTAGACTGTACGCTTGCTGTACAGTGGAACCTTGGTTTATGAACACCTCGGTTTACAAATTTTCGGTTTGCGAACCCTACGGACCCATCTGGAACGGATTAATTCACTTTCCATTACTTTCAATGGGAAAGTTCGCTTCAGTTTATGAACGCTTCAGTTTAAGTACTCTGTGGACCGTCTGGAACAGATTAATCCACTTTCCATTACTTTCCATGGGAAAGTTCGCTTCAGTTTATGAACGCTTCAGTTTATGAACAGACTTCCAGAACCAATTGTGTTCATAAACCAAGGTACCACTGTATTTTCGTTCACTAAAGGAAGTTTTCTTTTTATTTTTTGAATACAACTGTTGTACCAAATGAATACTTCTGTAATTAGAGAAGTATCCAATATCAAACTCTACCCTTGATATTTCTCTTACTACTGCAATTTTGAAATTGTCACTCTTTAAAATTGCAGCACTCTTAAAGTAAAAAATAAATAACTAAAGATAAATCTATATACGGTAGTCTTGCGACCTGTGATGTTATGTTTCTTTCCTCAGATTACTCTCTGTTTCTTCTCTGGCTTTCTTCTGTTTCTGAAATCTTTGGAATGGGAACCTTCTTTTTCCGGTCTTTCAGAATATATTGTCTGTGAAGTAAGTTACTCTCCAATATTGTGAAACAATCAGGTTAGGTTATATTGACTGTACAGTAAACATCAAATGTGCATTTACCAATTAATAAATAAATGGTTGTACTGATAAGCAAAGCCAGATTCTTGAGCCTGTCTCAGGCCCGGCTCTAGGGGTAGTCTCGGTGGTGTGGGGCACCAGGGCGCCGGGCCGGCAGGAGGGCGCTACGCGGCAAAGCCGTGTGGAAGCCATGCTGCGCCCACCCACCAGGGCGGGGGCGCCGGAGCGATCTCCGCGCCACGGCGCCAGGGCACCCGACCGGCTTGAGACGGCCCTGGCCTGTCTTATCCACTATTGTGAAGCAGACAGACAGAGGCTTGGACGCTGACTTTCCAGGATGTCTTTCACACCTCTGCAATTGGCAGTCCTATGTCTACTTTTTATTTTCCTTTAATTCACCTGGGGCATTCCAACAACCAGTTATAAATGCACTATAATGTATTTTTTATTATTATTTTGGGGGATTACATTATATATTGCATATATATTCTGAAACTGTCTAGATTTCTGACTGGATGGGGCCATACAGTCTTTAGAAGGCTGAGAAGATTTCTTTTTTGGTATAACAGCATAATGGTTTCATATATTTATCTGTATATAATTCAGGGTCAGGCTGAAGGGAGTGGCCTCTGTTTTAGATTTCAAATTTCATGAGTTTTTAAAACACCTGTGGAGGCAAGAATGAGGAACCTATAGCTGTCCAGTCCTTGTTGGACTCCAACTGCTATCAGGCTCAGCCAGCATGGCTGTTGGTCAAGGATGATGAGAGTTGTAGTCTAGCAACATCTGGAGTGCCACAGGTTCCCCACTGGCTTAAGGAGGTTCATATGATCCAAATACATATATCTATATGTTTTTATTTGGATAAATCTACCCATTTGTAAAAATGACTGTACATATGCTAAAGCTAAAGGGAATGGATTCTGTCTTCCTAGAAATTCGTATTATAAAGGCACTAGCTGTTCAGATTCTTATGGAGGTTCCTGGCATGAACTCATTCCATGCTGCAGTTGTTGGACTGGTATAACTGGGTAGTTCTTGAAGCATGGAATCCTCTTATTTTGGCCACAATGAACCAAACAAATCCCTGTTCTGTTTATGCACACCTGCTGCTCAACAACTTCGGAGAGGAGGGGGAGGTGCATATTGTCCCTCGGCAAACCCCACAGCTCAGCCTCTCAGTGCTGCCAAGGCTGTGCTGCCTCCCACACCTGGAGCCTGGCAGTCCAGTCCTCAGAAGTGCCGGGAGAGGGTGTAAGGCAGCACAGCCCTGCTGGGCCAGGGGGACTTGCCCTGCCTGCTCTTTGCTTGCTTGGCTCCGGTCTCCCTCTGGTGCCTTTTTGGGGCGTGTTGGCAAACGCCTAGTATTCAAAAATTATAATCTTGCAGGAGTATAGGAGTATAGGAGCGACTGGGAGCAGCCGCCGAGACCACATAACACCGGTCTTGAAAGATCTACATTGGCTCCCAGTACGTTTCCGAGCACAGTTCAAAGTGTTGGTGCTCTAAACAGCCTTGGTCCAGTATACCTGAAGGAGTATCTCCACCTCCATCGTTTTGCCCGGACACTGAGGTCCAGCACCGAGGGCCTTCTTGGTAGTGGCGCCCGCCCTGTGGAACGCCCTCCCATCAAATGTCAAAGAGAAAAACAACTACCAGACTTTTAGAAGACATCTGAAGGCAGCCCTGTTTAGGGAGGCTTTTAATGTTTAATCCATTATTGTATTGTATTTTTCTGTTGGAAGCCGCCCAGAGTGGCTGGGGAAACCCAGCCAGATGGGCGGGGTATAAATAATAAATTATTATTATTATTATTATTAATGCAGCAGTTATTTTTCTCCCCCACCACTGACTTCACATTCCAGTGAAATCTCTAAGCATTTTATTGGCATTAGATCCCATTAAGGAAATGAATTAAGGCTGATCTTTTTCCTCATCAGCCTCCTTCACAAATACAACAGGAGAGCTGTATTATTCTGTGAGACACTCCCAGTTTCCTGAGTGGCAAGAAGTTCAAGGTACAATACTGCTCAGAGTTTCACTTTCTTTCGGAGAACAGATCAGTGGAGACTCAGGGTGTTTTTCTGGGGGTACATATACCCCTAAACATTTTGTGAATCTTTGTACTTTTGTCCGTTTACTGTATTTATTTTTCCCAAATTGAACTATAAAATGGTGACTTTCTTGAGTCAAAATGAGAGTACCCCTAAACATTTTTTTTAAGGAAAAAGGCACTGTCTAAAATATTTGCTCCCCCTCCACCACCATGGGTTTTTTTTAGGCTGCAGCCTCTTTCAGTCTTCCTGCTGATTTTCCAAATGTGTAATTTTGCAAATAACAAATTGGGGGCAGCAGGCCTGGGACAAATTTTAAAGAATTTCTAATTAGTTTTATTCCCTGGAATTATTTTGATCATAGTTCCATGGATTTGTCCTGCCAAGTTCCATTCTGGAAGCAATGCTAGAAATACAGAATTTGCAACATCTGTGGCAGATTCTGGTTAAAGCATAGTGTTCATACAATGACTTAATAGGGCTGCTGATACCTAGCTTTGCCAAAGCTGATGAACCAATTCCTACCACTCTGCTTGTGTTTTGATGTGACTATTGCATCCTTCATAAAAGGATGGGCCATTTAAGGCAGGGGACCTTGTCCAAGAAATACAGTGGAAGGAACCGCATGATCTCGGGAATCCTTAAATTGTGCCCTTGTGTAGAGACCCTAATACCTGATCTAAGTAAAGCTTTGGGGCAGAAACATTCACAAAGCAGAAAACAAATTCACAAGTCTTCCATTCATTCAAGGGGGTTTTCCCACTTCTCCCACCATTTATTTCTACCCTCCTCCTCCTCCTCCTTTGCTTTGTAACAAATTTCTATTGAGACAGATTTCGAGATGTGAATGCCAGAAAGCCCTCCTGGTAATGTGGAGTTAGTTGTAGTTTCTCTGGAATGTGCCTCTGCAGTAGAGGAGAAAGTATCCCAAGTGTGTGTGTTTTGTATCTTATCTCCGAAATATCAACATCTTGCTTTTATCTTGACAATATTTTATCCCTTAGAATGTTGTTGCCTCATTTTCCTCATACTGTATAGTGTTGCCTCTTGAAAGCTACGGAGGGACCCTGGGTTGTGTGTGTGTGTGTGTGTGTGTGTGTGTGTGTGTGTGTGTCCTGATGGATTCCTAAGCCCTCTTCCTTTCTTTATTTTTATCTGCTACTCTGCCTTATTTGGTGTGAAGCAGCTCCATTTGCACTGCATTAGGACAGGGGTAGGGAACCTGTGGCCTTTCACACATTGCTGCACTCCAGCTCCCATCAGTCCCAGCTAGTGGTCAGGGCTGTGCTGGGAGTTGCAGTCCAGCTGCATCTGGAGGACCACAGCTTTCCCACAGCTGCATCACAAAAAGCTCTCCCGCTAACCTCTCCTTGTTACGCCACAGCTGCACTGCAGGCACTGAAGAGGAAAAAGAGATACGAGAAACAGTTGACCCAAATTGATGGGATCCTTTCCACCATTGAATTCCAGCGCGAAGCCCTCGAAAATTCCTACACTAACACGGAAGTGTTCAAGAACATGGGCTATGCAGCACAAGCGATGAAAAAGGTGCATGAAAACATGTAAGTGGAAAACACACTGTCAACTGACCATTGGAAATATCCATCATTAAGGTTACCGTTGGGTTTATTTTTGCTTGTGCTATTGTTTTCGTTAGATCCTCAGAAGGCGCGGCAAGGTTTTATGGGTAGACATCAGGGGTAGAGTGCAGTATTTTTGACTCCTGTGGTATTTTTGCAGGCCCTGTGGCAGTCCAGCTTAACATGATTAGCTGCCCCCTGTAGTCTGTGCTATTTAGGCAGAGGACACGGGTGGCGCTGTGGGTTAAACCACAGAGCCTAAGGCTTGTCGATCAGGTCGGCGGTTCAAATCTCCGCGACGGGGTGAGCTCCTGTTGCTCGGTCCCAGCTCCTGCCAACCTAGCAGTTCGAAAGCACGTCAAAGTGCAAGTAGATAAATAGGTACCGTTCTGACGGGAAGGTAAACAACGTTTCTGTGCGCTGCTCTGGTTTGCCAGAAGCGGCTTAGTAATACTGGCCACATGACCTGGAAGCTGTACGCCGGCTCCCTCGGCCAGTAAAGCGAGGCGAGCACCGCAACCCCAGAGTTGTCCGCAACTGGACCTAACGGTCAGGGGTCCCGTTACCTTTTACCTACATCCTACATATAAGCTGCGCTGAGATTCCAGTGTGCAAAGCATGTGCTGAACTGGTGAGCTACAAGGGTGTCCTTCCTTTCCATTTTAGGTTATGGCCAATTTCTTGGTTTGGAGGGAGGGATGACTTTAAAACAGAACAAGTGAGCAAGTTCATGTTCTGGTGGTATTAGACTACTACAGTGTAATGTATGTGGGGCTGCCTTTGGAAACTGCCCAGCTACACTGGCTAGGATACTAACTGGTCATTGAAAACACATCTCTGTTGTGCTTAAAAAGCTCCAGTAGCTACCATTGTGTTTCAGAGCACACTTCAAAGTGCTGGTGCTTAGTCCTACATGGCTTGGGATGTGGGTTCTAGAAGGAACCTCCTCCCTCGCATCAACCTGCCTGTGTTCTGAAATTGGTCATGGTGACTAGGGTGAGGGTCTGGTGTTGTGGCAGCCCTTATGGCATTTTCTCACCAGGGAAGCTTGCCTTACACCTAAGCTGGAAGGCTGGGTGCACAGTGTCCCTTTTGCTAATTAAAGGGACTGAGATCCTGTGCCGTCTTTGATGCTGAACAGGATGGTCCTCCAGCAGCTCAGAAGAGATTTTTTTTTTTGTGCGGAAGTGGTGAGGGAAACAGGCTCTGCAGGGGAAAAGAGTAAAGGCAAAAATCATCTTGCCCCTTCCTCCATAGTGAATGGAACTCTGATGAGCCCCTTTCAACTCCACAGTTCTATAATTCTGTAATTTTATGCTTGTTTTCATTGGTGCTCTTTATTCTGCTGTTCTTTGGTGCTTCATGATGCTTCTGTGGTTTTTTCTGTTTTCTGTCCCACCCTGGAAACTTTATAAAATGTTCACGCGTGGTATACAGGTTCATTAAACCAACGTTTGTCTCTTCAGGGACTTGGACAAAATTGACGACATGATGCAAGATATCACTGAACAGCAAGATATCGCTCAGGAAATCACAGAAGCTCTTACCAGAAAAGTTGGTGATGACTTTGATGAGGTTGGTAATGAAATTAAGGACATAAACTAGATGCAGACTAAATATCACTGCTTAATTTTATGCTCGATAAAATCTTGTCAGGCTGGTTGCCAAGCACTTAACACCTGTCTTTAAGTGCACTTCAGTTCTCAGTTGACTGAGGAGATAACTGTTTAAATGGTGGGAAATTGGACTCAGTACTGCCCTGAAGAAAATTTTCAGAACTATATGTGAGACATGTTAATACATACACCCAGTGAAGTTTAATGGTCCTTGAATCATAGAATTGTAGTGTTGGAAAGGGACCCTGAGAATCATCTAGTCCAGTCCCCTGCAATGCAGGAATCTTAACTTAAGCAAAGCCTCTACTACAAAAAAAGGCTCTGTATGTACATGTGGGTGTGGTGCATTAATTTGTAATTGTAGAGTTCTGAAGATAAGTCTACAATCAAAAATAATACTAGTCCATTTCCCACATACAGTGGAATCTTGGTTCTTGAATGCCTTGGTACTTGAACATTTCAGCTCCCGAACGCCGAAAACCCGGAAGTAAGTGTTCCGGTTTTCAAATGTTTTTCGGAAGCCGAATGTCTGATGTGGTTGTGGGCTATTGTTTCCGGGGTGCCTGCACCAATCGGAAGCTGCGCCTTGGTTTTTGAACGTTTCGGAAATTGAACGGACTTTCACAATGCATTACGTTTGAGAACCAAGGTACCACTGTATATCAGCTGACATGTGGTGCCATAAATCATACTTCCTGCTTGGATCAGTTGCATGAGCAGCCAATCCAGTTGCCTCTCCCCCTGCCCCACTCCTGCTATGACATCAGGTGTGCAGCAGGTGGGCGAGATGTGGAGACAGTGGCCCTGTGAGCCAAATAATGATGACTGACAGACCAGATTTGGCCCCTGGCTCAGAGTCCCCCCCCCCGACCTATGACAATCATGACATGACAACAACCCATTTTCCAGTTTAAGAAAGCTTCCCTGCCTGCTTGCCTGGTCCAGATACTTACTTGCTACTTGCTACTGGCAACTAGGCGAGTGGCTGTTTACATGGCTGCCATTATTTGTCTCTTGAGATAGTGGACCCTGTTTCTCAAAACATAACCTGCCATTTTATTTTTTTTAAAAAACTTTCAGGATGAGCTGTTGGCAGAACTGGAAGAACTGGAGCAAGAAGAACTCAATAATAAAATGGCAAATGTTCGACTACCAAGCGTACCAGCTACGCCGCTGCCTTCCCATCCTGGTAAACTTCCCCCCCTTATGTTAAGCTGTCTGTTAATGATACATGATATAGAATGATTCAGGTGAAATAAATTTTGGTATATATATCCTGAAACTGTCAAGATTTCTGACTGGATGAGCGGGAAGAATTGAGACACTAAGCCGACCACAGCTTCAGCCATCTAGGTTTTTTTGGCACTGTGGTTCAAGACCGAAGACCTGGGTCTTACCTGGCACTCTGTGAGCAGTTCTAGTGTGTACCTTCTATTGACATCCTCCATGATGATGATGATGATGATGATGAGTCTTGTATTTCAAGTGATATAATTAGAATTTGGATCGGGTGCATGATGGCCATGCACTTCCCATTGAGTCATCATGTTTGTACCTTGTTTTTATTCTAACAGTTCTTGCACATCTCTTTGTTACAGCATCTTCAAGGAAGAGAGTGGAGGATGAAGATGATATGCAGCAGCTTGCAGCATGGGCTTCTTAACAGCAATCTGCAGGGCTATGGGAAACGCCATGGAATAAATTTATGGAACAGTGTTTTGTTTTATACAGAGCATGGCTGTGTTTGATACAGTCCGGCATTAGTCCCTGGTGGGATTTTATGTCTGTATGTATGTGTATATGTACACATGTATGTATGTATGTATGTATATATATATATGTGTGTATGTGTGTGTATTTTAAGAGAGCCAGGATTACTTAAGACCTGTACTTGAAGTGTGCTTTCTTCAGATGCAGCCTCATATGAATTTCTTTTTTCATACAGAAGAAACCTGATTTTTTAATATATATTACCGGTGAAAATTGACTGGGGTAGTCTTTTACTACTACACAGTATTATCCTTTGAAAGCTCTGTGTATAGGTACAGGCATGCATGCTTATTACCTGAATTAAGTGGTTCTGTTCCATAGAAACATTCAAAGCTGAGAGCTGATATATGCAGCTCTCCCAGGCTGTTGCTTTTTGTCTTTTGTATGTACTGACTTTTGCTTGTACAGGCTGCAAACCCTGTTTGCTGCAGAGGATGGTGTGAGCAAGCATGTTTCTAATATAGAGCAACATCCTTTGTAGAGTTTGGAGTTGTTGGAATACATGGTCCATTTTGTCCCACTAGGTAGAGATGAAGGAGAAATTTGATTTTGTTTGCATTTTAATGCACACCTCCCCAAACAACACACAAGCTGAATGCACTTATCCTTCAAAATTTGCACTTTTCTGAATTTTGCAATGCAGTTTTCCAACTAAAACGTGTAAAAATGTGTCTGTTAAGAGAGTTTGCATTAAAATGTGTTACATTAGGAGAAGTTGCCTTCATAAATATGTATAACAGAAGAACCTCACAAACCGATTTGGAAATATGGTGAACCGATTTTAAAACCTGACAAACCAACAACTGGGAGACACCAAAACTGGCAGATTCATCTACCCCTACAGGGTGTTGTGAAAATATTTGTCTAACTCCTGCCAGAGTTTTGTGCTGTTGGATTTCTTTGCTTTCTATGGGAGTTTCCTTCCATGTAGCTACTTGTTCACTCAAGGTCCTATATGGAAGAGTCAAAGACTGATGTGGCACCTTAACGACTAGCACACTATCTTTGTCAAGCGTATATATAGAAAGACAACTTGGGTCTTGTATAGGCACATAACATAGGCAGTCTAAAATGCTGGATACAATTTGGCTTGCTATAAGTGGCTAAATTCCACAGAGTTTTCATGTGTTTTAGACTGCTAAAATGGAGTTAATGTTAGCCAACAAAGGTAGTTGAGTGGAGCATGTTTGTTGGGGTGTGGGGGGGGGCGCTGAGAAACCAGTTTATAATGGGTGTTTGGTTTTGTGACCAGCCGACTTAAAAACTGATTTTATCAAACCATTTTAACATGGAGGTTGCAGTCCACTAAATCAAAGGGCTGACTTCATGCTGGAAAATAGTGGACAGAGAATGGCCGAGAATCTTCTGTTCCCCTCTTCCCACTTAGCTTTCTTTTAACATTGAACCTTTCATATTGCCATGCCTATTATCAAATGGAGAATCTTAATAGATTTTTAAGGTTGTGGCTTTTGAAATGTCCTTCTTATACTTGTTCAGTTTCTTTTTTCCTTTTTGCCTGAATGAAACACTTTACATTGGAATAATTTATATAACATGAAGTACCAAATTTCAAATGGGGTCATTTTTTTTTACCTGGGGGACACAGAACTGGGTTTCAGATGATTGGATAATGAAGGTGCAAATAAATATATTGTCTGAAAGTATTTGTATTTGACTTGGCAATTGTTTTTCCTATCTTACTGTAAAGCAGGGGTGGGAAACCTTTGGCCCCTTCAAATATTGTAATTATTATTATTATTAATAATAATATTTATACCCCCAGCCACTCTGGACAACTTCCAGCAAAATATTAAAATACAACAATTACGGTAATCAAATATTAAAAGCTTCCCTAAACAGGGCTGCCTTCAGATGTCTTCTAAAAGTCAGATAGTTGTTTATTTCTTTGACATCTGATGGGAGGGCGCCACTCAGTCCTACCCAGCTTGGCCAATGGTAACACAAATTATTTTTAATGGATGCGGTATTGATCTGGCTTAATACTCTTATGCTTTTGTTCATCGTTATTGGGGATGAGTTACACATATTTTCTTCACCCTGATGACTGATGCTTAATCATGTAATACCCTGGAAAATGTGACACTCATACCCAACATCAAGTAATAATTCTTGCATGGATCAGGAGGTAGGTAGATCTCTAGGTGATTTGAAACAGATTTGGCAAAGATTTCTGGTTTTAAGTTGTTCAATAATAGAAAATTTGACTGCTTAAGTGAAAGCAGCTTGGATAAAAATTGTGAGCCGAGGTTTATTCTGGTACAGTACGCAAAACAAATCTCTGTGCTCAGCAGCATCTCAGAGCCACTGTAAATTATTGTAAAGATGTATATTTTTAGTACCTGGCTCTAGGTGGTGGATGTCCAGGTTCAAACACAAGCAGATTCTGTAGGCTGAAAACCTGCTCCCTCTGCTGTAAATGATCATTTGGCTCTATGTATTTGTGTGTATGTGCATGTATGTAGGGAGGGGGGGGGCTGCATTCAGGAGAGCCTAAAAAGCTTTTATGTGTACAGCTGACCAGCATCCTGACCAGCATCTATGACAAGTATATTTATATAGATTTTGGATGTAGAAAGCATGAGCTGTTGAAATCCTTTGATAAAATGATTTTTAAAATTATTGCAAGTTAAAATGCTATTGGTACAAATTATTTTTCTGTAGTTTATATATAGAGTCATGGCACATTCTGGCATCTTCTCTCTCTGTCTCCGATTTCTTCTTTAAATGTTTTTTTTTTTAAAAAAAAAAAACCAACAACACCAAAACTAGCTAAAAGTTGCTTGGTAATGTTGTTTCTCCTGATAGGTGCAAACAAAGCAAGCTGAGGCTGAAGTCTTATTAACTAGGAATTGCATCATAGTGGATCAGGTGTTGCTTTTCTTTAGGTAGAGTCAAAATATACAGTCCTAAAGGTAAAGGGACCCCTGACTATTAGGTCCAGTCGTGACCAACTCTGGGGTTGCGGTGCTCATCTCGCTTTATTGGCCGAGGGAGCCGGCGTACAGCTTCCAGGTCATGTGGCCAGCATGACAAAGCCGCTTCTGGTGAAACAGAGCAGTACATGGAAATGCTGTTTACCTTCCCGCTGTAGCGGTTCCTATTTATCTACTTGCACTTTGATGTGCTTTTGAACTGCTAGGTTGGCAGAAGCTGGGACTGAGCAACAGGAGCTCAACCCGTTGCGGGGATTCGAATCCCCATCCTTCCGATTGGCAAGCCCAAGGCTCTGTGGTTTACACCACAGCGCCACCCGCGCCCCAATAATGCTAGATTGAAGCAAGCAATTATTATAATAACTTTTAGACCCACTCACCTGCATCATGGTAACGGCCTTTGGACCAAGTTAATATGAATGAGAGAGATGCATGTGAAAAGTCTTTTTTAAAAATAAACAGGTTGGGAGGTATTTTGCTGGCCTGTAGGTGGCACTCTGAATTCAATAACAAATGTTAAACTTGCTTGACCACTTTTGCTTGAAGATCTGCTCATGCTAGGCTCCCTTACATGAGGAAATCTGCATAACCTGTTTTTGAGGATATGTAAATATTGCTTAGTTTTATATAAAGAAATGGATTGGTCCAAAGGGATAGCTTTTTAAATCTGCTGCAGAAATGCAAGAAGACATATAGTGCTGGATTTAGTTCAGGGGAATGAAGCCTACATTTCCTCCCCTTCCCACCCCTTGTTTGTTAAGGTTTATAGGCCACATGTTATGAGAATAGCTTATGTCAGACTAGTGCCACTATATTAAGATACTTTGTCAAGATGGATGGACATGGCTCAGTTTTTATTATTACCCCTCTCTTCCAGCCAGCATGCACACTTGCCCTTCCTTTATTCTTAAAACATGCTTGAGAGCCTAGTTAGACTGACTGGTCCAATGCCACCCATTGAGATGAATGGCCTAGTGGGGATTTGAATTCGGATCTTTTTAGTTCTCCAAACTACTATGCTGCATTGTTTTTGGTTCACTTTTATTCAAAAGTAAAAAGCTGCTTTTTATAAGTTAGGAAACGAGTGTCCCACCAAACGTATGGTAGAGACGATTCTCATCTTTACATCACCCTCTCGGTCACAAATAAATGGCCAACCGGCACACCCCAGGCAGCTGTGGTTTGTGGAAGACCTGAACATGTTCCAGTAGAGTCCAGCTCATACTGCTTGTCTCCATATCTTTGCTTCTACTAGCTTCCCACTACAGCAGACTAAAGGTAAAACCATTCCAAAATAGTGTACAGTATCTCTGTCGTTGGGGAATAACAGCTGGAGTGGGATAAGAAGCCTACCTAACAATTTTTGTGTGAAGTTAAGATGAGGGAGGGGACAAACCTTGAACTCTTTGAAGGAAATGCAGGGTAGACATAAATGAAACCATATGGCACCATGTCCTGCTTGTGAACTTTGTACAGGCATCGAGTTTGCCACTGTGAAAGCAGGATGCTGGATTAGACACACCTTTGGTCTACTTCAGCAGAGCTCTCTCCTCGTGTTCCTATTCATTACATGCTTGCTCCTACTTGGACTTGACTTCCAGGACACTTCCCAAAAGATTGGTGGCCTCTGTCCCATGCTGAAGAATACCAGCCCTCTCTGCCCAGTAGCTCCTATACTGTTGGCACTGAATAAAAGTTAACTATTTGTCTTTGAACAAACTAGCAGCTCTTCCCAAACTTGGCTGCAGCTAAAGGTTTAGCCGGTTTCTGCATTAACAACAGCAGCAAAAATATAAGACACCACTGGAGATCTGGAAACAATGAGTCATGGAACACCATGCCCAGGTTTTGCAATAAATGGCACTTATTTAAACGCCAAGTTCTAAATTATGTTTCATGCATGGAAGCATTTTCATTAAGAGTTACAACACAACTTACTGTGCTTTATCAGGCATTTGAAATGGCAGGCTAGATATTTCTCAGCACCTGCTAGCTGATCCTGATTTGTTGCTTACAGAAGGGACCTCGGTTGCAATCCTACAAACAGCATTCAGGCAGATGGGCTATAGAAAGAGGCATTAAGTACAAGTACCACCCAGCCAGTGAAATGGCATCGGTGCACCTAGTGCATTCTCAATGGACACAGGTGTTCTGCCAGTGGTGCTCCATCAGCTGTGGGGCTACAGTGGCCCATTGTTGGTGGGGGGTGACTGAGGACCCACAGGCTCCTTAGCCTCATTTCTCCAACCCCTAGCCCCATGGATTGTTCTGTCCAAAATATTAGTGGAAGTATTACTAACGGAGTGAGACTGGTGGAATGGCCATGCCCTATCATCCTCATATATATTAATTTCAACCAATTATTTAGGGAAGTTTTGGGAACAATTGAATACAGTGATTATGATTTAAGATCAAGACAAATATAGGGAGGTTATAGAGAGCTGGAATGTCATAAGCTAATAAATAAAACCAGAATTAGGAATGTTGGGGAACAGAATAAATGTGGGTTTTTAGAGTAAAAAAAAATAACACGAGCCTGTCCTCCTAGTTCTAGTGGTTGAAACTTATTAATTTAAAACTTCAATATTTTATAACAGCGGATTTGTGTATAAGTAATATTTATTTATAATTCATTATGAAGCAAAGTGCTGGTTAAAGCATATGTATAGAAATATTTGCTTTCCCCCTTTTAAACCAAGGTTTTCGATATGTATTTTCATCATGGAATTTATATTTAATTTTGAATAACATTTAAAAAAAAACCAGAATTCAAGCAATTACTATTTTGGGCTTTAAATTGAAAGGCAGTCAAGAGTTGTAAACTGCACAATAAGCACATAAGCTACAGTGCTCCCCCAAATTGCATGTAAATTAAAAAAAGAAAATGTTTCCAAAGTTCCTTAACTCAGTTTAATGAGTGCAGGCCTACTAGTGCTCACTTGTTCCAAACTAAGTGTGTCTTTTTAACACCATGAATGTTAAGTAGCAAGTAAATTTCATTGTATTTGATAAAGTCTCACCTGTGCCACTAAAGCTTGTGCCATAATAAATAATGTGTTAAGTCTTCCAGGTACTACGCGACTCTTTGTTGTAAATGGCATAAAACGGTATTGAATAAGCTATTCAAAAAACAACAAACAAAAAAACAGAAGGAGATTTATACAGTAGCTACACTTTTAGATCCAATTCAGAGATAGGAAAAAGTTAAATGACCTGCTTATGGTCACACACAATATGCATGTTTCTAGCCTTGAATGTCAGCCCTTAATTATCCTGAAGAACAGTGTGCAAAGAAGGCTCTCTACTTAAAAAGCATTGACAATAATATAAAACCAGTATATAAGACAATATCCAACAAAGCAGCAGTGTTTTGATCAAAACATTTCCTGTCCAGGGATGATTGTTCTGGAAAGCAAATAAAGGAGCTATTTAATGCATGTTTGCCAGGGTTAACACACAACTGATTCCCTTGTTCTCTTGACAGCTGATTAGGGTTTCCCCCCTTTTCTTCTCCACAGCTTCTTCAAAGCAACCCCAGATTACCAGAAATCAAATTCCTTTTCATGTTCCTATTCCAGTCAATCTGAAACCGCATCACCAAAACACTTCCCACTAGGTTCAGTCATTCACTGCTCCCACTTCATACTTTCCCCTCCCATCCATTTTCAAGGTCTGCATCTAGTTTTCAGTAGCCAGGGGAGGAGATTGTGAGGGACTTGCTGAGCCATGCATCACAGGTCTTCCACAGTTTCCTACATTCCCTCTTGAGAAAAACATCACTGACTGAAGTAGGAAAATGGCACCAGTTTCTGGGAGGATCTTATACTCTGGTCAGAACTTGAAATACATGGCTATTCTAGAGTCCAAAGAGTCATTAGACTCCTATTCCCCTCCTATTCCTAGTATTCCCCTCCTATAGACCAATTCCCAGAGTGATTTAACCATCAAACGCCTTTCTCTTGGAATTGTAGCTCTGTGAGAGGAACAGAGGTCGCCTAACAAACCAGCTCCCAGAATTATTTGGAGGAATTGATAACGACTGTTTAAAGTGGTGGTGTAGAGCTTTAAATGCAAGGTTTGAATGTGACCACCATCTAGCCGTGGTTCTTCAGAATAGTTAGTGAATTATATTTAATATTTTTTTGAGTCAATTTAAACCTGTCAGCAAACCAATAGCCCGGGGGCATGGGGAGGAATAGTTTAGAATTGATCTGAATTGAACTTGACTGCAGCTGTTGAAGAGGCCATCCAGAACTAAACTGGGTATGGAAGGATGCCATTACACTGGTATGTTTTATATATGCTGAAAGGGGAAAAGGTAAAGGACCCCTGGACAGTTAAGTCCAGGCAAAGGTGACTATGGGGTTGAGGCACTCATCTCACTTTTCAGGCCGATGGAGCCGGCGTTTGTCCACAGACGGCTTTCTGGGTCATGTGGCCAGCATGACTAAACTGCTTCTGGCACAACGGAACATTGTGACGGAAACCAGAGTGCATGGAAACATCGTTTACCTTCTCGCTGCAGGTATATATGTTGGAAGCTGCCCATGGTAGCTGGAGAAACCCAGCCAGATGGGCGGAGTATGAATAAAATTATTATTATTATTATAAAGCCGAGAGAAATTCTCATATAGAGCTTTTCTAAACAGATGCATTAAACAAAAACTGTTTTTACTTTTTTAAGCTTCAGTGACTGAGAATTATGCAAAATTTCAAACACAATGAGGTATTTCGGTACAAATCATATTCTGAGTATACAGTAGTATACTCAAACTTACCTTCATATTTAATTAGTGAAGGATTTAACCGTAATTTATTACAGTGAAATAAGGGTGGGACATGGGGGCATACATGCCAAGTCCGGGTTGTGAATATCCGGGATTGGCAGCGCGCGCATGACCGGAAGTTGCGTGACGCAACTTCTGGTGGCGCTTTGCCCTTCTATGGGTACCAGAAAATGGCGGCGCCAGCGCCGGAAGTCGCTTCCGCGAATGACCGGAAACACGTAAAAGCGACTTCCGGCGCCAGCGGCGCCATTTTCTGATGCCCATAGAAGGGCAAAGCGCCACCGGAAGTCGCGTCACGCAACTTCTGGTCATGCGCGGAAGCGGCTTCCGGCGCCGCCATTTTCTGGTGCCCATAGAAGGGCAAGCAATCAGAGAGAGGCAAGGTGAGAATAACAGTTACCTTCCAACCTAACTTACCTGTTTTCATAGAATCATAGAATTGTAGAGTTGGAAGGAACCTCGAGAGTCATTTAGTCCACCTCCCTGCAATGTAAGAATCCTGCCCACAGCTGTCCGTGGGCGGGCTCGAACCACCAACCTTCTGGTTAACGCACTGGCTACGGAGACCTGTCATTGTATACTCCCCATGTTAAGCGCATAAGAAGTGCCTGCTGGATGAGGCCAACAGTCTAGCATCCTGTTCTCACAGTGGTGAACCAGTTGCCTATGGGGAGCATGCAAGCACCCCTCTGCCCATCTGCGACTCCCAGAAACTGGCATCCAGGGAGCTACTGCCTCTGACAATGAAGACGGAACAGGGCACCCATGACTAGTAAGTGTGTTTGTACAGTTGAAAGCAGAAGAAGCAGAGTGGCCTCCAGAATGGTGCTAATATACAAAAACCTCCTGCAATAAAATGCAGAGAAAATGCATTCCAAGCCAACATTAAAATTTCACACACCGTGCCAAAACATGGAATGTAGATTTTAAAAAGCCAAGGAGCAAGTTAGCCATACTCCAGACTCTCTTAAACCCAGCATTATTTTGCAACAGACGACAAAAAAAAAGATGTTGTCATGTCCAAAGGTTTATTAGCCCCAGATGGTTTCATACAGTTCTGCAGAGATCTTTATCCTCACACCCTAAAACACAAAGCGGCCATTGAAAATTCCGGCACATGAGACTGTGTGTTAACAGCATTAAACAAAGAAGTAGGTGGCACAGAGAAGAACAAAAGAAGCATTCTTCCTACTGAAAGAGCAGACAAAACAAGGCACTTCCAGCAAGTAACTGCTGAGCAGAATGTTTCTGAAGATTCCATAAAGCTGACACACTATTATAACATCTGTAACAAGCAAAATACAAAAAGGCATTACTGTACAAACCAATTGCACCTTCCCTCAGTCCAAAGGTCGAACAAAAAGCACAGAGCCAATGAACTTGGCACAATATTTTCTTTGTTATAAAGTGCATTATTAGGTTCAACACAAATTTTAAAATGAGAGTGAAGCTTATAGTGTGTTCCTGGGTGTACAATATTTTATAAACACACGCAAACATAAACTGCAATTAGATTTAGTTATTTAACTGTGCAGAAGTATGGCTTTAATGACTCAAATATCTGTTTATAATATACATACTTTTAACAGCGCAATTATGCATTAGCAACAAAAGAAAGAGGTAGTGTTCTTTATATAAGGCAAATTTGTTGATTCGGTGATTATGTGGCTGAGTGGCAAAAGTGTCAGGACATTTAAAGAAAAACAGTTAAAAGACAGCTTTTATATTGTTTTCAAGTGCAGGTGAATGCCCACAGTGCGATATTTCTTTCCGCATTATGAAAACAAATCATATTCCCATTACTGAAAGATTTTGGTACTGCAAGCTTTCCTAGATCATTGCATTAAAATGTACATATCACTTATTTACATTTATGACTTTAAAAACCACAAGAAATCATATACATTTTCCAAGTCCAGATGGCAGAATTATATTTCCCAGAAGTTTCATGCCTATATAAAGAATCTGAAAATCCAAATACCAAAAAAAGCTGTCCATACAAAATGTGAGATATTAATAGCAAGCACGTGATATACAACATGCTACATGATTGGTATATCTACATATGTGGCATTTATCCTTTACATATGGGTACATACATCACTTAGGATTCCATGAACAACTTGACCTGCCTTTAATCAGAGCTTTTTATATATTAATATATATATCTCGTAAGGCTAGATAAAGGCTGAGACAAAGCAGCACTTATATCCTTCCTATGCCATAGGTTTCTCTAGATTGGTTTATGTAAACATTCAAGCTTCTGCCATCTCAACTTCTGCTTGACAGCTACTATATACTTCTGATCAATGCAATCCAGACATTGACTTTTTTTACACTACTGTAAAGGCAGCTGGTAGTATTTACATCTCTTCATCGGTGGTATACGCTACCTCAGCAACTTCGATTTCTGGCACGTGATTTTCAGCCAATGAACCGCTCCAATATGTTGCCTGATTCTCTTTCTCAGAGCTGTAGGAACAGATCAATATGTTTGACACACTTTTTTTTTTTTGGGGGGGGGAATCATTTCATATCTATCTCACGGTTTTGATCAGCACACTTGGAAAACTAATCTCTTTTACAAAGAGTTTATAGAGGTAGGCCCTTGCCCCCCAAAATCTGCTAAGCCAGGTTGCTGGTTTTGTGATTTATCCGTTGTTTTTTTCATTGTTTACATTATTAGTCATGGATATCTAGACCTCTGGGTTAAGGTGGATCACAGATGCATGCCTATCAGATCACTGTTCAAGCAGCATTACCCACATGCAGCTTCTTCAGCATACCTCATACTGAAGAGGTACAGCCCTCAACTATTATCCTTTTAACCTCAGTTTGGGGCAAGGACTTTTTGAAGAGGAGAAAAGGGCAGGAAACCACAAGTAACATAAATATATTTAACATTTCTGGAGTGTGGATTGCATTTGGAATGTGAATGGCACATCTACAACAACGTATCACAGGAGACTGTAGAAGTGAAAGGCTTTCCTGAAAATAACCTTAAATAAAGCAGAGAATTTTAAATTGTACCTGTTGTCTTCTTCTAGGGCTCCTTGATCTGCCTCTATTGCAGAGGATTCCACTTCTCCACTGCACTCACTCTCTTGTCCCGACAACTTACGATACTTCACTTTTCCTAAATTTAAATCCCTGTGTAACGAATTCAAGATACAGCTGATTGGATCCAGAATATCACTTTCACAAATGTAAGGAGATTTTCTATTTATAGAAAGAAGAGAATACACTTTTTTTGCTAACTCTCCCTTTCCCCCAGTGTTTTCTAGGAGCATAAGGGGAAAAGGAGGAATTGGTGAAAACTGCCCCCTCTGCTTCTTCAAATGTAATTGTGGCTCCTGCTAAACATTAGTTTAGATCCAATCCAATATAGTTAAGCTAGGAAATAATGAAAAAGCACCTAAGCAGAACTTCTTTTAGAAGACTTTTCTACACATAATTATATTTTCATTCCTTTATTAGGTTTAAGACATAATATTGAAATGACACTGATACTAATTAGCAAAGAACTTTCATTACAAATTGTATCTATTTTGTATTGATGCTTCAGCGTACTGTTTATCCATTATGTACTGGAAATATAATTATATTAGATGTTGGAAAAGTATTTTAGATACTAGACTACAAAATAGGATGCTCATCTACAAAATATTTTGGAAAGTATTTTGTTTGCTATGCATTTGGACAGCTCTTAAGGTTTCATAATCAGATTGCATAGAGGTTCTTGAGATGAAGGAGCAGTTTTTCTCTCTGTTTGGATAAGATTGGACGGTCCTTTCAATCAAGATGGCGAACCTTTCAAAACTGCACTGAACCTTTCAAAATGGCACCAATTTTAACTCTGCATTCATTCCCACCCTCCTTAGAATTCCCGGGCAATGTCAGATACAAGGCTGCTAGTAAGCAATAACTATAAAGTTAGTAGTATTATTTATTTCACCAGATTTCAGGTTCAGAATGACAGTAAAACAGAAGTCCTCATCCTCAGGATTTCCTCTTTGTGAGATTGCTACTTGGAAACTGCTCTCCCTCCCCTCATTCCTATCCAAAGAAATGCGTAGTTAAACTGTCAGGCTATATGTGGCCTGCACCAACCTCAATTGTGTCAGAAAGGCTCACATACATATTCAAGTGCTTTACTTCACAAAAGACTTTTGATTTCCTTTTTAAACTGAAGTTTAAAATTATATGCAAGAGTTACTCCAGTGGTTATCTCCTGTCTTTCAGGAGAGAATTGAGGGTATGGGTTGCAACAAAAGAAGTTTTCAGAAGTGCATGAAAAGTGCTCAATGTTTTGGGATTAATTTTTAAACTGCAGTCTAGTTTCAAGAATTTTCTGTCCACTTACCCCAATTGTTTCTCTATGGCGTCTATGTACACTTCTTTTTCATTTAGCATTTTTTTCAGAGCTTCCACCTCTTTTTGTTTTTCAGCAAGTTCCTTTTGCAGACGGTAGTTTGTTTCTTCTAGGGTCTCGCAGAAAGCCTAGAAGAAAATTAATTTTTTGATTTTTTGAAGGCAATAGTTTTGTGTGAGAAATGCAAAGACTTGAGACTGATGATGTTCTCCTCTTATGCATGGTTCCCCTACTGGAATACTTTTAATTTTTAATATGCATAAAAGCACACAACCTCAATTTGATTTCATTGCAATGAACATTTTTATGTGGCAGTAATGAGGTCAAACTGTACCAAGCTGCCATTTTTTATGCAAGACAAAACAACAACAACAAGACAATGGCTCACATAGGGACTGTCCTAACCCATATTTCAAAATATTTTCAGAATGACAAGCTGTGACCTACACATGCGGCTGAGAAAATCTGCGTGACCAGCCACCACAGCTCTGTAGACATGCATCCTGTAGCAACTTTACTATTTATTGTACTGGCACATTAAAACAGAACTAGGAAAATGTAAGGGACCTACTGTGCCATAATAGAAAAGCATTACATCTATTGCAGAATCTTATAGTAACAGCATAATCATGATGAAACACAAAACAACACATTTTAGTTTGAATGTGGCTACTGAGAAAGTGCACCAGAAGTTGACATTTTCTGCTAAAGCTAGATAAAAAAGCATAGGTGAAGCTCAGTGTAATTACTTGAGATTACATCTTGGCACACATGATGCTGTCTTGTTGCCACGCCACATAATTCTACAAATCCCCTCATGGGTCTCAGAAGGTCAACTACAGATCCCCCCCCCCAGTCCCTTGTGACATAAATAAACATTGCAACTACTGTGGATCCCCCTCTCCCTCAAATAGGTTATCAGATGTTAAAAGATTTTATTGCAGAACTCAAGATCCCAAGATTGAACTGCAGCAAAGAGATCAGTACGGTTGCAGTAACAACACCCACTCCTAAATACACTTATTTGGAAGTAAATTCCACTGATTTTAATGGGGTTTATGTCTCAGTAAGTATGTTTAGGATTGAGCCCAATTGGGTTTTTGAGGTAGGAGCTTTTGTAGACATGAGTCCAATGAAAGAGGAAGTTCTCTTCAAAAGCTCATGAGCCACTAAGCTAGTTCATCTCCAAGGTGCCACACAGGTGATATGTCCAATGATAACTTGCCGAGTTTCTAAGGTTAATAGTTATCTGAAAAGCAAACATCCTGCAAAATTGTTAATTAATATTTTGTAGAGCCCTGACTGATGTCACAAGGAGTCATTCAAAGTTACTTCCCTTTCTTTAAATGGAACCACTTTTCCAATCTTTTCCAGTGTGTGTGTTTAAAGGTATAAAGGTAAAGGGACCCCTGACCATTAGGTCCAGTCGTGACTGACACTGGGGTTGCGGCGCTCATCTTGCTTTATTGGCCAAGGGAGCCGGCGTACAGCTTCCAGGTCATGTGGCCAACATGACCAAGCCGCTTCTGGCGAACCAGAGCAGCACACGGAAACGCCGTTTACCTTCCCGCTGTAGTGGTCCCTATTTATCTACTTGCACTTTGACGTGCTTTCGAACTGCTAGGTTGGCAGGAGGTTTAAAGGTATAGGGTAAAGGAAAAACTAAACCAATATACACACTGCATTTTAACATTTTTGGGGTGAAATGCTAATAGCTTGCCGGAGGAAATAATATTTGATTCAATGCTTGGGTACATTGCACATGCTATTGAGACTGTCTCTATAAGCAGTGGATATATTTTTCTTCTTGACTTCCTCTATATTTTTGATAGATATAAGAAGTTCTGTAGCTGTGAGCTTCCCTTTACCTATGCAAACAAAACCATTTGATGCAGAAAATCTCAAAGCATGGACTGAGGGCTTACAATTCTTTCTCTTTAAGAGAAAGCCTGCAATTAACATTAAAAAGTTTACATTTCATAATTTGTTGCTATCTTCACTAGCAAAACTGCCTATTATGTAATTTGGCAGTGATCTCATTTGGTTGTGTAGCACATTCAGTTAACCAGGCATCCACCAGGAGCCTCTACAGATATAATGCTGCCAATCCCTTAAAAAACTATGGGACAGTTGTGAAGGGACCAGCCATTTTACTAGAGCCAAAATTAACAGGAATTAAAATACATCAATGGCATTATACCTTGACTGAAACCAAGTTAAAATAGTTACAGTTGTTCTCTAAAAAAAAGCCAAATTCAACACACACACACACAAGAGCATCTGTATATATTTCGGAATGCTAACAACATTCCAAATGTCTTAACTTAAAAGTAATTTTACCAAGTATTTGAACTGGACATATTAACATAATGTGTTAAGCTGGTTCATATCTGCTAGATGTGAGCCAAAAAAATCTTTTTCTTTGTTCTTCTGCATGTATTCAGCAAATGGTATTATTCTAATTCAGAAAGCCTTTTGGATGGGTTCTGCAATATTTGAAAAATCAGATGCCCAAGGAAAACAAATAAAAAGAATGACATACAATCCAAATAAAACATCCCATTTCAGGTAGGAGGAAATAGCAGTGAGACTGAGCAGTGTAACTGATAAATCATGAAGATACACGTATTAAAAATATGTGAGAAAATACTTTATGCTAAATATAATTAAACCAGTGAAGGAAAACCCTAAAGTATGATATATGCACAACTGATAAAGCAAAAGGATCAGATCGCAGAGATAGATTTAAAACAATGCATCAAATATGAGTCATCCATAATTATATACCGGGCAGAAGAATAAAACAATATTCAACCTTTGGAGATTGAGGAAAAACTGCAGGAAGAATATAGTCAAAAGAAACTGTGGAATTATTTCCTACAACTTCTGCATTCTTTTCCCACCCTCACCTCCCCAGGTTTCCATGATCTCTGCTCCAATGCTGCCCTGTCTTCCTGCATTTGGGCTGCTTGTTGTGTAAACGTACAGTCCATAGAGTATTCATTCCATGCCTTTTTCTATGCGGCAGATATATATATTTTATGTCCGCCTCAAAGAGAACAGATGCTTGTCCTATTATAAAGGCACCACATGACAAACGTCATATGGAACATACTTACCCTACTCTCTTCAAGGCTATCAAATGGTCCTGGTGGATCATCCAAACAAAGGAACTCCCTCACTGCAAGACTGTGAAATAAGGAAAAGAAAGAAAGAAAGAAGTTGGTCTCCAAACAGAACAGCCTAAAGTCAGTGAGAAACAACACAAAACAAAACATTTTTCCGAAAATGAGCAAATTTGTTTTTATTATAACAAATGTGTAATGTTTCA
The DNA here is from genome assembly GCF_965207765.1 of Zootoca vivipara. NCBI lineage: Eukaryota > Metazoa > Chordata > Lepidosauria > Squamata > Lacertidae > Zootoca > Zootoca vivipara. The sequence continues at coordinate 59,716,684 of NC_142591.1, forward strand.
GTTGTTGTTGTTGTTGTTTAGTCGTTTAGTCGTGTCCGACTCTTCGTGACCCCATGGACCATAGCACGCCAGGGACTCCTGTCTTGCACTGCCTCCCGCAGTTTGGTCAAACTCATGTTCGTGGCTTCGAGAACACTGTCCAACCATCTCGTCCTCTGTCGTCCCCTTCTCCTTGTGCCCTCAATCTTTCCCAACATCAGTAAGCAGGTATAAATAAATGTTTTCCATAACATTTTCACCCTCCCCAGCAATGGATGCTTGCCTAGTATAAAATGTAATTGTTTTAAAAGAAAGACATTCAGGGTAAGGATGTTTTTTTTAAACAAAGTTTAATTTATCCTGGATTTTAAAATCCGATTAACTCCCCAGAAATAAATAAATAAATCTGAATTAAAATACAGAATGACAACAGCCAGGAGTAAGGAAACTGCTAACTAATCACATGTCCCAGTGGAGGCTTAGAATTTGCATTTCCCAAATAGCAGATTTCTCTATACTGTACTACAGAAGCAAATTGCCTTTGGAAACATGAAAACCTTGCTTTTCAAATCAAATGTAAGAAAATAATAGTTGCTTTATGCATACCAAACAGGATCTCTCCCACACTCAAACTGAAGGTTAATAATGATTGGCAATAAGCCTTCAGCCAGGATTATCGCCTTATCTGAACACTAGACATAACTGTCTGCCTACTTGTTTGGGGTCAATAAAGACTGTTCAAAGAGGAGACGATAGAGAGGCTTGTATAAACAGCAAGAATGACTTGCACTGCCATATTCTGGAAGATGGCTTCGATTTTTTTCTCAAGCCATGCCTAGCCCATGTAACTACAGTCATACCTCAGTTTAAGTACACTTTCAGTTTAAGTACTCTGCGGACCCGTCTGGAACAGATTAATCCACTTTCCATTACTTTCAATGGGAAAGTTCGCTTCAGGTTAAGTACAGAGTTCCGGAACCAATTGTGTACTTAAACCGAGGTACCACTGTACTCCTAAACTGTCTCTTTTCCAGCATACTTTTGACTAGCAGAAGTTTGTTTGTTTATTAAATTTGTACAATGCCCTTCTTTTGAGGATCACAGGGCAGTTCACAACATAAAAATACAAAATGAGAACGCAAAACATTTAACAACGCAAAAACAAACCAAGTTGTATGTGTCAATCGTGTGTAAGCATCTCTTTTGAGAAGATTAGACCAAGACAGGGGTCAGCAAGGCTTACCAGGCATGGGCCGGATCACTACCACAGAGATCCTCTGTGGGCCAGACCGGCACAGTGCAGTGCTGGAAATCACGCCTGCGCAGAAGTGATTTCCGGCGTCTGGGCATGCGCAGAAGTGATTTCCGGAGCTGTGGGAGTCCTCGCACTGTGCTGCGCTGGTGTAGTCCAGCGCGTGGGGACTCACCGAGCGGGTGGCTCAGTTCGGGGGCAGCTCATGGGCGGGTTAAGCAACCCTCATGGGCCTCTTCCGGTCCATGGGCCTTAGGTTGCCGACCTCTGGACTAAGGCTTCAAGCAAACATGTGTGCCTGCTGCTTTAAATACCATAAAAATGGAGAACACTTCACATTGCAAATAATTTGCATGAAGGAATTGCTCTCATAGATTTGCCAGTTTACATATGCAAAGTTTGTTTGTTTTGAAGAAAACAACAACAAGGGACATTGAGCTGCTGGAAATTCTGGAGCAGCATTCCACACGGGTTGGGACTCAAGAAGCTTTTATTATAAAACATGAAGAAAGCTTGCAGAAAACTGTTCTAACATCACATCTGTAGAATTTCCAGGTTCATCAGCGAGTTTGTAAGCGAGTGAGAATGTGTAGTTTCCCTCTCATAACATTTATTCAGTCAAATGAACTGTCTAAAAGAGAGAGAGAGAGAAACAATGCTTCTTTGCTTCATTTGACAGTTATATCACACCGTTTCCAAACACAGTTTTATTTACAGTAGAGCTTCTCTTCATGGTTGAACTGCTGTTTTGAAAAGATGTGGAATGAGATTGCAAATGGCCATCTCAGAACAGCTTATTATATGAAAGCATTGTTGCCTTCTCCAACCATGACTTCACTTGTTCTGTACCTCTTTTAGACCCCGTTATTGAGATTAAGGACAATTTTGGCAATATTAAACTACAAAATGTGAAAAATACTACAAAATGTGTATCTTGTGACTAATGCTATAAAGCTTTTACATGGAAGAATGATGATAAAAAAACATAATAATAAACCTTTATTGTGACTACACCACCTGTGTGCAGTGAAATTAAAGGACCCCCCCTACACTCAGTCTTGTTCGCACTCTGTGTGCTTGTCGGAAGTCAATTGCACCACTATTTTTTCCCATTCAGCATATAACCACTGAATCCAAGCACTTAATAAGATAAATATCAGTTCGTTTTGGGTAGCCTTGGGTAGGGCTTTTTTTTGCTATGCCGCCTTTGGCAGCTCTAATAGACAAGTACTATATGTGGTTGCAGTTAAGAAACGAAGTTCTTTGTGCACTAGTGGAAAAGGGGGGTTTCAAGTGTAGGGTTTTGCTAAGTATATTCTCAACTGAGGTTGTAATAAGCTAGAAATATATATTGATATACAGAGGCAGTACACCAGGCATCTCCAACCTTCAGCCCTCCAGATGTTTTGGACTACAATTCCCATCATCCCTGACCACTGGTCCTGTTAGCTAGGGATCATGGGAGTTGTAGGCCAAAACATCTGGAGGGCTGCAGGTTCGGGATGCCTGCAGTACACCTTTCTGAATACCAGATGTTGGAGACAAAATGCAGTACAAAACAGAAGACTGCTGCCTTCGTGCCATATTTGAGAGTTTATTAGAATCAGTTGACTGACTGGCAGTTGTTGGAAACAGAATGCTGGTTGTCTGTTAAATGCAACCTAGAGCAAGTCATTTCTTACGCTCCTATGTGATATTTATATGATTAGGATTGTGATGCAAAAGTTCATTCAAATGCATTTAGAACTTTAATGGAAGCAACAGCAATATTGGTTTTCCTCTCCTCCTTCCAAACCGTAATGCGGTGATGCATGTGGGGAAGGGAATTCTACCTTTAACTTACAGTTTTTGATTGAGCAAAGCTGTTTACACAGACTCAACTAAGCATTACTATTTTAGCTCTATTGCACTAAGATGGGCAATACTGATAGAAGCAGAAAGTAATCTTCTTCTACAGAAAGCTGAAACTAGAACAGCAGAAAACGCACGCACGCGCACGCGCGCACACACACACACACACACACAATTGCCTTTTATGAACAGCAGAGCACTGAATCCCATTTTTAGATTCTCCTCCAGGATAGGGTGGAGTCACAAGTGACTCCGGCCCAGCCTGTCAGAAGAATAAGTAATCCAAGCATCTGTTTTACAGGTTTAACACCTTTCTCCAGTTTCCACAATATGCAAAAAGAAATACTCCTGAGCAAATAAAAGGGAAAACTCTCTTGAGCAAGTCTATTAATGTCTCCAATACACAGCTTGCACAATGTGTATTTCTGATATTCATTGTGAACTTATATCCCTATTAAAAAAATTATTCCAATGAGGGTGTTACTTTCGGATGCACAGTTTTAATGTAAGCTTATTCATGGCATTATAAAGTGAAGAATCTCACTAACAAAATTCTGTTTAATATTGGGGCAAGAGAACTGGTACACAGAGTCTTGAACGAGTGTCGCTGCTTTGCATGTCAGGAAGAAACCATTAATGAGAACATTGATTCTGGCATAAGAAGCTCAAGACATCTTGAAAGAATTTGGAAAACTCTACATAATCGTCTATTAGCACTGCAGTGCCGAAGTTAGAAGAGACAGAAAAAGATGAGTTTATTTGTTGCGTCTCAGGACGTTTTAGGTTGTAATATATATATATATATGTATATATATATATATATATATATATATATATATATATATATATATATATGTATAATCACACACAAACACCATTGCATCAACACTATGCAGTACAAGCTCTTAGCTGAACATTGGGTCTACAACCTATTGTGGAGGAGTTCTGTATAGTTGCTGCTGTCACAGCTGCAGCACAGAAGGCTACAATTTCTGTGAAAGACTCCCAACATGCTATCAGATGGCACAAATCTCTAAAGGACAAAAGTTCAAGAAGTTCATATACAGTACAGTGTAACAGAGTTGATAGGAACTGAAAGTACCTGCCAAGAGGCACTTCTGTCACTACTTTTCAGCTGTTATATTGAAGAAGTGGCTAACCTGTGTGTTTAAGATTATGCCCACACCCTATCAACAATAACCATTGGCAATAACTGGAGAACAACTGCTTAGCCACTCAACAATAGTGTTCAACAATAGTGGCAAAGACAAATTTCACCCCGACCAATTTCTGATACATTGAGAAACTGTCACGACTTGCAGTCTAGCCCACCCAACCATTCAGGTTTCTACTATAATTACCCATCCATAACCAACAACCATTAACACAAACAAACACACTGAAATGGAACATTTCAGTTTCAAGGTTGGCATTTAGAATTCAATGTACTGCCAAATAGCACACTGCTCATAACATATGTGGTTCAAGATTGCATAGAACTAGAGATTCTATAATTAAAAACAACACATGGTTTTGATTGCAATGCCAAGCTCTAAAGCATTCATAAAAGTATCTTCAAAATGACCCATCTTAGAAAGCATATAATAAATACAGGCAGAATAAAAGGCATTCCATTCAAATCTGCATTTTAGAGGGTTTTTAAAAAAAATCTTCTTATATATATTTTTAGAAACTGAAAAATAATGAATAATCCCTATATTGTAACTCCACATGCTGAATACACAATGCCAAGCAGCCAACAGCAGATATTTTTGTATATTTAAAGACTTTAACAACCACCTTCCAAATACATTGCTCTCACAGTGTGATGTATAAGGATAATAAATACAACATAATACTACATAAAACTAGAAAATTCAGACAGTTAAAGTACGCATCAACAATTAAAGCACAGCAAACTAATCAAAAGTGAAATGAAATAAAAGCATCTCAAAAGTTATCTTAAGAGTTATGTATTTCTTGGATGAGGCAATTTCATCAATGTGGAGCCACTACTCATAAGGCCTTGTCTCTGATATCTGTCCATCTTTTTGATGGGCCAAAGACCTGGGTCTCAGAACTTGGTCTCAAAGCTTGAGGTGTCTCATACAGGTGCAGACAGTCCTTTAAATAACTTTGATTGACACCATTTAGGGTATCTTCTTATCTACACAAATACATTCCTGACTTCCTTTGGCCCTTTCTCTGCATCCCAAATGTGGCAAATCCTGTAATTTAGCAGCCCTGCTAGTTGCTAGAATGTAGCAGTCTGAAATATTTTTAAAAACCTTCTCTCAAAACTCCCTTTTCAATTTCCAGTCTTAAACACATTTGCCCTTTTGTAACCTAAAATAATGTATGTTCCTACACTTTTACTAATTTTCAGTTTCAACAAATTATATATTGCTTGACTTTGTTGTCTCAGCAGTGCACAGTAAAGTCAAAGTTAAAAAGATACAATAAGCTAGATAGGTTAGATACAAAAAGACAGAGAAGTTAAAACTGATTACAAAACTTACTTAAAATGCCTACTGACGTATAAAGGCCTCCACTAGGTGTAAGAAGTTCAAAAGGGAAAAGACCTATTTCATCTCACCTGGGAGGAAGTTCCACAAAATTGGACCCACAATGCTGAAAATGTGGCTGTGCTTTTGAGCCATTGACAACTAACAGCTACTCCTGCAAGGGCTTCAGTGATTAGGCATGGATATAAGGAATTAGGTGGTTGTTAATATTTCCTGGACCACCGTTGTTAAAGTCCTTGTGAATTGATACAAGAATCCTGAACCTGGCCCAGCAGCATATGTGCTGGTGTTAGTCTGGGGGTGGGTTTCTTTATTCACAGAAAGCAATTTAACTATTCATTAGTCTAATTCTGGAAAAGCAGGAGTACAATTTAGAATAGTGAGCAGCAGAGCTCAAACCAAGTATTACCAAAAAAGAGGGTCTAAGGAGGGTCTTATTCTTTTGTTACCATGTTAAAATAATCCAAGTGATAGATGGTGAGAATCACATACGTACCAGTTAGCAATGTCTTTGTGAGCTACTAAGTTCTGTAAGAATGCTTGGAGTCCCAGCTGTCTGTCTTCCAGAAAATCAGGATTGTAATTATCCTTGAACCAGCGCTTTGGTGGTAGTGCTAATCGGAAACCAGGAAACATATCTTTGAGCTGAAAAAGTAAACCAAGCAGATAGTAAGGAATTACGCTTTCTGCATAGAGTTATCACTAAGGTGTTTGTTTTTTTTCCTTTGCTTTTTATCCATTTCTCTCCCTTTGCCTCAGACTAATGTGCAATGGGTTCTTTTGCTGAGATTTTCTCAGCAAAGGCTGGTAGGTCAAGCTGGTATGAAGAGTAGCAACAACATATCAAATGCCATACCAGTGTGCCAATACCTGAAAACAACCACTATCTATTAATTCACGTATAGTGAAAATTTGGTGCTTTTTCCAAAAAGCAAAAAAAATGTGAAAATTTGAGCCATGCCACTGCACTATTCCTCTGTCTTCTGTGGTACAAACAAATGGCTAGTCAAGAAACACATTATAGAAATGCATCTTGTTAGAAGAATGTTTACAACAATAGGCAGAGGTATATGAATCTTAGCAAACTAGCCTTCTCTTGATTAAGCAAGGGGTAGCATTCAACATTAATGAGCATGGAAGTTAGGCCTGTTCGTTTTAATGGGTGTACTCTGAGTAAAACTTAGTTGAGTGCCATCTAAGATTTTGCAGACCAAACATTTTTTTTTGGGGGGGGGGGGAAGGTAACCTGAAAAAGTTAAAGGGCTTGCAGGTATTATTTTCAGGTGTCAAATATACAAATTACCCTGTGATCTTCAGGTGAAGGGTGGTATAACAATTCAATAAAAAATGTAACTACCGTAAATACGGCTCTGGAATGGCTTTCCAAATACCATTTAAAAGTGGTGCTTCTCAGTGAACTTACTAGTTCTATGGCAAACCAATTGCTTGTTTTTCTCATTCTAACTTTTCAAAGTTAGAAGCAAGAATGTTAATCTGGTACATTAATAGCTGGAGATGAAGAATTATATACCTTGTCATTAAGCCTGGAGAAGTCCGCATACCTTCTAAAAACTACCCAGTTTTCCTCTGGATTTTTCTTTACAAGGATTTTGTAAACCTGTTAAATAAAAAACAAACACTATTCAAGCAGTTTCAATAAGTTATTTGAGCTGTTTACTCATACTGTATTACACTATAATTACTGGAACGCTGACATAACGCTTGCTTCCTTTCTGAAAGAATAGTTATCAAAGTTTGCTAATGTATATATACTAAAGTATAAAAAATGAACAAGTATTTTATGCAAATATAGAACTGGTATTGTTTTACTGCTCCCAGGAGGAACCAATTCATGGAATTTGGATTTTCTATTTTAAACTATTTTCACAAACACAGTGTATTTCAACAAGATACCCTGATCCTACCTACATTTAGTCACTCATCCCAACTCAGGCAGAACTGGGTAAGGGGGAGACTTGCCTCTGTTCCAAATTGCAGTTGCCTCAGTCACATGACCTACCAATCGAGTGGAAGTTAGACTGGCAGAAAGGGTAGTGCAAGTCACACTGTTATAAAATATTGTTTTCCCTCTGCCAGGCTTGGGCTAGCTCTGCTCCTGGATTGAGTTTGGAATGGGGTAATTTATGCCATCCTAATTTATGTTGGGTTCCTATAGTTTGGCTTGCACTGTTAATCAGAATCAAGTCCCAAAGATCTGAATATTGCTTCCCAGTAATTAAGGTTAGGATTTAAAATCTAATGCATATTCAATATATAACCAATTAAAGTAATTTCTACTGAAACATTATGGTACATTGCAATAATCTGCAATATTAATTTATGACTCAGATGAAAAGGAGAACTCGTTGGACTATACCCACCTATTTGGTATCTAAACTACTGATGCCTGCATACGTCGTCTTCTCCCTTTGTGACTTCAGTGCAGTCCTATACATCTCCATCCAGAAGTGTCCCACCGAGTTCAATGGGTCTTACTTCCAAATAAGGAAGTATATAGGACTGCCGCCTAAATTACCATAAAAATTCCTTTTCTGTGTTTTATTTTTTTAAAGTGTTGTTTACACAGAACAACCACTTCAAAAACACAGCATTGGTTATCCTCAATTGTTGAATCCAGCTCAGACTGCAAAAAGTAATTAACACGGCTTTATGTAATTCCAGTCATGTTGAAGCTACCCATGTAGCTGAGCAAGGTTAAAATTTGCAGAACTGAAAGCATTTATTGTTTTTAGTAGATCAACAGTACTGGAATCAGCAACTTTTACACAAGTACAGATGGCTTAATGAATGAATTAATTTCAAGTATTTATATTCCACTTTTCAATAGAAAAGATCACCAAGCAGTTTAGCGGCTTATAAACAAACAAACGACAACAACAACGGTAAAACAATATAAAAAAATTCCTTCAGTAGCACCTTAAAGACCAACTAAGTTTTAATTTTGGTATGAGCTTTCGTGTGCATGCACACGAAAGCTCATACCAAAATTAAAACTTAGTTGGTCTTTAAGGTGCTACTGAAGGAATTTTTTTAGTTGGTAAAACAATAGAAATACTGTATGGAAATTATCAGAACCCATAAATTATACAATATGTAAAACATCAAAACCTGTGACACAGAATTCCACTCACTCAATACACTTATACCTGCTCAACTTCTAAGTCTACTCACACATTTGTACCTCAATCTATCTAATACACCTGCACACATTCACCCACACTCACACACTCCACAACTGCAGATCCCAGTAATCCCGAGTACATACACAAAGGTCAGATCACAACACTAGTAGCCAGATATATGAGGCAGTCAAAAACAAGATAGGAATGGGGGTGAGGAATCACATAGTATGGAAACAGCATCTAGCAGGCAATTCAAGAGCCATTTAAGAAAACCAATGACATCAGACCCCCTTGAACACAGCAATCTCCCTGACCAGAGAACTCAACACATTTGCAGCGGTGTCAGGCCTACAAGTAAACTTTGCAAAATCAGAAGCCATGTGCTTCAACACCCCCCCCCCCTCACACCCAAAAAGAACTTACTAATATCACCAAGATAAAACTTTGTCACACCAAGTTCAGATACCTAGGGGTACGGATAACCAAAAACCTCAACAAATTATACTTTCATAATTACAAACCCCTGTGGCGGCAAATAAACGAAGACCTAAAGAGATGGAACAATATGAATTTCACTCTCTCAGACAAAATGGCCATGATCAAAATGGTCACCCTCCCCAAACTAACTTACCTATTCCAAACCCTCCCAATCTGGATCCCTCCAACCCAACTTCGCAGATGGCAGGGAAAATTACCAGGGTGGATTTGATTTAAATCAAACTGATTTAAATCATGATTTAAATCACTAGTCAGTAAGGCTTGATTTAAATCATAGTTTTCTACATAAAGACTAATTCTTGCTGGTATAACTTTAATATGCAAGTAGATGAAGATTTTTAGAATAACAACTTTTCATATTAGTTTTTTATCCCCAGTTTAATGGGTTATTCATATTTGGACAACTTTACTGTTGTACTTAGGAAGGAGAAAAATAATCATTACCTTAATAATAACAATTTAAATAGATTTATTCAACTGAAACAATAACATTACAGCATATGTTATTTGCTTAAACAAACATCCATGTTTGTTAACTAATTTGGCTAAACAAAAACAAAATATATATATTTTAAGAAACTTAGACTGTCAGCCCAGCCTACACATGAAAAACCTAAATACTGTCCACTCCAAACAATCAGAAAAATATTTTTCTATTCTATTCACTGAACTTCTTGAAACTTAGCACTGAAGGGGTTGCTTCTGTATTCATAGGTTTGTAGAACAATAGGATTAAGGTCTTTTTCTCAACTCTGTTCATGTTATAACATTTCTGCTGTGAAGAAGAGGCATGTGATCTCTGCTGAGTCAAATTCAGTTTTGAGAACTGCAAAAGTAAACCAAGCATCTGTGATAATATCTTGTAGGCAGAGAAACTGCCCAATAATCTTACAAAAACCTCTGGAAGAGCATGACATTGTGAATGGATTAATGGAATTTATTTACCCAAAAAATTAAACATATACAACCTTATTCTACATAATTAAAAAACTAATCTTTATTTCATGATGGAATAACCTTTGGATGCTAATATATTTTCCTCAAAAAGCATTTTATTTAAAAAAAACCAATTTAAATCAAAAAAATCGATTTAAATCAAAAAATCTGATTTAAATAAAAAAAACCGATTTTTTTGATTTTTTTAAAAAAATCATTGATTTTTATCCACCCTGAAAATTACACTCTTTTATCTTCTCACATAAAAAACCAAGAATAAGTGCCAATTACCTTCACCTCCCCCACCTCAGCAGGAGGATGGGGCACCCCCAGCATAGAAACATATTACAGAGCCAACCAAATACACCATATAATCCCATACATACTGGAAGATGAGACAAAACAATGGATACACCTGGAGAGGGCCTCAATCGAAAATATCTGTACCACAGCATACCCATTTCTCCTGAACAAACTAAGGTATCTACACTTAGTAGATACATACAAACCATGCTCAAAGTATGGAAAGCAGAAACAGGCAAACTACCCCCAACCCCATCCCCACTAATCCCCTTGGCCTCCCACCCATTATTCCACCATGCAGCACAAAACCTCCAGATAAAAACCTGGCAATCCAAAGGCTTATATCGCCTAACAGACTTTTATCACAATAACAAACCTCTGTCAACACAAGAAATACAGTACAGGATAAACTAGAAAACACTCAAATACCCTGGGTTAGTACAACACCAACTACATGCCCTCTTCAACAATCCAGCAGTAAAATCAGCAGCAACTCGGCCTCTGACAACCTTCGAAAACCTTCTCCTAACGACAAAGGGACACGACAAGGGGATGGTATCTGCAATATATAGAATACTACTACAAAATCCCACGAGTCCCCCAGACACAATCAAAAGACAATGGGAAGATGACATAGGCTATGAGATTAATCCCACTCAATGGACCAAAATGTGGTCTAAACCCCCCTTTAAATCCATATCAACAAAAAGGAAAGAACTCACTCTGAAACTCACCTACAGGTGGTACCTAACACCAAGAAAACTAGCGCTAATACGCCCAGGAACCTCACAAAAATGCTGGAGAGGGTGTACCTTAACAGGCACATATTTCCACATGTGGTGGGAGTGCCCCAAAATTCAACTATTCTGGACAACAACCATATGGGAAATAAGTAAAATAACCAAGCAAACTTTAGAAATGACCCCAGAATTGGCCTTACTAAACATTTTCCAAGACAATAATGCCCAACTACAAAACAAAGAAATCATAACCCACTTACTCTCTGCAACCAGAAGCACCATAACCAGACACTGGAAATACCTATCAGGAGTAAGCATGGACCAACGGTACCAAATAGTATGGGAAACAGCTCTGCTAGAAAAATTAACCAATAAGCTGAAACTGACATGGGGACAAATAGAAGAAGACGACTTCCCCTTTATCACATACACAGCTCAACAGGACAATGACAAAAATCCACCAACAGTATACAAATCAATATGGCTAACCTGATCCAAAACACCCACCCACCCCACTCACACACGAAACAAAAACCACTACAGCCAACCACAAATGAACAACCATACCCTAGGCCGACCCCAACGTCTCTCAACACCAAAGGAACACAAAGGGAACAACAGAGAACCTGCACAAGCGACGCTGACAACCTCCCCCCCCCCACGTATATTAAGTAAAATAGAAACACCGTCACCTGACCCCCTATCTCCCCCCATCTCCTTCTATCCCCCTCTTTCTTCCCAATGTCTCAACAAATGAAACCGATTTGTAAAAATGTTACGAGAGACATTGCATATATTTATGTAAATCAAGAAAACCTTTAATAATAATAAAAAAGAAAGCCAACAAAGAATCCCATTTATTGTACTTACTGTGCAGCATGATTAGTATTTTTTAATGATTCTATGAATCTTTAAATGATGTGTTACTAGTCAAAATTCCTGAAGAAAAAAAGGAGAACTTACAGTGAATTTTGCCCTCTCTTCCATCACCTCATAACCTAGTATCGTAGGCGTAGCAGGCCGATCTTCCCAGCTCCCAGAGTTTATGTTTTGTTCACTGTCTTCTGATGTTTGAGAGCAATGTTCCATAGATGTGTTCGTACCTATAAATTTAGTCCTAACAAGTGGACTATTGCAAGGAGATGAAGTGGCACCAATTGCATCGGGGACACTCCTCTTTTTAAAACTACTGATAGAAGATTCCTCTAGTTGTGCTTTTGAAGAATCTGAACATATTGAAATGCTCCCAAGAGATGATCTTCTTTGGTTTCTATTTGTGGTAAAACTAGTAGAACTTCCTATAGGTATTGGAACAGGAACATATGGAGTAGCCATACTTCATTAGCAGCCGTAAGAAAGCTTATACTTCTTGATTGTAGAATTTATGGAACTCTCATTCACTTTCCCTTCAATTATCTGGAAATAAGAGAAAGCAGGTTTTCAAAAACCAAAACTGTTTATAGAGACATCCTCATAACCTTATTTAAAACATGGGGATTCCCCTCAATGTCTGTATTAAGCAACAACCAAGTGTGAATGGCTTTATATAGAAATGAAATCTGGAAAATAATTTCACACTATCAGAACGTAACTTAGGGTTGCTAGATGTCACAAAGTCTTATAAAATGCTTCAGTAAGTTCACATACCAGATGTTGACCTAATCCCGCCTGATACATCCTTTTTAACTATGAGGTCATCTTCTGCTTCATCCAATTCAAATTATTTTAAATTCCTGCTACTGTCCTCATTTTTCACATGGTCTAGTCCTTCCCCTGCCTACCCCCTAATATTCTTAAGAGGGTCTCTTCTGCAGTCTTCAGAGAGTAGTTGGAAGTGGGGAGGCAGAAAAAGGTCCTCCTTTCCTTCCACTCTGCAGTTTGAATCTGAAATTTTAGAAGCAGTACTATGCCCAGAGCTCACACTAACGAAATTGCCTGTCGCAAAATGCGCCTAGAACAATTGAGTTTTGAACACTGACTAGCATATGCAAATGCAAAAAGCAAAATCATCCAGCGTAGATATTTTGATAAGATGTTGAGTAAAGCGGAAGTGTGTTCATTTTAAATGAGCTGGCTATCTGATGCATTATTTACTATAGTTCTACCACATTTCACTGCAAGACTCATTCCATCCAGTGAAACGAGAAAACAACTGAACCTGAGTTTTTGAAGAATAGTTTAACATTTTAATTTTATCCACACCTTTGGCTTCATGCTTTTTGGGAAAAGCAGAAGTTGTATAATTAAACAGTATGATTAGCAAATGTAAAGAATAAGCAGCCACTGTTCTTCTCCAAAGTGATTATCTCCTTACAATCATGCTACAGAGACTGGATTCCAGGATCTCTGAATCATCAAATGATATTCAACAGCATAAATTATATCAACCAAAATTCCCACTTAAAACTGGAAACACCTGTAATCCAACTACTGCATGGACTCACAAATCAAACAATTTGAAGGTTCACTTTTATAATTTTCCCAACTCAAGAACTGCATTGACTTAACTGCAGGAAGTAACCTTCTTTATATTATTTTTATTACATTAATTAGTTGCTTTTTCTTGCCAAAGGTAATTCAAAGTAACTTATGATCAAATGAGCAAACAAACAAAACTCTGATAGATACATTTAAACCAAACCAAACAAACATTAAAATAATACATTAAAATACATTTTAAACGCCTACAAAAGGCCCCAGACAGAGGCCAAAAGACTGGTTAAAGAGGAAAGCTTTTGCCTGGCACCTAAAAATCCATGATGATGGCATCAGGTAAGCCTCCTTGCGGAGAGCATTCCACAAACGGAGAGCCACCACTGAAAAGGCCTGTTCTTGTGTTGTCACATGAAGAAGGGCCTCAGATGATGATTGCAGGGTTTGGATTGGTTGAGATGGGGAGAGGTGGTCCTTAAGGCATTGAGAGCCTGTGCCACAGAAGGCTTTACGCACTGTATAGGTCAAAGCCAGCACTTTGAATTGGGTTCGGAAAGTAAGTGGCAGCCAGTGCAGTCAGGCCAGGCTTGGTATTATATGTTGAAACTGTCTTGCCCCAGTGAGCAACTTAGCCATTGAATTTTGCACCGGCTGAAGTTTCTGAACCATTTTCAAAAGCAGCCCCCAGTATGATGCATTGCAGTAATCTAACCCAAAGGCTACCAGAGCAAAGACAGCAGAAGTTTTGCTATCCCTGTCCAGATAGGAGCATAGCTGAGCCACCAGCTGAAGCTGATGGAAGGCACTCCATGCGACTGAGACAACCTCAGCCTCAAGCAACAGCAATGGATCCAGAAGTATCCCCAAGTTATATACCTGCTCCTTCACAGGAAGTGTAACACCATCAAGAGCAGGCAGTATTTTCTTTACTACAGTCATACCTTGTTTTGCAGCCAGGATCCATTCAGTGCTAGCGTGATCTAGCACTTCTGCGCATGCGGCAAACCCAGAAGTAACCCGTTCCAGTACTTCCGGGTTTGCTGCGGATGTTCGCCGGAACGGACGCTAGACAAGGAGGACTTTCGCGGAGGAATTACTGTATTTCAATCTAGTTATCTCTTTTTAACTCATTCTCTCTCAGCTATGCTTTCTCTTTTCACCACCATTTTAGTGCAGAGATTAATATGGAAGCAATTCGCTGCTGTAACTGTAGATGAAACTCAGTAGCAGCAAGCAGGAAAAGGTGCGCTCTGCACCTGACAACCCACTGCAGTGTAGTCGCTGCTCCTTACCGGGAGGGAGAGGGGATGTTGGCACTGTGGGGCACAGCAGCAGAGCAGCAGAGCAGCTCCACCAGTGCACTTTCACAATGTTGATGCCCCTGTCAACTTGCCTCCTCCCGCCCTGGAAGCAGCACTGACTCCACTACAGGGATGTTATGAGCACAGTGCTTCCCTTTGGCAAATACGGAGTTCCACCTACAGCATTTACTCCCACACTAATTTCTGCAGTAAAGTACTTTAATCCCTACTGAAATAACCATAGGAAAGAACAGAGCAGAAGGAGGTATTGCAGTCCCTCTTTGCTTTGTTCACATTCTGGAAAGGCATGTAAAGACTATCCTACAGTACAAATTTCTTGCTGTGAGGGAGGGAGTATTATGAATGATGATACTTAGCTCAACTATTCCTGCCCAGAAGAAAAGAAAAGAGTTATACTCTGTGTGGTTTACATCTGACAACAGTATTTCTACTGCTGTACAGTAGAAATTGTCTTTAAAAACACAATGCTAGCAGCATGTCCAACAGTAATTCTAGCACTAGGCTACCAGTCCTGGTGCACCCAAATCAACAGCAATGGTTACTAAGATCTGCAGGTGAAATCCTTCTTGTGGTTCTGTCACTACAGGAGGCCTGCAGTGGGGCATGACAGAGCCTTCTCCACTTTGGCCCTTCAGTTATGGAATTCCATCCCCCTTGAGATAAGGCAGACGCCATCCCTGTAAATTGGCACTGCCTAAAGTATACCTTTTTGCCACAGCTTTTGTGGAAAGTTTAGTGACTATTTCACTGGCTATTTAGTAATATTTCAAACTATTATTAACTCTTGTGTTTCAGTTGATGTTTTAATCAACTGTGCTGTTTCATGGCATTTAATGATGTATGGTTATAAATGAATGAAGCCTAAGCTTTCACGGACAAAAATCCATTTCATTTGATCCCTGAAATGTTAACCTAGACTGGCAAAGATAAAGACATAACTATAAAGAAAATAAAGAAAAACCCTACATAGGGCAAAAGGCCAATGAAAATCAAGAGACCGTCTGTCTGTTAGATTTATATCCCGCCCTTCAACCTGGTGAAGGGTAGGGTGAAACCCTAACAAGTAAATAAGCCAAATCATTACTCAAGATGTTTACCAGTTTTTGCATATTCAGTTGCCAGTCCCGTGCATCTGACGAGGCCCCAAAGACCACAAAATTGTAGACCACAATAAAGCCCTTTCGAGGTGCCACAAAACTCTCTCGCTCCCCCTCTTAACTTTGGCTGTGGCCATTAGTTATTACTGGGGCGCTGAAGCCGATTCCTCGAACCGCAGGGAGCAGCAGCCTGCAAACTATCAGCGAGCGAAGGGAGGGAGATTACGAAGGAAGATTTGTGAGCAGCATTCTCCCAGGCCCACCTTCCTTTCCTTGGGGTGCAGTCGACGTGTGAGCCCCTCAACCAGGGGCTCGGGACCACCGTCCCCTCCGCTCCACAGCTCAGCCGGTGAAGGAGACTCGCGATCTCAGAGTCGTGGGTTCGAGTCCTACGTTGAGCAAAATATCCCTGCACCGCAAGGGGCTGGACTAGATGACCCTCGCGGACCCTTCCCACTCGACGATCTTCGGTCTGGGCATTTACTCACGCGACGCCTCCTGCCCTCCGCCGGCCGCACCGGCCCCTTGGTCCTCCTTTCCCCGCACTCCGCTTGGCCGGGCGAGGCCAAGGCGCTACAAGGACGCGCTCGCGGCGGCGTCGCCTACCTGTTGCGCGCGGGAGGCACCCTCGCCGGCTGCCCCTGCGGAGTCCCAAGAGGTACGAGCCACCACAAGCCGCCGCCACGGTTCGTCAGCCCGCCTCCGACTACAGCTCCCGGGGTGCACCGCGGCCAGACCTGCTCTGCCCCCTCCGCGGACAAAACACCGCCGCTTGGAAGAGGAAAAAAAACTGCAAGTCCCGACAAGCAGCGCGGCCAAGCGCGCGGCCCGTGAATCGGCGTATTCTGGCAAAGCTGACTGAAAACATCCCACCTTCCTTCCGCCACCTGTTCCCGCATAGCCTGCTGGGATTTGTAGTTCTGTGGGGGAGAGAAATGTGTTTCGCTGCTTCAGGAACAGGTGGCGAGAAAAGACTCGCTGCGTAGTTCAGACTGGTCCAATGCGGTGATGTTTAACCAAGGGAAGCAGATCCAGATTTAAAGTTCGCGCGGCTGGCGGCTGTGCCCTAAATTCCCTTGTCCGCTGGGGAATGCCAGGAAAAGTGTCGCGTCTCCATGTTTTCCTGCCTGCCAATCAACTGCCGCCCCCGCAAAACAAAAACAAAAACAAAAAAAACCCCATACAAACAAGCCAATCCTCGTGATATTTACTTAAAAGTTTCCCGACTTCAATCCTAAATGCACTTACCTGGGCGCGAGTTCCATTGATACCCAACGGGACTTAGTTCTGCGTAGGCAAGTACAGGATTGTACTGTTGGGTTTTTCTTATTAAATAAAAAAAATCACTACCTAGGTTCTTTTTAAGTCCACCCCTTTAAAAAATAAATAAACCAAGAAGCTAGAAAACAAATGGATTTATTTAATATTGGTGCGTATTTTCTTAATTAAGTTGAAGTAACATGCATGCATGCAGCAGGTTCCCATTATTCAGAAGCTTTGGCTTTTCAGTTCCCATTGGCTTAGGCTGTTGGCCTTGCCAGCTGGGATTGCTGGGAGATGTAGTTCAGCAACTTCTGGAGGACCAAGGGTTCCTCATACCTGCCAAGGAAGGAGCCACTCCACCCTAAGATACTTAGCCTTCAGACAACTCACAATGCTCTCGGTTTTTGGTGTCTCCAAAAGTGAAACTGCCATACTTTTTTCTTTCCCCTCTCCTGCCCCCTCTCCCGCCCTGAAATGTGATTTCAGAACTTCCTTTTGAACTGAATTTCCTAATTGCCTATTCAGGGAACTGTGCAGTTTGTGCCTGCAGTTCTTTATACACATCCTTGGGGTCCTTCCCTGGCATCCATAATGTCTTTCTGCCGCTCCACCCACTGAAATTTGGCTTCAAGAAGCATTGTGTTGTAGCCAATAGAATAGATTGTGGTGTGTGTGTTTGTCATGCCCACAAGTTTTTCTCTGGCTTGCACATATGCCCACAGGCTCCAAAAGGTTGGCAAACCCTAGTATACTTCCAACCAGGCATGTAAGGGTTGCACTGTAAGAAAACTAGCTCTTAGGTCATTGGCACTCATTCCCAGCAGTCAAACTGGCACAACTCATAATGCTATATTTTTTCCTGTTCTGCTTTTGGTCTTCATTGATTTTTATTTATGGCAGGCTTTCTGTGAAAGCAGCTTCATTCACAGCTGAGTTGCGCTGTGAAAATGTTTTGCTAGAGCTGTTAACGTAAACACAGAAGGACAAACAGAAAATTAAAACAGAGCTTGCTTTTCCCTGGAAAGCAAGATGGAGCCACCTTGTGGTGATGACATTCATTTTGCAATTATTATGAGCAATGCTTGAGCTGTGATCTGATTTTGCAGGGTTCCATCTCAGTAACATTCATCAGGTGATCTTAGCTACAAAAAAATGATTTGGTTCAATTTGTTTCTTTGTTCTGCATTTCATGTCTCTACTGTTCATCTTCCAAAACACAGTCGGTATATTGTTGACACCTCTAGCTTTTCAATTCTTTTGTCCACAAATATAAATGTTGGTGTTCCTATACAACAAGGGTAACCAAACTCCAGATATTGTTATACTACAACTCCCATCACAGCTGACCATTGGCCATGCTGGCTGGAGGTTATGGGAGTTGTAGTCGAAAAACCAAGATCATGGCCACTGGTCCCATCACCTCCTGGCAAATAGAAGGGGAAGAAATGGAGGCGGTGAGAGATTTTACTTTCTTGGGCTCCTTGATCACTGCAGATGGTGACAGCAGTCACGAAATTAAAAGACGCCTGATTCTTGGGAGAAAAGCAATGACAAACCTAGACAGCATCTTAAAAAGCAGAGACATCACCTTGCCTACAAAGGTCCGTATAATTAAAGCTATGGTTTTCCCAGTAGTGATGTATGGAAGTGAGAGCTGGACCATAAAGAAGGCTGATCACCGAAGAATTGATGCTTTTGAATTATGGTGCTGGAGGAGACTCTTGAGAGTCCCATGGACTGCAAGAAGATCAAACCTCTCCATTCTGAAGGAAATCAACCCTGGGTGCTCACTGGAAGGACAGATCGTGAAGCTGAGGCTCCAATACTTTGGCCACCTCATGAGAAGAGAAGAATCCTTGGAAAAGACCCTGATGTTGGGAAAGATTGAGGGCACTAGGAGAAGGGGACAACAGAGGACGAGATGGTTGGACAGTGTTCTCGAAGCTACGAACATGAGTTTGACCAAACTGCGGGAGGCAGTGCAAGACAGGAGTGCCTGGCGTGCCATGGTCCATGGGGTCACGAAGAGTCGGACACGACTAAACGACTAAACAACAGTCGAAAATATCTAGAGGGCATCATGTTGGCTATCCTTGCTATGCTACCTTGCATTCTGCCCATCCCCTGCATCCATAGAAAAAAGAAGCAACAACAAATGCTATGGTAGATAATTGTCGGAATACCGAAAAGGCAGCATCCCATTAGGTCCAAGCCCCTTATGTTCTTAAGAGATGCCCCTGGATGGAAGGCCTGCTCTATGTTAGCCTGGAGCTGGAGTAGCTAATTCCTGCCACTGCAGGAATTTCATCTTCACCCCCATTATTCACCCCCTCCTAGTCCCTGACCTGGCTGACATGAACCAACAGGATTTGGACCTTGCAGTCAATCTACTTCTTCATGTCCTTTCCCTCCCCCACTTAAGACTGCATTGTGAGATAGAAATGGCAATAGCATAGATAAGAAGGAAGTCAGCAGAAATGTAGTTAATTAACAGTGCACAGCAAAAAGAAACACCTCCACAGTTCGAAGAGATTCACCATAAATTAAAACAGAGACACTGAATTGCAAAGCAGAGGAAGCAAATATTTTTTTTTAGACTGAAAATGCAACAATCCATTTTTCCTATTGGAATGCTGTCCAGGTAAATTCCTTAATAATCTTTTTTTAAAAAATTTGAGAAAAATAATTTTCAGTTTAGAGAATGTGGGATGCAAAAGAAAAATCTAAAACTGTTCCTCTTCTCTGAGACAGCTGCTTTACATCGGTCACTATAGGTAGGTACTGGATTTAAGACTTGTTCCTTTAAGGTTAGGGAAAACAGGACTAACTCCTTTTTTATAATGCTTTTTATTAACTTTTTATTGCAACACATAAACACATAACAAACATATACTGTAACCATAAACTGAAAGCTCTTACTTACGTTACCATATTTTCTATTTTTATTCTACAGTATTCTAATAGACTTCCTTCCTCCTCAAAGCGGGTCTAATTTCTTGTTTGATAAACTGTTTCTTTCTCATTTCATCATTTCTACCCTTCTCATATACTATAATATACTTGTAGACCATATTTTGTTTTGCAAAAATTACTCAGAGCAAGTCCAGGTTTTGATTTGAGCACACTGTTTTTTTTTAAAGGCAACCTAACTCCTATAGGATTCCTATTGTGTCAGAATTGTTGCAAAAAAATGTGCTGTAATAAACTTTTCTCTCAAGTTGTGTTCAGCTCATGGTAGGTAAACATTATTTTGTAGCACCTGGTGTTCCTTCCCTTGTTTTGCCCACTAGTGGTGCTACCTCATTTCCAGTTAATTTCCCACCATACCTTTTATACAGTGGTACCTTGGGTTACAGACGCTTCATATAATGAAATTTACTCTCTGGCAAGTGTGTGCAGGATTACAGCCCAAATACAGTGGTACCTTGGGTTACAGGCGCTTCAGGTTATAGACGCTTCAGGTTACAGACTCCGCTAACCCAGAAATAGTACCTCGGGTTAAGAACTTTGCTTCAGGATGAGAACAGAAATTGCGCAGTAGCGGTGGCGCAGTGGCAGCAGGAGGCCCCATTAGCTAAAGTGGTACCTCAGGTTAAGAACAGTTTCAGGTTAAGAACAGACCTCCAGAATGAATTAAGTTCAGAACCTGAGGTACCACTGTACAAAACCCGTGCCCTAGCCGTGGTACCCTGCAATTTGTATTACATTTCTTTATTTGTCACTGGACTGTTTCAGTAATTTGAACGGAATGGGTGAAAACTCCCTGTTGACTTATTTCTGCAGATGTTTTTTAGGTGTGATTTCCCCCCTCATTCTATTCTAACTCATAACCTTTAGCATCAGTTTTGAGGCAGAACTCATTCCTTTGATGTATAATAATTTGTTGCATGATGGGAGCTTCCAAAGACAAGAAAACCTTCATTATTCAGCATGGAGCATGGATTGGACTTGATGAGCTCTGTGTCAGAAGGAAAAGGGAAGGAATTATTTATGCTGCTTCTCCCCAACATTTATTGTGCACTGAAGTCAGACTGTAACCATTTAAAGTGTAATTCTGGATTTATTTGACTGGAAATATTCCATTATGTTTAGGGCCAATGAAGGACTGGTGGGAGCTGGCCATTCTACGTACAAGAGATATTGTATCTGTTCTTTTGTAATGTCCTAATAAGATTGGAACAACATGGGAAATGGGATGTGTCTCGGTGGGCATGAAAATATGCATCATTGTAAGCATTCCATACTGTCTTACACTATCAAAGTCTAGAATAAAAATATTTTATTTGCTTATCTGTAAAATTCCAATTTCACTGTTGTCTTAAGGTCAATATTGCCTATTCTGGGTTGTTTATAGGTGGCATCTAATTATGTGAGGCATAGAAAATGTGACATTATAAAATATTGTAAGATAAGAATATTTCCCCCATTTAGATTAGTTCCTCTGGAATGGACTGATTAGTAGAATTAATAAAAAAACACAGCCATTCGTCAGCTAGCGGAAGGAGAGACAATATGCAAACACATCTTATGAATTGAGACTTTGCTAATGTATCAGTTTACAGTGCTAGTCTTTAGGAATCCCTTTTGGAATTTACCACCAATAGCTAATTAATACACTTCAACAAAGCATATACCTAAAATTGTTTAGCTGGTGGGTTCAATTTTGGCTTTACATAAAGGAGAGGAGAATCTTTGAGTACATTTTCTATTTTTATTAATAAACATATCATTCTGGTATCACATAAATATCCAAATATAAAACATACATACTCTAGAAGTGGTTATTATTACAGTGGTACCTCGGGTTAAGAACTTAATTCGTTCTGGAGGTCCGTTCTTAACCTGAAGAAGTGTGCATGCACACGAAAGCTCATACCAAAATAAAAACTTAGTTGGTCTTTAAGGTGCTACTGAAGGAATTTTTTTATTTTACTTCGATCCAGACCAACACGGCTACCTACCTGTAACCGTTCTTAACCTGAAACTGTTCTTAACCTGAGACACTACTTTAGCTAATGAAGCCTCCCGCTGCTGCCGCACTGCCGCTGTGCGATTTCTGCTGTGCGATTACAGACGCTTCAGGTTACAGACTCCTCTAACCCAGAAATAGTACCTCAGGTTAAGAACTTTGCTTCAGGATGAGAACAGAAATCGTGTGGCGGTGGCAGCAGGAGGCCCCATTAGCTAAAGTGGTACCTCAGGTTAAGAACAGTTTCAGTTTAAGAACGGACCTCCAGAACAAATTAAGTTCTTAACCCGAGGTACCACTGTATTTGTTTCTCACGCTAGGAGGAAAATGGCTCCTTTTTCAAATATTAATTCACTCAATAGTACTTGTGGCATACCCTTTAGCAGACTTACTACAGTATGTATATAGTCACATGGTTATCCAGTAACATACTGCCCTGTAATGAAAATTCAACCAAGAGTCAATTGATGATCTTGCAGCTGGTTCTACTGCTTTGTGAACAGATGTTGATGTAGATAAGACCTGATGATACGTGATAATTCTGACAAAGTACATGATGCACTCATTTACTCCACCTGTCGCTGAGCTAACGAGCATTTTCTGCAATGGCACAGGTGTGCTTGTTGCAGAAGGACAATGAGCTTTTACAAAAGGCATTTGAGAGAGCAGTTAATCTAGCTTTTTAGGGAGCACACTGATTCATCATTTGCAGCCACTCTTCACAGGGAAGCATATTGACTAACTGCACCTCATAAAAGCCACGAAAATGAAAAGGCCACGGGCTACTTATGACTGCATTCTTTGGCCATAGATTTGTGACTGAAGTCTAGAAAACAAATGGTTACCTTGTCCAGTTGCCTGTCCATATGTGCATTCCAGGTGTTCACTCCACAGGCAAGCCAGCTAGAAAGGAAAATGACTAACTATAACAGGTTTGATTTCTGTGTCATGTTAAACTTACACAGATGTGCTATGCTTGGGATTTTTCTTCTTGCAGAGTACACTGTTGACCTTTTGTTTACACTGGAGTTAGCGGAGGTGTGATGGCCTGGGAAAATAGTGTGCGGGGAGGAACTGTTCCACCCTCAAACATCATCCCATTCTTTTAAATTTTTCAGAATATTGGGGAGGGGAGTTTAAGACTCCTAGGAAACATTTTCTATTTTTTTTTGAAACAGTAAAATGTGTGTGTGTGTGTGTGTGTGTGTGTGTAATCACACATAAAACAATACTTTGTGATCTCTGATATTCAGACACCTGCAAATTTAGAAGACTGGTCTGATATATACCTGAATTTAAAAGAACACTATCCTGAATAACTTATCCCATAGACAGTGTCATTTAAGAAGGATGCAGTGGTACCCAGAATGGGGATGAGGTGGGTCTTCTACCTGCAGGATGCTGCCACTGCCATCATATAGGTACCTTGCGGCTGCCACAGTCCACCCCAGTAAACACCGCACTGTTGTTTGGAGTCTGCCACTGCCCCTACCTGCCCATTTTGTTGCTGCACATGGATCCGCTTTTAGCTACTGGGGGAGGAAGTCAAACACTGGAAACAAATCCTCCCCAATTTTCAGCTCTTTCCTAGTCAATTGCAAGGGTTTGTAGGAAGACAAGCAGTAGGAAACCTCCCGCAGCAACCATCCTTTGTGTTTCTACTTTTCAGTGTTACGACTAACGGGCTCTAGTGCGACGAGGATATATTCATAAGGACGTGGAGTACCCTCTTCACGCAAGGCTTTCTGCTTTGGTTTGTTTTATAACACCAAGGTAGCTTGTTTATTTCTAGGTTGGAAAATATCCTGTTGAGAGCTTTATTGTCATCAGACTTGGAGACAACCCTCTCCTGCAGTGTACTTCAAGGACATCTGGAGAGAGGAAAAACACAATCGAGCACGAGTACCCCACCTTCTCACCTCAGCAGTCCTGTTGGTTTATAAAATATCTGTGCTATGGAGTGAATAGCCAAGGACTCTGTTTGTAGCTTCCCAGCGCAGTGCTCTGGGGTGTGCCTCATACTCCGCGCTTCAGCAAGTGAGGTACACCTTTATGCTTTGATGGCAGTTTTGCCTTAGAAACCTCAGGTGGCATCTAATGGCGCATGAGTGAATTTTGGCTCACATAATGGGCTCTCCCTGTCTCTGCTGCAACCTGCAGCTCCCCCCCCCCGCCCTATCACATGCAGCAACCATCTGGAGCAGATTTTGAAGATGCATGGCAGGGGGCTGCAGGAAGGGAGAGGAAGAGGAACTCCTCTTGTGGAAGCAGAAATCTGCTCTGCTCACACAGCAGCAGCTTCTCAATTACAGTTGCTGGAAATCACAGGAGGGGAGAGTGCTGGATTTTCGCTTGGTCATTTCCCACAGGCAAGTGTTCAGTCACTGTGAGAACAGGACACAGGACTAAAGGGGCTATTGGTTTGATCCCTCAGGCTTGTCTTATCTTCTTAACACACACCATACACATGCTTACACATGGGACGCAGGTGGCGCTGTGGTGGTCTAAACCTCAGAGCCTAGGGCTTGCCGATCAGAAGGTCGGCGGTTCGAATCCCCGCGACGGGATGAGCTCCTGTTGCTTGGTCCCTGCTCCTGCCAACCTAGCAGCTCGGAAGCACGTCAAAGTGCAAGTAGATAAATAGGTACCGCTCTGGTGGGAAGGTAAACGGCATTTCCACGTGCTGCTCTGGTTCGCCAGAAGCGGTTTAGTCATGCTGGCCACATGACCTGGAAGCTATACGCCGGCTCCCTTGGCCAGTAAAGCGAGATGAGCGCTGCAACCCAAGAGTCGTCCGCGACTGGACTTAACGGTCAGGGGTCTCTTTATCTTTACACCATATATTTTGAGTACATTTAAAGCATCTTCCCCATTTCAAGAATCCTGGGAACTCTAACTTACCATTCACAGAGCTGCAATTTCCAGCATCTTTCACAAATTACAGTTCCCAGCAGGAGCTTTCAACTTATAATATGTACACAGTATTAAGGGCCAAATGTATGCTTGGTCTGTGAATGGAACTTCTAACATGTTCATTTTTACTCTAAAGGAACCACAGAAGCTTCTTCCCCTGCCTTACCTATTTTCCTGGTTTAAACCTCACCCGGTTGTTATTTAGATCCACAGTGGGAATTTTAAAAGAAGACAGATGCAATACAGAAATGTGCATTTATCAACCACAGAGCTATTTGCACTTCAGGTTTGTGTGTGATTTAGATCAGGAAAAGAAAGAATGGTTAGTCCTTTGCCCAAATACTGCTCTTCCAATCACATCGGTCTCATATCGTTGCCTGTCTGGACAAGTGGGCATATTTTGAGAATGTGCTGGGAACACCAGTCACAAAATGGCTGCCAGGGAGTGGGTGTGGCATAGCACAAAATGGGAGAGACAACTACTCCCAACAACCATGGGAAATCAGCTATGTTGTGCAGGTCCTGATTAGGGAGATCTCTCTCTCTCTCTCTCTCTCTCTCTCTCTCTCTCTCTCTCTCTCTCTCACACACACACACACACACACACACACTGGTGTTGCTGCTGTCTAGTAACAACAGGAAGCCTTCTGCAATACCAGAATAAATATACAAGGTAGTCACACCACTCATTTCATGTACATTGTTTTGAAGGTACCTGGCATTTTGCCCCATAACTTTATTCTAGGAGGGCTAGAGATTTAAAAGGAAGCTATCTCAGAGTCTCTGTTGCTAGAAACGTGGGTTCATATTAAATTATTCTGCAAAAAGTTCTCTGCATTTTAAGTAGTTGCATATTTACTGAACTATGACAGAACCAAATATTGTTTCATCTTGGTAGAGATTGCAATGTTCCCTGCTGCTAATTAACTTTGTCAAATGGATCGTTGTATTTGTGATACAGTGATGAAGTAGGAAAGACTTGATTTGCCAGTATGTGTACTTGTGATTCATTTTTGTCTCTGTTCTCCTTCATCCTCCAAATGAGTGGCTTCACACCTCAGAGACACTCTCATCTTGCCATACTTTAGATGATTTGAAACGATGTAGGATTTACCTTTGTCAGCATTTTTCAGAAACACGGGAAGACGTCAGTTGCTGCTGGCAGATACTTCACCAACTAAAAAAGAAACAATGGCTGTGAACTTCTTTGTGGCTTTAATAGCTTCAAAGTAGCTGGGTGTCATGACCCTGGGGTCAGACTCCCTTTCTTAAAGACTTAAGGAGAGCCCTGCTGGTTCAGAGCAAAGGCTCAATCTAGTCCAACATCTGACAGTAGCCACCCAGATGGTTATGGGAAGCCAGCAAGCAAGACCTGAGGGCAGCAACACTCTCCCCACTTGTAATTCTTAGCAGTGGTTATTCAGAGGCATATTACCTCCACCTATGGAGATACAACTTACCCATCATGGCTATTAGCCATCAATTGTCTAATCCTCTTTTAAAGGTAAAGGGACCCCTGACCATTGGGTCCAGTCGTGACCGACTCTGGGGTTGCGCGCTCATCTCGCATTATTGGCCGAGGGAGCCGGCGTATAGCTTCCAGGTCATGTGGCCAGCATGACAAAGCCGCTTCTGGCAAACCAGAGCAGCACATGGAAACGCCGTTTACCTTCCCGCTGTAGCGGTTCCTATTTATCTACTTGCATTTTGACGTGCTTTCGAACTGCTAGGTTGGCAGGAGCTGGGACCAAGCAACGGGAGCTCACCCCGTCACAGGGATTCGAACCGCCGACCTTCTGATCAGCAAGCCCTAGGCTCAGTGGTTTAACCACAGCACCACCTGGGTCCCTAATCCTCTTTTAAAGCTGTTCAATTTGGTGGTCATAACAACATCCCATGGATGCTCTAAGTTGTGTCATCGCAGAAGCTGTATAGCCAGTGGAGAATTCTTCGCACATTAGTGTTTAGACAGCTGGTGAAGAGTCATAGAATTAAGTAGTACCAGCTACACCAGTACAGCTAGGAATGCCGTATATTTACATTTTGGAAATATTCTTGTGTTGAATAATTGCATGCAGGCCATGTTGTACCTTGCTGATTTGCCAACATGTCAATGCATATTTCAGTTGTGATGCACATTTTTGTTGTTGTTGTTGTTGTTGTTGTTGTTGTTGTTGTTGTTGTTGAGAATCAATATTATGTGGTAGAACATGCAGAAGAGCCCAGTTTCAATCCCTGGTCTCTTTAATAAAATTATATTGGGTGTCAGGGCTGAGGAAAAACTTCAGTCTGTGATCCAACTGCTGGAAGGATCAATGGCCTGATTTGGCACAAGGAACTTCCATATGTTAATATAACATACTATGTGCAGGATAATGATGGAATTTGAGCACGGGGGGCTATTTTAGAACTCCCCATACCTGCGTCTAGTAAAAACAAGCAGCCATTAATAAAGGGGTTGAACTTTCAAATGCTGCATGCATATATATTGGGAGGGTGTGCAAGGTTGACCCTACCTATGTCTAGAGAAAAACAAAACCTTAAATAATATGGCTTAGCATATATAAATATAGGCAAAATTCCTCACCTATGCAAACTCTATTCTGTTCTTTGCTTCACGTTTTGTTTAAATTGGCTTCGCTGTTGCTTTCTTGCTATACATTCTCTCTCTATATAGAACAGCTTTGAGAATTATAAATGAGCCCACAGTTCTGAGGTGCATTTCACTAATTGGATGATTACAGGGTAGCATAATTGAAGTAGCTGACATTTAATTGTTCTACTAGCTATCAGATGTAGAAATAACAAGTAGCTGGGGCTGCAAAACCACAAATGGAGAGTTTGGTTGAGATTGGCTACTTGGATTGACCCTGAACTGTGTTTCCTGACCTTTGGACTTTGCTTGTGTGGATTGACCCTCTGACTTTGAACTTTAGACTTGACATACTCATTTGTTGCCAGGTAGGTCAGGGGTTCAGGTCACAAATTGTACCAGGGGTCCTCACATACCTACGGTACAGAAGAAGTTGGAAGAAAGATGGGTTATTTCAACATTTCTGTGTAAGACTCTTCAGGCTGACAGCTCCAGCTATTTCCTTTCCTCTCTGAATTTGCCGAGGGATCTGAAATCCCAATTATAATCACATTTCAAATTGGAGATAACAAAAGAATTTACAGCCCCTTGTGTCTGAACAATTGTGAATTCATGCATTTTCTCTACATACATTTCTTTAAAGGAGCATTTGAAATCTCCACTGGAGTATTCAGTTAATTTCTGGCTATAACGCTCACACCACCAACCAGGGAATTGGATCCAAGCTTGCCTGAAGAGGCAGGCCTTTCCTTGGGGACGGGCCTGACAGAGCATGTAGACTCCCCTCCGGTCTGCTCCTGGGACATATAAGGCATCTTCTATCTTGGAAGCATTATTTTAGTTAATATACCATTCATAAACAGCCGGTTCATCTTCTGTTTCTTTGTTTTCATTTCATGTTTCTTCATTCTTTAGCTTGTATGTAGGGAGGGCTTGTTTTAACAGAAGTGGTTTCCACCCTGTCACGCCTGTCAAACCAGCAGGGCTGCAGTGTATTCCTCCTTTAAAAAAACAAAACAGAAATGCGCTTAACAATCTGCTGCATGCAAACTCAGCATTATGAATCGTTAATCAAACCCCTGCTGCTTCTAGTGGAAGATTTTTCCCTATCATAGAAATGATTCCCTGTGCCCATCGATGCAATTCTTGCTGCATCACTTGCAGTATCTACCATCAATTGCAAATCTACTTTTTTTTATGACTAGTGTACCAAAAGCTTTTGGTGGCTTGCAATAAAATGAGAGGTGTGCATCTGCATGGCAATCAGCTGTGTTTTGGGAGGCACTGCTTTAAGTACATCTTTCCTGGGTGTGATAAACCAACCCTGCAATATAGCGCTTCTTAAAATTTATCATAAAGTAGTACAAATAAAGGAATTGTTGAGGCAATTTCCTTTATAGCCGGGCAGTCACACTCTAGCTGCAAGAGACGGAACAGAGAGTAAAAATGGCAAGATTTAAAGTTAATGGACTCAGCCTTCTCAGCTGAGGCACTGTTCTTGAAAATAAAGATTTAGCTTTGAATACAGTGACAGCTGTGCTGGTACAATGTCACAAGTTGTGAGCTGGCATCACAAGCGACTCCAGGAAAGCTCACAGCTATGGTGGGATGGATCATCCCCCAATACCCCCAAAGGCAGGGCATGCACACCCTAGTAATACCAGTTTGTTAAAAGTAAATAAATAACCTGAGTTCTTAATATTTCCAGTCTCTGTCCAGAACTGATTTGCACAGCACTTCTTATTTAATGCATTTCTATTCTACGCTCAAAACAAAAACTTTCCTAGTGTGGCTTGCAATAAAATAAAACCACAAGAATTAACCATGAAATGACAGCACAATAAAACATAGCAACAGATACAAGCAACAGAACACCAAACATTAAAATAAGCTCACACTGAAAATGTCTGGGAAGGGGGGGAGGGGGGAAAGGTCTTCTCATCCTCCAGAAAGCTATCAAGGCAGGTGCTAGCTAGGTGAGCTGTCCTGCAGAGATTATACTGTATCTAGGTGCCACCATTTGGCTGCCATCTGCTGTATCTGCAATGGCAAGGTGCCCCAGGCAGACGATGAATCCAACATATGAATAGCTACATATGGAGACAGGTCATTCAACTGTTTTCTTGATCCCAACCCAAGCCACGAAGGGCTCTAGAGAATAAGTACCTGCACTTTGAATTAGGCACAGGCACAAACCAGAAGCCACGACTATAGATGATCTGTTTCCTGCTTGGCAGGGGGTTGGACTGGATGGCCCTTGTGGTCTCTTCCAACTCTATGATTCTATGATCTTTCCACAACCTGGTTCCCTCTATGTTTTTCAAAACGAAACTCCCAACAACCCCAGCAAACAAGGCTGATGCTGATGGGTGTTGAAGTCTCAAACATACGGAGGGTAACCAGATTGGAGGAGGTGGATATAGGTTGCTCAGCTTTCAGATCTGCACTCCTTGCAGCAATTATTTGCAGCAGCACCCCAGACTTGGCCTTGGCACACATACTAGGACAAACAGTTTCCGAAAAGGTTGAGAGGAAGAACTGAAGAAACCCTCTTGCATTCCTGGCAGACAACTGTTAGCTTGGCTCTGCAATGTCAGGCCACCTCTCAACCTTTACACAGTGGGTTGGGTGCCTGACAGCAGCCTGGATATATGGACATTTGGACTACTTCTTCTTTACTTCAAATAAATCCTTTACAGTTTTGAGAAGGCTTAAAAGGGGCCAGCAAGTAAGTGCAGAAAGCAGGACCAATCACACTGATGCTTCTGAGAGCCAGTGAAGGATAAATGGTTAAGAAATCGATAACAGACTTATTGGACTTCTAGGGACCTTTTGCTTCCCTTGCCTCCTGCCCAACAAGAGAAGGTGCTTGCCTGCGCTCTCAACAGTGTCTCAACTGTCACCTTTCATCTTCCTGCTCTCTGCATGCCTCCCAGACCCCCTCTGTCAGTCATCTGAAGCTGTGCTGTTCCTCCTCTGAAATCCTGAATGTACTGTCTAAACAGGTATATTACATTTCATATGGATTTCTAATGGAAACAGTGATAAATCACAGGGCAGCAGGGAAGAATGTACTATTATGACTGGTATGAGTTGCAGGCTAGTATTATTTAGAATTAGTACTTTTCATCTAGGGAACAGCAAACATAATGGCAGAATAATTTAAAGAAAATATTTACAGAAGTATTAGATGTACATGACAGATTATAACCACCCATCCATCATGCTGGAACATCTTATTAGTATTTGCATTTTATAAAATATGAATAAGGCTTGGTGCAGCGGAGCTTTGCCTCAGGGCCTTTGTGTGTGAGGGGATTGAATCCAATTCGGACTGGTGCTTTGATTACTGCTAGGCACATATCTGCTAAACAGTGCCAACCAATTATGTCTTAAGGAGACATACACGTAAAGCACATTTGAACTAGATGAGTGGGAGAGATTTTCTCATGGCTTTCTTTAGAGCATATTCGATCTCTCTCCACCTCCCCCCCCCTCTCTGCTTTCTCTGTTCAAGTCTCTCCCTTTCCCCTCCAAAGTCATGCTTTATCGATTCTTCCATGGTCCTAAAAGCAGTGGCATGATGTATGTACTCAAACTGAACTTCAATTTGTACATCAAGCGGTTTTCACCTTATATCCCACAAGACTAAGCCATGGCACCAGCTGCTGTGAAGTGTGCGGCCACCAGACATTTAAAGCAAGGCAGAGCAATTACAGTGTGTGTGTACTCAAATTAAAAAAAAAAAGAGGCACTGTTCATAGACCCTGTTATTGATTTTTCAGATTTTGCCTTGCTTCTGTGTAACTTCTCAGCCAAGTGGAAATGTGGTTTCTCTGGATGGAAGCTTCTTCTTCCCTGCTTCTGAATAATTGCTTCTCATTTGAGCCCGGGGGAATAAGCAGGAGGCCGATGGACACCCTAGACGGGCTCATAGTTTTCCATTACTTCATAGTTAACGCTTAAAGCTACAGTTGAGCATTTCGATGGTGCCAATAGCATGCTAGCTAGCATATAGATTGCAGGAGGGATGGATTTTTGGCAAAGAAATCAAGATGGGAGAAATGATTAGTATCCTTTGTAAGTTGCCTTGGATGGGCTTTGCCCTGAAAGTCAGCATAGAAGTACTTGGAATAAATACATGTAATAATGCCACAAAAGAAAAGGGCTTGGTTTTCCTGGTACAGTTGTATACATACAGACTGATCAGGCTGAGGATGCCATCACTTTGCACCTATTAAGGCCCTGGTGAATGGACCTCTTTTTAAATCACCATTCCTTTGGTGCCATATGCAATAGGGGCAGAGATCCCTACTGCTCAGGTTGGCATATGCTCCTTCAGGTATCTGGCTCCTAAGCTGCTTAGGGTTTCAAAAGTAAGTACCAGCATATTGAAGTGGACGCAGAAGTGAACCAGCAACCAGTGAACTTCATAAATTTGGCCATACTAGTTTGGCAACCGAAGTTTCTGTATCCTCCTCAAGAGTAGCCCCTTTGCAGTAATCCAGCCAGGAGAAATTCACAGAGGGGAAATGCAAAGGGGAATTATTCACAAAGCTTAAATACCCAGCTAAAATCCAAACAGTACACACACACACTTCTCCCCCTCTCCATTTCATCCTCATACACAACCTCACGAGGCCAAGAGACATTGACTTGCCCAAGTTCACCCAGTGGGCTTCATGGCTAAATTACCTTTGCCCTCTTCCAAAACCTTTATTTTCATTCTTTGTCTCCGCTCTATACAGTGGTATCTTGGGTTAAGAACTTAATTTGTCCTGGAGGTCTGTTCTTAACCTGAAACTGTTCTTAACCTGAGGTACCACTTTAGCTAATGGGGCCTCCTGCTGCCACTGCCACACAATTTCTGTTCTCATCCTGAAGCAAAGTTTTTAACCCAAGGTACTATTTCTGGACCCAGGTGGCGCTGTGGGTTAAACCACAGAGTCTAGGGCTTGCTGATCAGAAGGTTGGTGGTTCGAATCCCTGCAACGGGGTGAGCTCCTGTTGCTCGGTCCCAGCTCCTGCCCACCTAGCAGTTCGAAAGCACATCAAAGTGCAAGTAGATAAATAGGTACCGCTCTGGCAGGAAGGTAAACGGCGTTTCTGTGTGCTGCTCTGGTTCGCCAGAAGCAGCTTAGTCATGCTGGCCACATGACCCGGAAGCTGTCTGCGGACAAACGCCGGCTCCCTCGGCCTATAGAGCGAGATGAGCGCCGCAACCCCAGAGTCGGACACGACTGGACCTGATGGTCAGGGGCCCCTTTACCCTTTACCTTTTTACTATTTCTGGGTTAGCAGAATCTGTAACCTGAAGTGTCTGTAACCCGAGGCACCACTGTACTTTTTTAGCTCCTGAATCTTTCCCTCAAATTCTGCACCTAATTCTTTCCACTACCTTCAGTCTTGATTGTGCACTTACTTTTAACTAGTGTTAGTATCCTCCTAGCCATCAAAGTATTTCTGAGCAACAGAGTATGTATTAATTTGTGCCACTTAGCATTCCACCCTATGTATAATAGTATTGTAAAATAAAGGAACCCAGATATAAGTAATCTCCTGTATGAGGGAGAAAATGAAGTCTGGATATTGAAAGGATAAGTGGTGAGATGACACCACTTTTCCTTTGTAGTCAGCAAAGTTAGACACCTTCATTAGCTATTATGCTGTAGTTATCTTCCTGGCGTTTTCATGAATAAGCTCTGAATTATCCATATCGTTTGAACCATTTCTCTAAACAGTTCAGTTGGTGACCAAAATAATAATAAAAATCTCTATCTGCAAGGAGCTCTAGACATTTAAATATATGGAAACTGCCAGCATCAATAATGGAGATTTATAAGTACACTCCAAGAGCAGCACACATAAATTTTAATATATCCCAAGTATATGCAAATCAGCCAGTTTCATGAATGCTTGCTTTAAAAAATTGCATCATTTTCTTCTTACAAGAGGAGCACCTAGCAAT
Organism: Zootoca vivipara; assembly: GCF_965207765.1. Lineage (NCBI taxonomy): Eukaryota > Metazoa > Chordata > Lepidosauria > Squamata > Lacertidae > Zootoca > Zootoca vivipara. Next base: position 59,750,469 of record NC_142591.1, read on the forward strand.
TTTAAAGAGATGAGGTGGGGTGGTTTTTTTTGAAATTTGAAGGAAAAGTGCAATGACAAACCACTAGCTTTGTATTATTTTAAGTCTTCAAGGACTCAGCATTTATACAGATGGAGTTTTATATTAACAGCAATATGCCGCGCAGTATTGGAGCACAAGGCAGTAATTTATTGCTTTCGTATAGACTTGTAATTGGATTCAGTTTAGATCAGGGATGGGAGGCTGTGGTCCTATAGATAGGGATTGTGTTCAGAGATGGTGGGAGTCTTAATCCAGCAACATCTCGGCAGACACATCCCTGACATATATTTTCAGCAGTAATGCAACACAGAGTTGGTAATTTAAAATACTGGCAGCTTCATCTCAATTAACAATATCTGTGCATTGGTGGCCTCGTGTTATTGTTGATTTGGTCCTACATGACCATTAGGAAAGTTCTTAAGGTCTGAATCTGGGTGCGGAAATAGCTGACCTTCCAGATTTCTCCCCATCCCTGCTCCCAGGTATCTCTGCAAGGCTCAAGAGTAGACTCAAACTTTGTCCCAGGCATCTTTCCCAAATAAATAATTAATCTAGCCAAATAATTTTTATCCCAATAATCTCCAGGTGCATGATAAAAAATATATCCAGGTCCAGGGTGGCATTCAACTAACCTACCCCTCAGGGGTCTTCCACCCCCCCATTTGCCCCAGAGGATTAGGGGGACCCTAGAACAGAAGACACCTGGGGAGGGGGAGAAGAGAGGGGGATAACATTCCATTGCACAAACAATGCCCTGAAGGAATGTTCACGTATGTCAGGAGTATGGGCAGGAGTCAGGCTCTGAGGCCTGTAGTGCTTTGCAGGACTGGGGCCTGCCTCAGCTTGTGCTGGAGAAGCAAGGAGTGACCACTCAGGTGAGACCACTTGATATCTCACTGCACCTGGTGGCAGGAGCTGGGAGGAATAAAAGCTCAGCATTTCCCTTCAGCTCTTTGCCACAGCAACGCTATCCCTGCCTGGTTGCCTCTGGCTTCTTGCTCCTTGGACCTTCGCCTTGCCGACGCCTTGATCCTCGACCCTTGGACCTCTGCCTTGATCCTCGACCCTTGGACCTCTGCCTTGATCCTCGACCCTTGGACCTCGACCCTTGGACCTCGACCCTTGGACCTTTGCCTTGCCGTCGCCTTGATCCTTGACCCTTGGACCTTTGCCTTACCGACGCCTTGCTCCTTGACTCCCAGATCTTCGCCTCTGCCTTGCTCCTTGACCCTGCGACTGCCTGCTGCTGGACCCCCCAACCCTGCACCTGTTCCTGCTTCTACACCATCTTGCCTCTGGTCCTGACGTCCTCAGCCAGGGCTCCAACCGCCCGCCGACCGGACCGTGACAACGTAGTGCTATGTTGGATTCCAACCCCTGGTTTCAGGCCTCTCACCCAGATAAAAAGGCAAATAGCCATGATAGCAACACCCCATAGTAGCCATTAAACTGCCTAACTCAAGGCAGTCCTGTTTAGGGAAGCTTTTAATGTTTGATGGATTTCTGTATTTTAATATTTTGTTGGAAGCCGCCCACAGTGGCTGGGGGAACCCGGCCAGATGGGCGGGGTATAAATAATAAATTATTATTATTATTATTATTATTATTATTATTATTATTAACTCTGGCAAGCTGGTTGACGCTATTATCTCTTCCAAACTCAAAACGCATGTTCTCCTATGGAAGTAAGCTGCTCCAATCATTCTTTCTGTAATTCCTTTAATATATTTGGAATGAAAATTACAGTTTGCTTTTTAGTATGCAAGACTCCAGAAAAACCTTTTTCCATCACAAAGTTTCAATTCTGAGGGGGACCGGTTGCTGCAGACAACTCTTCTCTTCCAACAGGCTAAGTAAGTTGCACAGAAAATGGCTTTTATAAGTCTCCTGCATACTGGAGGAAAGCCTTTTCTGTGCCATTATGCTCCTGGTATGCTGATGACTATGTGGAGCTTGTGTTGTTGAAAAGACTTATCAATAAGGTTAATAGATAATGTACTTTTTATTTTCCTGAAATTTCACTGTTGCAGATTTGGTATTGTATATTACACAGGTAATTTAAAAGTGCAGCTACAAACTTAATAGCTTTACTCTTAATTCTTTTCCTTCTAAGGCAGATACATACTAAATGTATTAGGACAAGAGAATACCTATTAGTGTGTAAGGAGGGGTGCAAACAATTGAGGCAGGGGCACTGTGAAGCAGGTTATGTTGAAAAACATAGAGTGCTTCCCTAAACCATTAAAGACACAATTTGATTCTAAAGGCCAGTACAAAAACATTAAAAACATTCTCCAGGTGATACAACTTTAGGATGTATTTTTATTAAAAACATAATGGCCACATCCAGATGTCTATATTTAGCTAAACAGTGTGAAACTGCTGATGTTTTTTTTAAAAAATGGACCCTACACTCTCCAAGCGGGTTAAATAATGTAATATACACAACTTGGCCACCTCTTAATAATTTTAAACAACCTCCTGGTTCTCCCTGGATAATATGAAGCTAATATGGATTTTGGAGTTTTAGTTGACCTAATAAAGATATTGCCCTAATATGGATTATGGACGATAGGGAATACCTTTTGCCTAATCCTCAACCACAAAAACCCATGGACTTGCAATTGGGCAGAATTAAACTGCTCTGGAGGGGCTCTTGTGCCTGCAAATTTCATCTGCTTCTGCCAAAAGGGAAAAAAGTTACAGCAGTTGTTATTAATTAATTGACTGATTAAATTTCCATCCTGCCCTTCATCCAAGGATCACAGGGTGGTTTACAGTATAAAAACACCAAAATGCATAACAGTAACAAAAACTGATACCATCCCCCACAGTTTAAAAGGCCATAGATTGTTTAATTAGTCAGAGGCCTGGGAGAAGAGGAATGTGTTTTGCCTGGCACATAAAGATATGAAATGAAGGCGCAAGACACTCCATAAGAGTAAACTGGGAACCCCGAGCTTCATTTTACACAGTGTGGCTTGGAACCCAAATCAGAGGGTGAAATGGATCAAACAAAGAGTGATTCAAACAGATTAGAAATATTTTTAAAAGCACAGATACAAATAAAAAGTGAAGTTTGGGCCCCATACACACCTCTGTGCAGTTGTACTTACATCTTCCTGCATTTCCATCAATCAACTAAAATAATCTGATTCTAATATAAGTTCATTTAAAATGGCATCTTGCCTTTTACACATGAAGACCAACGATGGGAGAAAAACTCAAGTACTTTTAAGTGGCTTTATATGAAATTGATCTTGGTACTTGCAAACACTTAGACAACAGCCTTCTTTCCTGTGTAGTCTTTTTTGCTTTCTTGTTGACCTTCAAGAGGACTTTAAACCCAAGATAAACGTTTGATATCTCTAATTTGGAGATCTGTGTCTTCGGGGCAGTTGAGGGATGATTCCTCGGGGGGCTTTTAGTTGAAGCATTCAGTTTGTTTCTTCTCAGCTTTCTTGTTGCAATGGCATTTAAAAAAAAGAAAAATGATGCATAAGAGAAAATATGAATGCTTTCCAAAGCTCTCTTTGAGAATGCATTGTATTTTTTTATGAAGCAATTTTGCTGGAGAAACCTCTGTGGGCCCTTGGTTGATACTTTCTAGTCTGCTTTGGCAAAAATGATAAAACTGAAGTCTTTATTTGGATAGATTTATTATTAGAAGATCAATATGAACTTAATACGGGTTGCATCCCCCCCCCCCCAGTTAAGGAAGAGGCCAAAGTTCAGTGACAGCATACATGCTTTGCACACTGGGTTTCTTCAGCTAAAATCTCAGCAGGTTTGAGAAAGATATTTTTCTGAGACCATAGAGTATTGCTACCATTCAGATAAGTCACCGAACTTAGTTAGATCAGTGGTCTCACAGACATGGGGTATTCCTACAGCACCAACCCTGCATTCTACAAGGGCAGTTATCCATAGGCTGCTGCATATTTTGTTAAGTATAATTATTTAATTGACACTGAAATGATGAATGGCTGGATGTGTGACTGGTGAAAGGGTCAAAATTGGAAGATTCCACTGCAGGGACTCTGAGCTTTAACTGAGTTGATAAATAACTATTGTTGCTTTTCTGCTACTTAACATAAGAGTGTTCAACCTTAGATCACATGAGAGGTATTGAATTGCAAACTCTCCATCTTGGAAGAGTGGTGGCTGGTTCTTTGTTCTCAGACTCTGAGAGATGTAAATGAAACTCTCTAGGTAGGCAGCCTCAGGCAGGATACAGGCTGGACTGCAGGATGTGGGGAGAGGCAGACCTCTGCTTCTAGGTCTCACTGAATGTATAAGGGGAAGTGTGAGTGTGCCTGCTAGCCATGCCCCCAAATGCCAGTGTTTCCAAATACCAATACGATCACGGGCTATGCAAGCTGACAGCGATAATGCCTAACAACACAGTCGTACGTATGCCCACTCAGAATTGAGCCCCAGTGAGTTCAATGGGATTTACTTGTGCTGCTTTAAGGTCTTCTGAGTGATTCGGGTTCCCAGCTGGTTGTAAGAGCCATGTATATGTACAGGCCTTACTGAATAATGCCAGTGGGTCCCTCATCTTGTTCAGTGTACTGACATGGGAGTAGGACATGGACGCACCCCAAATATTACATTAATGTGTTCTGCTATATTGATTTTCTGTGCCCCAAATATTAAGTAAGCTATAGAGAGCTGTCCTTACTTGCAAACCAATGGTCTCGCTTATTATTGACAGGGCAGTGCTTCCGAACATCATCCTGCAACACCCCTCCATTGTGACTGGAGTTGCCTTTGGAAATAATTCGCTGGGACTAAAAGCTATATCTGACCATCAAAATGAAAGAAGAAGAATAAGAGTTTGGATTTGATATCCCGCTTTATCACTACCCTGAGGAGTCTCAAAGCGGCTAACAATCTCCTTTTCCCTTCCTCCCCCACCACAAACACTCTGTGAGGTGAGTGAGGCTGAGAGACTTCAGAGAAGTGTGACTAGTCCATGGTCACCCAGCAGCTGCATGTGGAGGAGCAGGAATCGAACCTGGTTCACCAGATTACGAGTCCACTGCTCTTAATCACTACACCACACTGGCTCCCTCCGCTCTACACTCTTTCCCTCTTGACCTTTGGGCATTTTTCATAGTTTCTTTTCTCAGAAAGAAAGAGGGGGAAATAAAGGACTTTGCATTTAATTGGCTTTTTTGTGAAAAAAAGAACAAAACAAGGCTACAGAGTGTCTCAGAAGCTTAGGAGGTCCTTGATATGCCTCAAAACACCTTGGTAAAGATGCAATCTGATTTAGGCATGGAATAGTTGCCTGGAAATCTCAACTTGCCTCATTATTCAGAATGCACACAGGCATACCCATACCTTAAACTAAGGCCCCGTTTCTACGTATGATACCCTGTGGAGTGCTTCCTTTCACATAATGGGGAAGTTCTCTTTCCTAAGGTTTCTGTTACATGCAATATTTCTGCAGTCAAAATTTGCATTTTCAGTATCCAAGCATGCCGAATTCTTTCCTTTTTCTTTTAGTCCCGCAATCACATAATTCAGAAGTCCTGCTCCTTCCAGGATATGGAAGGAAGTGCCTTTTCCTTCACAATGCCTCTATTTTCTACAGACCTCTTCATGCATTAACTTTATTTCTATCTTCCTGATGGAGAGATGTGCAGCTGGATAGGTGTAAAACACTTGAAAAAAACATTTTAGAGGTGAACAGAAGAAGTGGCATTGCACCGAGTCAGATCCTGCACCCCTGTGCTCACCATAACAAATGACTGAGGCACTCCAAGGCCTTTTCCAGCACTGTTACCTGACTTTAAAAAGAATAAGAAATATTGGAGATGCCAGAAAAGGAAGCTGTAATTTTTATTTATTTTGGAGGTGAAATGTACTCGGAGTCGAGAGTGAATTTCATGCTCTTTATTCAGCTCATAGTCATCCAGGAGAAGAGGAGAAGAAGAATGGCTCTTTTCCCCAAACCATCTGCTTATATACATTATTTACACAATGGGCCTTGCGTGATTGGCTACTTCAGGGCTACACCTGTGGGCCAATTATATTGTGGATTGACTTCTGCCTGCAGCCTGATTGGCTGCTCCTACAGGCCAATCAGGTAGCAGATTCACTTCTGCCAGCCGCCTGATTGGCTGCTCCAGCAGGCCAATCAGGTTGCGGATTCACTTCCACCTGGAGTTGGATTGGGTAGCTCCCGCTGATTCTGAATCCTATTGTTCTAGGATTCAGCTCAGTACATAACACCCCTCCCCTCTAAGTTCCAGTCCTGCCCGGGAAGTTGCATTCGTAGTCCCCAAGGTCTGCTGGCCGCCTCCGTGTGCGTTGTGGCCTGGGGTGTTCCTTGGTCAGGGGTTCTGGTTCTGGCTCGTGTTCCGAGGCTGCTGGCTGTGCCGGGGCTGTCTGGTCTGGCGCCACTGAACCACTAGGTTGTGGCTCTGGTTCCGGTGTCCTTCCAGCCTCGGGGCGCCCCTCTGTGCCTACTGCTTCTGCTTCCCCTGCCCACCCCTCTCGCTCTACAGGCCTCACTGCCCTGCTGCCCCCTTGGGGCCCCTCTGTCCCGCTCTCCTCCCGGGTTCCTCCTGGGAATCGTCGCCGTAGCTGGTCGCAGTGGCGGCGCCAACATTGCCCCCCTTCCGTTAGTACCTCGTACGACACGGGACCGGTCACCTTGGTGACTGTGGCGGGTACCCATGCTGGGCCTGCCCCAAAATTCTTTGCATACACTGGGTCCTGGGCCACAAATGTCCGGGGGTTCCTGCCTTTCCCCACCACTACCTCATCCTGAGCTCTGTCGGGGTGAAGTCGGTCCAGTCTAGTTGCAAGGCGCCGGCCCATTAGTAGTTCAGCTGGGCTCCGGCCCGTCATTGTGCTTGGGGTGCTGTGCTGTGCTAGAAGAAATGCGGCAAGGCGGTATTCCCAGTCCCCTTGTGTCATGCGGCGGAGGCTGTCCTTGGTGGTCCGCACTATGCGCTCCGCTTTGCCATTGGTGGCAGGGTGGAATGGTGCTGAGCGGATGTGGCGGATGGCGTTCTGCGCTGTGAAGGTCTGGAACTCCTCTGACGTGAATGCGGTTCCATTGTCCGAGACGAGGGTGTCAGGGAGCCCGTGGGTTGCAAACAGCTTACGTAGTACCCGGATGGCTGCCGCCGTAGAAGTTGACGGTACCAGTGCGACCTCCAGCCATTTGGTGTAGGAATCCACCACTATGAAGAATGTTTTTCCCTGGAAGGGGCCAGCGAAGTCCACGTGTAAGCGTGACCATGGATGTCGGGCGGACTCCCAATGCCCCAATCGTCCCAATGCCCCATCGAAAACCCCTGGAAACTCTTTGCATATGGCGTCCACGTCCACTTGTAAGCTAGTGCGGTTCACCCCGGTAACGGCTAGCCCCAGAGGTCCAAACCATGCCAGTCCCAGTAAGCTAACGTAGGGGCCCTTAACTACCAGCAAGTCCAATTGTTGCTTTCGCCCTCGATATTGCACCCTGAAGGTCCCCACCCCTATTGTAGGGACCTTACGTTTCTGGAAGTCCCGGAGGGTGAATGGGGCCGGCCTTAGTTTGGGACCCCCATTAGGGCACAGTTCCCTTAATGTTCGGGCCGAGATTATGGATAGAGTTGAACCCGTGTCCAGCTCCATGCGGCATGGGGCTCCCTCTATCTGTACCTCTATATAAATTTTCTCTGTGCTGGGATGGGGCAACTGGAATACCTGGTAGTCAGTGATCTCCGCCGAGTTGCCTTGGTGCATGGTGCCGTGTGACCTGGGGCTCCTGGGTCGGTCATCTGATGCTTGTCGACGGGTGAGTCGAGCCCGACACACCCGGGCGATGTGTCCCAATTTTCTGCACTGCCTGCACTCTGCGTTGCGGAAACGACAGGTCCTCCTCTCGTGGTTCTCCCCGCAGCTTGCACAGTTCCCTCCTTCTCGTCGAGGCTGCTGTGGTGTGTGTGCTGCTTGAGTGCACCGCTGTACTCGGTGTACTTCCTCCCTGTCAGATTCGGATTCGTCGGTGAGGTCTTCGTGGTAGACCCTCGGTTGGGATGGCGGGGCCGGTCGTGCCTCTTGCGTTGACCTCTCGGCGGCTTCGGTTGCCAGGGCTTCCTCCAGAGCAATCTGGAACGTGAGGTCTTTTTTGGCGTAGAGGCGTCGTTGCAACATCTCGTCCCTCAGGCCACCGACGAGGCGGTCACGAAGCATGTTCTCCAACTCTGAGAAGTTGCATAACCGGGCGGCTTGGCGGAGGGAGGTCACAAATCCAGTTATGGTTTCCCCCGGGGCTTGCCGCTTTGCGTAGAAGGCATTTCGGCAAGCTACCACCGAGGGCTGTGGTGAGAAGTGCTCCTTCAGCCGTTCCATTATTGTTTTGTAAGAGACGGTAGCGACATCTCTAGGTGCAAGGAGAGCCCGGGTGATTTCAAACGTCTCCTCTCCACAGACGCTGAAGAATGTCGCCCTCTTCATGGCATCGTTGGTGACTTCTTTCGCTTGCAGGAGGAAGTTGAAACGGGCGGCGTACCCTTCCCAGTCTCCTGATGCTGGTTTGAATGGCGAGAAGCTGCTGTCGGTTGCCATTCTGGGTTCCTTGGGTCCTGGAGCTGAAGCCTGGATGCACGGTGCGATGCAGCGGTGCAGCAGGTGGCGGTGCTGCGGTGCAGTGCGTGGTGGCGGTCAGCTCAGCAGGATCCCACCTTCGTCGCCAGTGAAATGTACTCGGAGTCGAGAGTGAATTTCATACTCTTTATTCAGCTCATAGTCATCCAGGAGAAGAGGAGAAGAAGAATGGCTCTTTTCCCCAAACCATCTGCTTATATACATTATTTACACAATGGGCCTTGCGTGATTGGCTACTTCAGGGCTACACCTGTGGGCCAATTATATTGTGGATTGACTTCTGCCTGCAGCCTGATTGGCTGCTCCTACAGGCCAATCAGGTAGCAGATTCACTTCTGCCAGCCGCCTGATTGGCTGCTCCAGCAGGCCAATCAGGTTGCGGATTCACTTCCACCTGGAGTTGGATTGGGTAGCTCCCGCTGATTCTGAATCCTATTGTTCTAGGATTCAGCTCAGTACATAACAGGAGGCAAAACGTGCGCTTTACTACTGCTTGACAGTTAACTTGCAGTTTAGCAACATATGGGCACACAGTGCTAAACATGAAACATATTGATAATTCTGTCATGCATATCCATTTATATGAGAACATAGTTTTTAAAATATATCTTACCTTCTCAGTAGGTGATTTTATTTGTGCCTCTGGGTGGCACTGTTGAGTAAGAAGATGGCTTCTAAAAGGACTGCAGTAAAACTTTAAAAGTTTGTTGGCATGTTCGGCTAACAGATCCAGGGGGTTTCTTTTGAACTTTCTGGGATATATGTTGTCTCTCCAGCACCAGTTGCAAATATGAACAACTTTCGCTGCTTACTTGAGTGGCCATGTGCCCTCCTTTGCAGAGGCTCGTCCTCTGTTTGAGGAAATCCTCTGTTGAAAGGGGTTAAAGATAAAAGACCCACAAGAAAGGTGAGCTGCAGGGCCCTTGAAGTCACTTATCAACAACACCTAGACAGAAGCCTGAGCAGGCACATGGATTACTTGGCCATAGCCTTCCTCAATGTGGTAAGAGGTACTGTATTGCTCTTTAAATGATGACAACTTTCTAAATTTGCATCCATACGTTTATAAATCAGCACAGGCAAAGTTTTACATATAGGTACTCACCTTACCCCTTGCATGCATTTGAACCAATCATAGCAGTTGGTTTATTGGATTCTGTTTATAAGCGACAAGGGATGTGGGTGATGGTTCAGAAGGTTGGCGGTTCAAATCCCCACAATGGACTGAGCTCCTGTTGCTCTGTCCCAGCTCCTGCCAACCTAGCAATTTGAAAGCACGCCAGTGCAAGTAGATAAATAAGTAACACTGCGGCGAGAAGGTAAACGGTGATTCCATGAGCTTTGGCTTCCGTCACGGTGTTCCGTGGTGCCAGAAGCAGTTTAGTCATGCTGGCCACATTACCCAGAAAGCTGTCTGTGGACAAACGCTGGCTCCCCCAGCCTGAAAGCGAGATGAGTGCCGCAACCTCATAGTATCCTTTGACTGGACTTAAGCGTCCAGGGGTCCGTTACCTTTACCTTATAAGCAACATTCATCTCCCTTGCCTGTTCATTTTTTAAAAATACATGAAGCATTTCCACATTTGTACACATGTACAGAAGTATCATTTTAGGGTAAAAATGCTACATATTGGGTACTCGCGATTCAATTTTGTGTAGGGCACCCACAGTTTCAGGCCTTGCTCAATTCCTTGGTTCAGTTTCTGGCGCCGAAAGTTGTTCAATCACAGAATCACATAAGACGCATCTCTTCACTGCTCTTATCGCTGCACATTCTTTGAATTGTAGAGCTGATTGTGACGGGATAAAATCCAACAGCCTACAACGGAATAGAGCCTCTCTATTAAGAGCTTTTTGCTGATTAGTCCCTATAGCACCCAAACGACATTCAGAGGCTCTGGAAATCTCCATGGCTGCATCTCTTGGGGGAGGGTCATAGCTCTGTAGAATAGCATTTGCTTTGTGTGCCAAAGGACCCAGGTTTGATCCTTGGCATCGTTGGCCAGGAGTGGGAATGTACCATGTCTGGAAACCCAGAGAGCTGCTGTCAGTCTTTGTTTACAACACTGAGCTAGTTGGACCGATAGCCTGAGAAGGCAGCCTTCTCAGATCATGGGGCATGCTGTCTCCTATGAAATTCAGCTGCTTTCTTGAATGTGATCCCATTAAATAAAAAATAGTGAGGAAAGTTTCCACTGCCTATGAGGCAGCTGTTTGACTTTGCCTGACCACTTTGGTGATGGGAGAAGTCAAAGGTGGAGTCTGGGAGGATGGTGAGAGGATGGGATTGTTTGGAAAGACACACTAAGGAGATTCTTACCTGTAGGATAACTGAGATCTCAGCTTGCTCAGTTGCTGATGATGTAAGCCCCTTAAGCACCTCAAAGACCAGGTGTACCACAGGGGATATCTTAGGAAGCCTGACTGAGTAACAGCAAAGGCCGTTTCTGCAGCCTCTGAGGCTCCTTAGAATAAAAACAGACAGGAGGGAGCCTTCCAGGTGAGTCCTGATAAAATGTCTGTTTTTATGGTAATAATATAGACAAAGGAGAAGACACAGGTGAGAACAATGAGCTTCTTTGCACTTCAGCCTCCTCTTCTGCACATCCCTGCTTTTACTAGTCTATTGTATCTTCTTTCATCTAATTGTCCCCCCTTTTTTCTTACCAAACACAATATTGCAACTGTGTGAATGACAAAGCATGCAAATCCAGTGTCATTGTGCAAGTATAATTCCGGCATACTTTTTAATGCCAAATGTGGAATTTTTCAACATTTTGTAGTGCAGATTTCTAAAACCATTGACTATACACAGAATGAGGCAGGTGACAGTAAATTTAGTGAAACTGATCCAGATGGCTTTAGCAAGCCAGCCTTTTTCTTGGACAAGGTGATGGAGCATGAACTCAATTTCAAGAAAATTGCACATTTTATAACTAGAACACTGTTAGTTTTGCCATTTCTGCTTTAAGAAATAACCCCCCTCCTTAATTTCTGGCAACATTCATTAACAAAATGCTAAACAGTTACCCACTTGCTCATCTTGCTCATATTACTTATAACCTAATTATATTCTACTCATGTCTGATTTGGTTGGCGGTTACTCCAGTAAAGCAAGTTAGAGCATCTGGAGTTTTTGATCTTATTTTGCTCCTCTAGTGCATCCAAGGGGGAAGGGGGAGAGACTTGACTTACATTTTAATCATACCATAATGCTATGCATGCCTGTTTGTTGTGCATTGGTTGTGAAGTTGAGACACGTATAATTGTGTGCAGATATTGTCATATTGTGCACTTAATTAGGGAGCAGGAAACTATATATATTCAAAGGTGACTTTGCATTCACAGAGTATAACTTTCATATGTAGAATGTGCTGGCAGAATTGTGAATGGGCACAAAGAACAGGGAAGCTTTTCGAACTGTATTTCTCACCCACAATAAACAAGCATAGTGAAGCACTAAGGGAGCAATCCTACTCACAAGGAGATGACGTAAAGCAAGCTTGTGTAAGTTAAACCACCGTAAAATTGCACCAGATACAAACCCCATTAAGTAGTGGGGTTGTTGCTGTTCTGCTTTAGCCTGACAGAGGCAAAACAAGACTTTAAAATAGTGTTCTATGCTGGGTTGCCAGGTCCCTTTGCATACCCTCCAACATTTCTCCGATGAAAATAGGGACACCCCACTCTATAATGATAATGTTACTATACCCCACACATCTAACTGGGTGGCCCCAGCCACTCTGGGCAGCTTCCAACCCACATAAAAACATAATAAAATGTTAAACATTAAAAAACCCCAACTCTGTCCCTATACTGCCTTGAGATGGCTTAGGGGTTGGATAACTCCACACCCTCCAACATTTCTCCAACAAAAATAGGGACATCCTAAGGAAAAGTGGGACATTCTGGGATCAGAACAGAAACTGGGACGGCTTCTCTAAATCAGGGATGTCCATAGCTGCCAAGTTATCCCTTTTTTAAAGGGATTTTCCCTTATGCTGAATAGGCTTCCTCACGAAAAAAGGGAAAACTTGGCAGCTATGGGGATGTCCCTGGGAAATAGGGACACTTGGAGGGTCTTCTGCTGGGTTACAAAGAAGTCAGGAATTAGAACCCTCTGTTTTGATCTGTGCAAATACTTTAGACTATTCACACTACAACAAGGTTTAAATGCCTCTGTTGCACCTTATTTTTGCATTTCTAACACTGCTTATATATACAGGTGAAACTCGGAAAATTAGAATATCGTTGAAAAGTGCATTTATTTCAGTAACGCAACTTAAAAGGTGAAACCAATATATGTGATAGATGCATGGCATGCAAAGCAAGATATGTCAAGCCTTTATTTGTTGTAATTGTAATTATTTGTCGTTAGGCGGGTCAATTATAAATATAATGTAATTAATGAAATGTAATAGCGATGTTTATTTTTTGTTTATTTTTGTATTATTGTAACTATTTGTTTTATTACTGTGGAATTTCCAAAAAAAATTAATTTTTAAAAATTAAATAAAAAATAAAAAATAATAAGTTGCATTACTGAAATAAATGCACTTTTCGACGATATTCTAATTTTCTGAGTTTCACCTGTATAAGTTATATATCCTATAACAGAGCTAGTATTAATTTTCTGCATAATTCTGCAACAATTCAGATACATTTGTGATGAGATTCCTTCAGCTGCAATTTTCAGTTAGTCAGGCTGGAAGTTTTGATTAGTGTAATCATTAGGTCAATCAACTAAAGCTTTAGTTGATTAATCAACCAGGATCCATTTTCATAGGTGAATCTAAAAGATAAGGGCTTGGTTGCTTATTTTTGAGGCTATTTTGATCTTCCTGGGTTACTCCAATAAGGAATGAATAATAAAATATTTAAAAGTACGCTTTCCTTTTTCCAATGAGTGATAATTTGTTCATTTGTGAGTTATCTAACTTTTCCTTCAGTATCTCAAAAAGGTAGAGGTAATTATATGCAATTGGATTTAAATTTGATTAGAAGATGGCCGAAGATGGTAAATATTATTTAATATTTTGGCAGCCCTATATTCTCCTTTGCATTTTTACGATGACTCTGACAGAGCCCCAAGACTGAGAGCTTTCTTGCCCAAACACAAGTTCACTTATACAAACTCTCTGCTTTCCTTCATCGCCCTTGCCTTCAAACACCTTCTGAATTGGATTTGCTCTTTTGTCCTTTCCTAGTCCTTGCTGTCTCTTTGAACATCTGTGTAAATATTCTCACTCTTCATCATACTCCTCTTCCGAACTGTATGAAAAGAGCAGAGTAGTGATTAGTAGCTTAATAGAGCGTACCTTTCCATTGTTCTTCATTAGGCAGCGTATTCATCTTGCATGTCTCAAAATGCTCTCCCTATATGTCCTTCCAAGAACTGGCATCCTCTCACTTGTGCTACCCTGATTTGTTATCCTGACAAATATAACAGATGAGTGTTTGCTCTATTGTTCAGAAAGGGCACCTGGGAGGGTTTGCTCTATTTCAGATGCCAGTTTTATTTTCCTCTCCACTTAGCCCCTGAGAATATGCCAGATTTGGCCTTAGTGCTTCATCTCGCTTCCCCACTCCTCTTTTTTTTTTTGTGTGGCTGAAATTCTTATTGGGACCCATTCTGGCTACTGTGTGACCAATCTCACAAAGAAGCTTTCCGGCAGTGAGCACTTCATTCTGTGTCCAGTTTATGTCAAAGGCAGAATTAAGAACCAGAGGACTCAGCTATACAGCGGCAAATAAAACATTTTAAATGTGTTGTAAAGTGCAATATACAAATGTGATGGCGAAAGTGATGGCGAAAGTGAGCTATGCCAAATTCAATGTATTTTTCAAAACTTTTTTTTAAAAGCATTTTCCTAGAATTTTTTATATGTGTGTAGATTCCACCAGAATCTTTACTGAGCCCTGTCTTGGGATCTAAGTATCCCCCCACAACAGCAAATAGAGTAGCTAGTGCAGTCTGTAACCAATGCCTTTTCCAATGTGGACTATATGTCTGAAGTTTAAGTGCATGATACTTTATCATGTTGTCCAATGTTTCTTTAGACCAAGAATGGGAACCTGGGGCCCTCTAGATCAGTGTTTCCCAACCAGTGTGCCTCCAGATGTTTTGGGACTACAACTCCCATCATTCCTGACCACTGGTCTTGCTAGCTAGGGATGATGGGAGTTGTAGTCCCAAAACATCTGGAGGCACACTGGTTGGGAAACACTGCTCTAGATGTTGATGGACTCCAGCTCCCATCAGCCCCAGTCAACATGGCGAATCCTCAGGGGCAATAGAAAGCCACTGTTGGATGGCCATTGGTTTGCAAGAACCCATTTAATCCCAGCCACTGATTCCTGGTATTTCATCTTAGTCATGAGCATTAAAATAGTTCCAAATAATTTGACTGTGTGCACTTTGCAAGGCAGCTCTTTATACAACCCCTTGCATTGGGCAGTTTCTTAGAAAAATGGCTTCCAAAGGATTCACTGGCAGGATTAATTTGTGCAGTGCAAGCATAGTGGCTGCTATAGATCCAACAGATGGTTTATGAAGCATCCTGCAAACTTGCTATAGCATGACTAAACCTCCACTGCATGAATTAGGTCGCTCCTGTGGTCACCTGGACGAGACAGTCAGAAGCAGGCTCCTCTAAATCCAGCATACAAAGTCCAGCTGTGACTATCTGTTAGCAGGCCTATTCTTACAATTTGTAAAAGTAATCAGTCCATCAGAGCATGTGCAGCTAGCCATGCATGGATTTTAGGCAATGTAATGAAGGCCAGAGCAGGATGTTACAGAGGATGCATGGCCATTGGAAAAAGCAGAAATTCCAGGTCCCCTTCTTTCTTCCCTGTGGCATCTAGTTATACCAAATGTGTGACATGATATCATTATGTTCCTGGTTTCCCTGTCCTTGTTTCACTTAATTGGCTGCTTAATTGTGCAGCCGAGGAGGCTCAGAGCAGAGCACAAATGATTCCGTTTGATGTGATTTCTATCACTAGATGCTACTTGTGAGAGGGCAGAACAAGAAATTAGGGACATGCAATGTTAAAAAAATTTAAAATCTTCATTTCATTTTTCTTTTTTGTTTTTGAGGCGATATTCAGGTCATTTTACGACCAATTAGTTGCCTTTGATTCATACTCATATTCGTTGTTCCATGGATCTTAGTGGAGATCTATGCTTCTTCTGCTGGTAACTTTAATGTTTTCCTTCCAAATGGCAAAACACTTCGGAATTCTTCTATGCTCCAAGGGTATCAGACGCCAAATTTCAGGCAGGCTGGAGAAAAAGAAAATTAACAAAATGAAAAGAGGTATGCCTACTTTTATTTTTCACATTTGTTCATTTCGCTTTTCATTTTTTTAAAAAAATGAATGCACACCCCTAAAATGAGAGGTCGGTCTGTTCTTTTGTATAAAAGCCATGACTCTTCTGTAAGACTGAGAACCCACGTTATCAATAAAAAATAGACCTTAAAAAAGAGACAGAACTAATATGATTGTTGCAACATTGAAATGATGAGCTCCAAGCATCTCTCTTGGTTCAATAATCTGACGGCCACGTTTTGTAACAATTGCAATTTCCAATTATTTCCCAAAAGGAATCTCCACACAGAACATGCTATAGTTGCCCAGTCTAACATGAATATGGTGTGCATTACTGTGGTCAGCATGTTGCTACATCAGGACAAGGGAACAGGACACAGATGTATGTGTGTTGTGTGTGTAAGCTTTGAACGACCATGTGCTGGTGAGGTGCAATCTCAGGCAAACCTTTATAGAAATTCTATTCACATTATGTTTGCTGGGGATCGTTCCATTGAGCAAAGTCTGAAAATGAATCTGCATGCTGCTGTAGGAGTAAACAGACAATTTAGCAAATAAAAAGACAGTCTAGTGTTCCGGGGGATGAATTTAATCTGCATGGAGATGATGGAAAGTTGCACAGATCTTCCCTTGGAGCATTGCAGTGGCACAGAGTGTGTGCTGTGAACTATAAACAGCAGCATTTTCTTAAAGTAATAGTTGGATACAAATGATAGGGGGAAAAATGTTTCAAGTTCTTGGCAGGGGGTTGGACTGGATGGCCCTTGTGGTCTCTTCCAACTCTATGATTCTATTATTCTAAGTTCCACAGAAACTCACCTTGGCTCAAATATTTCTCCCGTAAGTCATGCTGTTCAGATTGGCCTTTGGGGAACTGCATAGACTTTGGCAGTGGACATTGAAATACAGCCTTAGATACCTTAGAAGAACATTAATCCACATTAAGATACCTGCACACCAAGATGTCAGCCTTGTGGGTTATGTGACTGTGAGTATTGAAGATAAAGCCACCATGCTTCTATGATAAGAAAGTTATTCAGTGTGGGGTCATTTCTTTAGGAA
This sequence comes from Zootoca vivipara, assembly GCF_965207765.1. Lineage (NCBI taxonomy): Eukaryota > Metazoa > Chordata > Lepidosauria > Squamata > Lacertidae > Zootoca > Zootoca vivipara. Next base: position 59,767,500 of record NC_142591.1, read on the forward strand.
CTTTCCAGCATCCTGTTTTCAGCCACCTGTAGAAAGCTTTTTGTTCTGTTTGATGCCTCACCATGAGGTACGGAACACAGTCCATAAGAAAATAACTGAAGCAATATCTGCACATAGGCTAAACTGAAAATATTCAGTTTTAGGGAGCTGTGTCAATCTATGTAACAACATAGTCAAGGACAGCAGAACCCCAAATGCCTTAGTGCCATTTGCATGCATGTTTTTTTGTAGTTGGTTTGGCTTTGGAGGGTGTTTGAAGCATGCACTGTTTCAACAGAGATGCAGAACCTGTGACTACAGATGGGGGAGAATTTCAACATGTGACGCAATTTGGAGCAAACCACCCCAAGCCCCAAGTCTGCATCCAGTGGATCATGCATGGATTGGAACAAAACAAAACAAAACAAAACAACCCCCCCCCCCATGCAGATTACAACATATGACTCTGAACCTTTTTGAGCATGGTTTCTTGAGATGGGCCAAGGGCTTTCCAGTTCTTTGTGTCTTGTAAAAGACCCGCTTCTACCGTAGTTGCTTGGAGCAGTTAGAAAGCACAGTGTTTGTCATGCTCATGTAAATGTTTTGAGTAGAAAGTCCTTGGATGTGAAAGTACACATGACAGCACTACCTGAATAATTGTACAGAGGAAAAGATGGCTGCTCACGCCCGTGTACCGACAACCATCTTTCTGCTTCCTACAATGTCTTCATAAGGGGGGGGGGAGCCAAACCTTTAAGAAAAATTGTCAAAAACAACACTGCCAACATGGGTTACCATGTGTCTGGATTTTCCCAGACATTTTAGCAATTTCCACTCGGCCACAGCTTCCAACTGCAGTATCCCGGATATGTCTGGATGCAGGGCAACCCTATGTAAGGCTGCCAGCGTAAAGTATGGAAAAAAGATGGCTAGAAGCAGCTAAAAATCAGTATGTTTGTTTTTTAAATGAAAAGCCAGAAAGCTATCGTACCACCTCCTGAGTGCTTTTTAAAATTCATGATTTCAAAGTGTGTGGATTTATTTTTTAAGGAACTTGCCTTAAAATAACTGCAGATTGGACTTAAAGGCCTACTTGCATGCAAAGGACATGGACCATTCTGTGCATCCCTCCAGATGTTGCTGAACAGTAAGTCCCATCATCCCTGGCCATTGGCCATGCTGGTGGGAGATGGGAGTCCAACAACATTTGGAGGAGTCTGGTAGGGTCCTCATTCCTTTGTTAAAAGATGGCTTCATACGGATGCAAGGATGAAATTATAGCATATCCAATTAGAGTGACATAATTTGCACACCTTCTGCTTGTTCCCTCCACTGAACTCTGTTGCACATCTTTGCCTCTTTTGCTTTCTGCAGCTGCTGCCATCGACATAGCTTTGTATTACCAACAGGAGTGGCTAATGGGAATGGATGTGGCTGACAAAGCAATCTTATCTAGTTATGCCGGCCTCTGGTTTTAGAAGATTCAGCTAACAATCTTCTGCACAATATTGGCCTGTTCTACTATGCTGCCATACAGTAGCGAACAGTGCTGCTTGGCTGCCCGGGGCGGCATCGCTCCGCAGCGCGCATGCATCCTGACACATGCGCCATGATGGTACAACGCATGACACAAGTGCCAGGATGAGCCAGGGCGGACTGTGCATGTCTGCACATGCGCAGTCCATCCGGGTTGGCGCTGCTGCTCTGCTTGGCTGGCGCGCTCTGAAGCAGAGCGCGTTATGGAGCGGGTTGCCGCTGGGTGCCAGCGGCACCAGCAAACCGTGAGCAAGCCGCAGCTCGCGGTTTGCCGGCGCCACCGCCACCTGGCAGCAACCCGCTCCGTAGTGCGCGCTCTGCTTCTTCCTGCTCGGGCGGAGGAGGCGAGGGGTGGGCCAGGGGCCGGGGGCGCTGTCCCCACGCTGCCCCTGCCAGAGTGCAGCTAGGGGCAGCTCGCCCCTTCACCATAGCTGCCAAGTTTTCCCTTTTCTCGCGAGGAAGCCTATTCAGCATAAGGGAAAATCCCTGTAAAAAAGGGATGACTTGGCAGCTATGCCCTTCACCCCTCCCTTGCTACGTGCCTGTTGCCATACTCTTAAATGGCAAGTACCTGGAAGTATTTCATTGCCTTGTTTCCCTGAAACATGTTAGCAGACATAAACCTATTTTATATTCAACACTGAATATGTAAGAAGTTGAAAACCATTGTTTTTCTGTTCTTGGTCCTCTCCTCTTCCCCTTTAATCACTGCCAGGTGACATTAACAGCAGGGAACTGGTTTGTGCTCCTTAGTTTTCAAATGCAGTATGGAAGCAACAATCTAAGCCTTATTAGAGGCAGATGCAGGGAAGCTGCTGTTGCTAGAAACACTTAATCACTGCTGTGAACTGTTCAGAGCAGGGAATGAAGACCAGAGCCTGGGGTGTGTGTGCAAGAGGCCATGTGCAAGTGGCAGAGGGCCCATGAAATCCTCCACTTCCTCCACTTCTGCACCCGCTCCTCTGCACATTGGTCCAGTTGAGAGGAAGCCCAGAGGAGGACTCACCCCAGGGGCAGGTGAGTCACTGAGGTCACCAGGGGGAACTGCCAGAGCAGGTTAGTCATCCAAAGAGTATCTCTGAGGAAGAGAGGAGAAACAGCCGCTGTGGCATGGGAAGCAGCATATTGGGGTGACCAATGTGTAAGAACATAAGAAGAGTCCTGCTGGTTCAAGCCAATGGGTGATCTGCTCCAGTATCCTGTTCTTACAGTGGCCAACCAGATGCCTACAGGAAGCCCATAAGAAGGATCTGAGTGCAACCGTGCTTTTTCCATTTGAGATTCCCAGCAACTGGTAAGGCCATCATATCTCATGAGTCACTTTGCCGTTATTGCTTACTACCATGAACATATTTTTAGAAAGGTGTGTTAAAAATATTTTAAATGAAAAACTCAAATAGATTTTTAAAGTACTCAACAACAATGGGATTAAAATGGCAGTTGCTGATAACTTTGAGAATCAGCAGTGATCATTTTTTTAAAAAATGAAAATAACCATCTTCTCCATAGCCTGTTTAAAGTCTTTGGCTTAGATCCTTTACATTAAGGGGGGGGGGGAATTGAACTGATTTAACTCTATTGTGGAGTGGCTAGAAAGATAATAATACATTCTTGTTGCATTGAAATGCCATAGCCTTGATTTGGTTTGCAGTGGTCAAGAGACCACTGCAGGAAGTAAAATGATTAGCAAATGCAAAGCTGAGAATTTGCACAACATCCTCAGCAAGCATCAAATGGAGAGCTGTTACCATGACTCAGATTTCAAACAGCATCAAATGGGGAGCCTCATGGCAAAGATAGCTGGGTTAAATAGCTAGTGTTCCCCATCAGGCAGAATTAATTGGGAATTTGGACAGTGGGAGGTCATTACCTAATGCACCAGGATAAGAAAAACCTACGCCTCCTCCTGCTGCAGGGCTGCTTATCAGTCTCCTTTCATCCTCACAAGGATGCTGAGCCTCTATTCCTTTTCCGATGTTACTACTAATAACCATGGTGCCAACTGTTAAGTTTAGCATCTTTCCCACTATCAAATCCACACTGGCTGGATGCCCAGAACAATAGGGAAAAATCCATTACAAAATAGTGTACAGACCAAGATGTTAACTTAAAAGAAGGGCGCCATATTATTATCCTATCACCAGTCTGTACTGTTGCATATACATGGCATTCCCAAATGTTTGTTTTTACAGCTCTTTAAATTAAAGATTAGTTTGTCTAACAAAGTCACCCCATTACTGCAAGGACAACAGAACTTCTCCCCACTCTTCCTGCACTACCCACATACACTCCCACCATCTGCTTTGAAGAGTGGATGGGAACACCCAAAGCACAGAGAGAGAAGAGAGGGAGAGGAAGTCTTATTGTGTGGGTGGAAGTCCTTGTGTTAACAGAATACAAACCATAGGTTTCAACTTCTAGTTATAGGTAAAAACAGACAAAATACACATTTTATCCTTCAAATCTAAGGATAAGAATTCTTATTCATTTACTGAGAACAGACATGTCGTAATAATTTCTTTTATTTCCATTGTTTCCTACTGAGCCATACGCTGTTTGATCCTAAACATCTCATCAGAATGGATTAATATAAACTGTTTGCATTCTCCTCCCTGAATAATTGAGAATAATGGCTTGGATCCTAAGGAAAGTTAAGAAAGTTTAGGGGAAGGACGTTTCCTGGCATTCCCACCACAACAATCCCATATTGTTCAGGAGCGCTTCTGGGGGGTCATAAGTGGATGAAGGGGAAGAGATAGAGAATTTTTCTTCCATGATCTTCCTTAAGTTAAACTGTATTAGGTTCAAAGTCATTGCCAAGAGTAATAATCAATTTATACAGTAGCAATGTGAAAAAAAACCTCTATAATATTAATAATTTAGAGGGTTTAAACTTGGCCAAAATGAAGTTACGTGCCAAATACTTTATACTGTAAACTGAAGTACACCCATGGGGAAAATTTGTATTCCATCCTATGGAGCAGCATATTAATTGTATCTAACATTCTGATTCCATCCATGAAGGCTAGACAGGATCATACCCAGGAGCCCTTGAACCAACCCAATATCATTAGTTGCAGCCTTGCACTAATGCAGCCGCTTCTCTATGCAAGGTCCGGTGAAACTGCATCTTATGGACAAAAAACAACATAGTGTGGAAAGATTTTCGTTGCTATTCTATCCAACTGATATGGAACTTAATGTTGGACAAATCAGAAACTGAAAGAAATAAAACTGACAGATTTGTCTACCCCTAGCTGAGGTAAACCAAAGCGTGTTGTCTGAACCAGAATTTACGGTTAAGCTCTCTTCTTCCTTACCATAAGCTGTAGCCAATAACAAACCTTTGCTATGGCTCATGGTTAGTGAAGAGAGAGCTTAAACACAAGTCCCGGTTCAGATGATACATTAAGCCCAACCTTACGTAGTTTAGTGTGGCTTGACAACAGAAAGGTCAATTCTGTGTCCAGGGCAGCTGTTTACCAGCTTCAACTGGAACGCAGGCTGAGACCCTATCTGCCCGCGGACCAGCTTGGACTACTGCAATGCACTCTATGTGGGGCTACCTTTGAAGGTGACCCGGAAACTACGACTAATCCAGAATGCGGCAGCTAGACTGGTGACTGGGAGTGGCTGCCAAGACCCTATAACACCAGTCTTGAAAGACCTACATTGGCTCCCAGTACGTTTCCGAGCACAATTCAAAGTGTTGGTGCTGACCTTTAAAGCCCTAAATGGCCTCGGTCCAGTATACCTGAAGGAGCGTCTCCACCCCCATCGTTCTACCCGGACACTGAGGTACAGTACCGAGAGCCTTCTGGCGGTTCCCTCGCTGCGAGAAGTCAAGTTACAGGGAACCAGGCAGAGGGCCTTCTCGGTAGTGGTGCCCACCCTGTGGAACGCCCTCTCACCAGATGTCAAAGAGAAAAACAACTACCAGACTTTTTGAAGGCATCTGAAGGCAGCCCTGTTTAGGGAAGCTTTTAATGTTTGATGATTACTGTATTTTAATATTTTGTTGGAAGCCGCCCAGAAATGGCTGGGGAAGCCCAGCCAGATGGGCAGGGTATAAATAAATAATAATTAATTAATTAATTATTATTATTATTACTACTACAGTTGCTGTATCATGTACCTTCAGACCAGGCATCCCCAAACTTTGGCCCTCCAGATGTTTAGGACTACAATTCCCATCCTCCCCAACCACTGGTCCTGTTAGCTAGGGATCATGGGAGCTGTAGGACAAAACATCTGGAGGGCTGCAGTTTGGGGATGTCTGCTTCAGACCATAGCCTCATGTTTCATGTATTGGAAAGCTATCCTACCCCCTGGCCCCTCTCCACCAAATTCCAAAGGTGGTTTGATAACACAGACAACAGGTGGGGGGAACACCAAGTATTCATATGCAATCACAAACCCTATACAGTCATACCTCGGTTTGCGGCCGCAATCCGTTCTGCGGAGCCGGTCGCTCCCCGATGCATGCTTCTGCGCCACAGAACCCAGATGTAAACACTTCCGGGTTCGCGGTGGTTGGAAACCGAAGCGGTCGCAAATGGAGGCGGTCGCAAACCGAGGTATGACTGTACCAATGCAATGACTACCAGCCACAATGGCTACATTCTCCCTCTCCTGCCAGAGGAATATGCCCCTGAATACTAGTTGCTAGAAAACACAGAAGGGGAGGGTATTCTTGTACTCACATGGAGCTTGCAGGCTTCCCACAGGCATCTGGTCAGCCCATGAGAACAGGATGCTGGGCTAGATGGACCGTTGGCCTGATCCAGCAGGCTCGTCTTATGTTTTTATGATTTATCATAGCACAAGCCTATCAGACCCCAACACAGGTTTTGGGGGAACTGGATGGTTCACCTTATCCAGTTCTGTGCTGGTTGTGAGTTTCTTTCTGTGTGATGTCTTGATCGGAAAATGTGCTTACTCTGAAGTAAACTGCAATTAACTCAACAGCAATTGGATGGGAGGGCTTCCATTGACTCTTTCAGCTTTGCAAGCAGGCAGGCAGATAAGAGAGGATGGAATTGGTAGGATGTTTTCCTGTGATACGTGCTTTGCCTTGGTGGAATGAGTTTAATTGCTTTATAATAACGTATAAAGCGGCTGCCTTGTTTTTCCAATTAGTCGTGTCTGTCTCTGCATTCGCAAAGTGCCCCTGGCAAGGTAAATAGGACCAGCAGTGAGCATTGCTGAAAGCTGCAGCTGGCTGACAGTTGCAATTTTATGAAAACAATTTTTCCCCTTCAGTGTTTTGGGGGTGGGTGGGGAGGCAGGCGGCGAGAGAGGATGCGAGCTTCAGCAGTAGATGCCTGCAGCTTCCTTCAACTTCCCCTTTTAATTAAAAAGCTTAATTGGGAGTAATAAAAACTTCCAATTAAGCTTTTTAAATAAAAACTAAATGCTTAAAGTGGCTGTGGAAGAAGATAGCTGCTGCTGAAATCCATAACTGGCAATTGCATTAGTAATAAGCTTTTGTTTTACTGTGTGGAATGTTGTAGTTTATGTTTCAAACTGCCTGCCTGCCGATGAGGAGATCTGGACCTTCAAGGCTTCATGGAGCAATTCCATCTCTCAGAGATACACCCTGACTGTTTGGGGGGAAACGGAACAGGTTTGTTATGTGCTAAGTGTGGATTTAAATGGCCATCTATCCAACGTCTTAACTCTTCTCAATGCTTCTTCTGTCTCTAGTCAGCAGTGAAAAGTGTAATTCTCTCTCCCCGCCAACCCCTTGCTTTGGGGTGATTTGCTTCTTTTGAATTCAGATAATTAATAATGTGTCAAAGAAATGGGAAAATGAAGATGCTGAGAATCAAATGATAAATTATACCCTTGTACAATAGAACTTAGGAAGCGGGCACAAATGGCTAAACATTTAAAGGAGGTGTGTGTGTGTGTGTGTGTGTGTGTGTGTGTGTGCGTGTGTGTGTGCATCTTAAGGCACATTGCTCAAACTTTTAGAAATCATCTCATTTCTAAACGCAGGCTGAGAATCAAATTGCCATGCTGTCAGGGCCAGCCCAAAACATTTTCTCATTCTGCTTGGTAGCAGTGAGAAAAGGCAGGTACCAGCCTGGCTGCTTGCCAGGGAAGAAGGAGTGAGTGAAGATCTCCATCAGGAACAAGGGGGAGAGGAGACAAACAGAGCTTCCTATTCTCTCAGAGGCTGTTGTAAAGGCAGCATTGGTGGTGGTGGGGATGCTGAGGAAGCAGCAGACCTGGCCTCTAGGCAGTGTGCCACAGCTGCCGCTGCCACCACAGCACAGGCAGCAGCAGCGAGCGATGCATTCCTGGAAGGCCAGATCTGCTGCCCCTGTGAATCCTGCTGCCTGAGGTGGTCACCTCACCTTCCTCATGGGTGGGCTGGCCCCGCATGCTGGTGCATGCCTTTTATCACTGCTTCCATCCCAAGCAGGATTGAGCTCCAGTGACTGTAATTTGGTTGGTGGCTGCTATTTTGTTTGATCCCCACCTGGGCCATTGCATGGTGGTGCTGGGAGATAGCAACCATGGATGGTTTTTTTTTGAAGCAGTCACCATTTCCCCCACAATGCCCTAGGAGGACTAAATTTCTAGGATACTCTGGGGGGGAAATGTAATGACAGATGTCAAGAGACTGTTGCCTGGGCGAGTTATGCAATTTTTTGAAGTTTAAAAAGACAAAAGGAAGAGCAAGTATTTTTAAAAACTGTGCTACATAACAAGTCCTCCTGCAAACATTAGGGGGGCACATTTGCATAGGAGGGGACACAACATCTTTGTTACTGGAAGCCAAAGTAGCTTCTGTGGAGAGGTGTGTCTATAGTTGAGGTGAAGTCTACAGTGTCACTGACTAAGAGTTGCTGCCTCTGATCCAAATGCTGGTGGACCAGGGGCACATTGAACCTGAAGCTGGTGGACAGGAGCCCACCAAACAGGACCCCACAACATCAGGGCCCTTACGGGCAACTTGAGGAATGAGCCCCTCCCATACTCCCTCACCAGTCCCAACAGCACAGGAAGCACACAGGGCAGAATGTCATGGAGCACAGGAGAAGTGTACATCTTTGGGCCAGAAAGTTGGCCCATTATGTCACCAGTTCTCCAAAACTGAGTGGAGCCTAGAACAGATGGGTTGGAGGCAGAGGCTGAAAAAGACTCAGTTCACTCCCAACCCTTGTAGGAGGAAGTTGCTCAGTAGGAGCTCTCCATGGTGCTGTAGCTAGTGCCCTGCCGTGCCCTGTGGGTTCCTTTGAGGGACCAGAACAGGACTGCAGTAGAATTATGGAGGTGGAGCTTTTTCTTTCTGCTCCTGGAAGGCATTCAGCCATGGCCCTCCCCCTCTGTAGTTGGAATGGGTGAATTTTAGTTTCTCTCAGTTTCTCCATTTTTCAGTCTTAAGTTCAGCTCTCCACATTTCCAAATCAATTTGAGAAACTGAGTTCTCATGAAAACTCACCAGAATTTTAGAGTTAATTTCTCACAATATGCACATTTTTACATGCAATTTTGCTTAATATAAATATACTTTCAAATCAAATTCCACTAATATATGCATTTAAGTCCACTAGTGTATGCATTCCTTTACATATCACTTTGCTGGAGAACTGCATTGCAAAATTCAGAGAAGTGCGAACTTTGAAGAGTTGCTGCGTTCTGGTTTGTGCATTGGTTTCGAAAGTGCAAATTAAGTTGGTTCATCTTTAAATCTTTAAATGTGAACTGAACTGATTTTCTCTTCCATCCTTATGCATCTTTAGCATCCTACACTTCCTTAGCCACCCTTCCAAGGAGCATAATATTGCTGTCTAGATGATTGTTGGCTTTAGAACTGGCCTCTTCAGGATACATCATGATCTGTAAAGGGTATTCAGTAAACATAAATTCTGTTTTCATGGCATTTTTTTGTATTTAGATAAATTTGTCTATTTCATTGCAGATTGAAAAGTAAATTGCCTAGTGTGTGGTATCACTCCAGACCATCATAATATGCTGTTTACCTGTGTTACAATTCTACCTGAAAGCACATGTTTTGGAATGTATCAAGCAGGAAATTGGTCATTATAAGATTTAATGGTGTGGTGGTGGATGTGCTTGGCTACATTTAATTCTCTCTCAGATTTCAAAAAGGGAGCTTCTGAATCAACACAGCAGCTTTTGTTATGTAGTTTGAGCCCTAGTTCTGTCAAAGGCAATGCTGACATCTTGAATTACAGGAAGGGAAGAGATACCGTCATCATTAAAAAGAGATGGTTCTTTCAATGTGTTGTGTTCTTTCTTATGAAGCTTATCCTTATGAAAATAAATTTAATAGCCCGGTAAGGCCCTTTATGGGGTTTTTAAAAAGAGAGTATCACGGTTTTTCCCTGAATTGTGTTATCTTCTATTTCAAATCCCCTTCAACTTAGATATAAAGAATAATAGGTATATATTCAATATGAGGAGTCTGAAGATTTTGCTGACTTTGGATTAGCGGAAAGATTTCCAGCTATCAGTGTTTGAGCTTCACTTCTCAGTCAGTCATTCCTGACAAGGCCAAAATAAGGCACTAATAGCAGTCACTGTAGAGAGGCTGGTTTTTCATTAGTTTAGGCAGAATGTCAATTAAAGAGGTATTGAGATAAAGCAACAGTGACTAGATTAAGTTTAGACTTCTTCATGGATGATAGGAAAAGCCATTTGCAGGTTCTATTCTACCCTGAATACCCTGGCCATGGCAAAGGTCTCTTTGCTATAAACTACCCTGTTTCTCATATTTTAAGACATACCCATAAAATAAGCCATAGCAGGATTTTTAAGCATTCAAGGAATATAAGCCATACCCTGAAAATAAGATAGTGATAGGCGCAGCAGCAATGCCGGCCGCGGCAGGAGGAGGAGGAGGAAAAAAATAAGACACCCCCTGAAAATAAGCCATAGTGGTTTTTTTTGAGGAAAAATAAATATAAGACGGTATCTTATTTTTTGAGAAACACGGTATGCTATAAACCTGGGTGGCTCTTTGCAATCCTGGAAAGCCTTTCTGAAAACTACATATCAGAATAATTACAATCTTAAAATAAAGTACACCTGCATTGCAGGGGGTTGGACTAGATGGCCCCTAGGGTCACTTCCAACCCTACAATTCTATGATTCTAAGTATACATGAAATAACTTTGAAAGAGTGCTATTCTTTATAGCTTGGCTCTTTTGCCCAATTAAATATTACCTTCAACTACAGTGCACTGCTGCTATCTTGACTGTGTTGTGGCAGATTCATTTTTTGCCCAATACGAGAGAGAAACCATGGCTGTGTTCATACATAATTCTGACGCATGGTTTGTTTTAAGTGTGGTGTGTGCAACAAACCATGAGTCACTTCACAGATGGGCAAACAATGCTCCCTCAAAAGCCAGGATAAACAGGTGCTTTTTCAGAATACAATGGACACTATATCGCAAGGGTGCTGGATGTACCTAGTGGAGAGGGAATTCCTCAATCTAGGAGCTGCTGCAGAGAATGCCCTCTATTTTAGTTATTTTTTAAAATGTAAATCACCTTGAGACATAAAAGTAAAAGGCAATTAATTAATTAGTCCCATGATTCTTGACCACAGGACATTTTGAGCTGGGGCTGATTTGTAGCCCATAATATCTGGAAGGTGACATTGAGTTAAACCACGGCTCTCACAGGAGGTTGTGACAGCAGCCAACCTGGATGGTTTAAATCAGGCACCCCCAAACTCAGTGCTCCAGATGTTTTGGGACTACAATTCCCATCATCCCTAACCACTGGTCCTGTTAGCTAGGGATGATGGGATTGTAGTCCCAAAACATCTGGAGGGCTGAGTTTGGGGAATGCCTGATTTAAATGCAGATTAGAGGAATTCATTGAAGACAAGGTTATCAATGGCTACTAGCCTCTGTTCAAGACTATGCCTCTGAAAAACCAATTGGTGGGCATCACAGGTAGATACCGGTAGAGTGCTTGTGTGCTCTGGTCCTGCTTGTGAATTTCCCACAGGCATCTGGTTGGCCACTGTGAGGACAGGATGCTAGACTCAAAGGGCTATCAGCAGGCTGTAATGCACTGTAATAATGCCTCCAGAATCTGAGCTCATGACACCAGCCTTCCGCCACTTGGCAGTGTTGAAACTGGGACAACTGCCTTCCATGAGCTGCTATGCTCAGCATCTGCTGCTGTAAAGAAGAAGAAGAAGAAGGGATGTTCATGGTAGCCATAACTGACAATTCATATGAAGATAGGTGGAGGAAGTAACTGTTTGAAAAATGTGGAGCTGCTTCTGTGAAACCTGTACAAGGTTCTGCAGTATGGAATGTCAGTTCCCATCAGCAAGAGTCGTACAGAGGGGGGGGGATTCTCTGTAATGGGCTGTATTTCAACAAATGGATAAAATCATCTACATGCTGATGTGGGAAAGGCAAACTAGCAGGGCAGACTTGTCTGGTGGTGACTTCCATGATTCTTTAACTCAGAATACAGAATTGCTCTAATAATTTTTAGGCATAAACTTTGTCTTTAAATTTACATAGGATGTTTATGGTGTGTGGAATATGTAGCTTGACACCAGTTTCTTTTTAATGAAATAAAAGAAAATGGAGATTAGAAACTGCAGGCATGAACTTGCTGTCCCTTCTCCACGAGCAGAAGACAAACTTGAGCCCCACACAGGAGTGATCATTAGGTTGTTTGGGGACAAGGTGCCACCAGTATGCTGGTGACACTCAGCTCTATTTTCCCATAACATCGGAATCAGGAGAGGTCATACAGTACCTGGGGCAGTGCAGATTTTTAATATAAACTGCAGTTTTTGAAACGTATATCTCTCAAGAAGATCAAACCTATCCATTCTGAAGGAAATCAGCCCCAAGTGCTCACTGGAAAGACAGATCCTGAAGCTGAGGCGCCAATACTTTGGCCACCTCATGAGAAGAGAAGACTCCCTGGAAAAGACCCTTATGCTGGGAAAGATGGAGAGCACAAGGAGAAGGGGATGACAGAGGACAAGATGGTTGGACAGTGTTCTCGAAGCTATGAACATGAGTTTGACCAAACTGCGGGAGGCAGTGCAAGACAGGAATGCCTGGCATGCTCTGGTCCATGGGGTCACGAAGAGTTGGACACAACTAAATGACTAAACAACAATAGCCGTTCCTGGACTATAGATCTATAAAACCTATGGATTTTTGCCACCTAATGTTTCTACCACAATTGCATCTAGCACAACTGAATCCAATAAATATCCCCAAGTAATACTTCTCTGAACACATAAGGAAGGTACAGGTTCACATGTATTTGTGTGTAGATACACAATCAGTTCTGGTAGAGCTGGGAAAGGTGCTGTTACAATATCTCTTTTGAGTTTTTGGGGACCAGAACTGTACCCAATAATCCACATGTGGCTGCACTATAGATTTGTATAGCGGTGTTATGAAATTGGGAGTTGTGTTTTCCTGATCACTTTCACCATAAATTGCAGGCCATAATTTACCAGATCAAATGCACATAGGCACATGAATATACATCTGATGAAACAGGCTTTTGCCTACCAAACAGGCTTCAATGAACCAATTATTATTTTTAAATATTTCATATGACTTCTCATTTTTTTGCCATGAAAGTTGTATGTGAATTCCTTGGATTTCCCTGTATAGAAAAGCTTTGTGATTTCCGGACTGTACAACAGCAGTAAAAATGCATCTTCTATCCATAGCTTTTGGCACATTCTTTTTGAAATATATGAGATACCTACTTTTGTTTGTTTGTTTCCAGTCTGCTTGCACCCGCTGACAGGAGGGAATATTGTATTATGCTATTTTAAATAGCTTTTTCACCAGCTGAAATGAATTACATGCTTTCAGAGCAACAGAGGTAAATCCGGATTCATTGTTGTGGCTGCTAATCAATCTTAGCAATCTGAACACAGCCACAATATTTGCATTCAATAGAGATGAACGAATTACAGCTTATTTGGATAAATAGTCTGTCTGGAGGGGAATGTCATGGATGCATCTGATAGGCACTAGCCCCTTGCCATCATGTAATATCTATTCAGGTTTCTGCTGTGAAGCAAGGGTTAAAACAGGAAACTATTGGCGAATATCTGAATCAGGATGTTTATGCTATCTGTTAGTTCTTCCTGGTAAACCAATTATGGGCTACAGTAGCTGCAGCTTCATCTCCATGAACTCAACTATTGGATCTGTTCAACAGGGTGTGAAATCATCCTGCCTTTTGACTGATAACATGCAGCTTCACTTAAGAAGATGCTTTTTGTGTGTCTTGTTAAACGTTTGGGCAAAGGTAGATGCAACATGGGGACCTTTATTATTCCCACTGTCTCAGAATGGACTTTTCTCTGCAAATTCTATTTCCTTCCTCTTATAAAAACGCAGGGAGCAAACATGCAAACCGGGAGCACTGAAAAAGAGTGCAAACCCGAACACTGAAAAAGAGGAAACGTGTCATGAAGAAAAGCCCCCAGATTCACATAAAAATATGTAAAGGCTAATTTGAGTGCCTAGACGTGACTTTAGAAATAATTATGATAGGTTGCATCCAACATTGCACCAGCAGACTTTCATTTGTGCAATAGAACCCTCTTTCTTTGCCTCCCTCAACACGCCACAATTTGCTTTGACAGGTCCTCTAGCCCCCCAGAGTGGATTTAGGGATGCACAGGGGGTGAGAAGAGGAATGGGACGTTCCACTGCATTAATTCCACTTGCACACAGACACTGCTGGATACAGTCCCATGATATAAATAGAAATACAATACACCCCATCACAGTGGGGTGTATTGTGCCTGGGTGAGCTGTGTGCCTGTTCAATCTGGTACCCAGGTGCTTCCTTTCAGTGGACACCTTCAGTGCTCCTGCTCTCTGTTTCTCTTTAAGCTGGACTCGAAGCTAGCAGTCCTTCAACACGAGACCTGTCCTCTGCGAAGTAGGAAATGCGACCAGCCTAACCAACAGCTCGATGCTTTCCTTATAGCGGTGAGTCTTTGTACATTTACCCAGAAATAAGTCCCAGTGTGTTTAGTGGAGCTTAGTCCTAGCTAGTTTTCAGAAGAGATCGCCAAGGACTCGGTTCAGAATCCATGTCTTCCTTCAAGACACGGTTCTGCCTTGGAAACTTGTTTTGACTGATCCCCGGGAACAGGTGAATTAATAATGAAGAGTGTGCCTCTAAGCATGTGTGAAGCAACTTTGGCTCATTGAGCAATCATGGCCTGCAGGGATTAAGAAGCAAGGCCTCCAGTTTGAAAGACATTATTTCCAAATAGGCTCAGGCCTGAGCATTGGCTGCATTCTTATATCTAGGGTTTTCCCTCTCTAACATCTGCTGTTGTCAGTAGTAATCATGCAAACATGGAAGGAACAATGTAAAAGTGTTGTAGTTCCACTTACATTTTTTATTTTTTTCCTTAAATCTTAATAAGTTTTGCTGCAAGAGTTTTTTTAAAAAAAGGTGATATATATATAATTGTTTGCTTGCAACTTCATCGACTATCTTTATATATATATTTTTTTGCATCCGTAGAGCTGGAATAAATATTATTCCCACTTCTTCCATTTCTTCATTTGATTTCAGTTCAGGGGCAAGATTTAGAAAACTCCTAGTAATACAAAAGCAATCTTACAGTTATGAATGGGAGGGAAATGCTCATAATGAGCATTTGCAAAAAGAGGAAAGCTTCTGAACACAAAAGACATATGTTTGTTGTAGAAAAAGTGAAAATGATAATAATGATATCAGAATGTGATGGCTCATTAGCAGAACTACATTATGTCCCTATGAAGGGAAACCAATTCATGTTTTGATATGTCGTTTGAACAGCACTACTAGTTTCATATGAGATGGGATATTTTCCCCACCAATCTACATAATGATATGGGTCTATGATATATTTCTGTTTCATTCCCCTTATTTTTAGAACCATATTTATGGCACTGATATCCATTTATTTAATGCACATCTTCTAATTGTTGCCACATTGGAAATACACTTGCGTACTGCCATATGCAAATATGAAGAAGAGGTTAAAACACGTAGTTCAGCATTTTTAATTGACCTTTTGAATTTTTTTTATTTTCAAAGGTTTTGTAAATTGCACACACACACACACACACACACACACACACACACACACAACAGAGGTTGGTCATATTGATTTCTTTTCATAGCAAGCTCTTAATGAATATATGCAATGTTGGTAGCAAAAAGAAAATACAACAAGCCACTGATAGTGCTTCTCTAATGAGCCATTCAGTACAAATGAAAGCTCATCTGCAACCCACAAATGGGCTGTTAATTGAGAAAAGAGCAGCAGTGGGGAAAGATGTTATAACAGGCAACCTAAACATCTTCAAGAGGAGGGACGCAGGTGGCGCTGTGGGTTAAACCACAGAGCCTGGGGCAGTTTGAATCCCCGTGACGGGGTGAGCTCCCATTGCTCGGTCCCAGCTCCTGCCAACCTAGCAGTTCGAAAGCACGTCAAAGTGCAAGTAGATAAATAGGTACCGCTCCGGTGGGAAGGTAAACGGCGTTTCCGTGTGCTGCTCTGGTTCGCCAGAAGCGGCTTTGTCATGCTGGCCACATGACCTGGAAGCTGTACGCCGGCTCCCTCAGCCAATAGAGCGAGATGAGCGCCGCAACCCCAGAGTTGGTCACGACTGGACCTAATGGTCAGGGGTCCCTTTATCTTTAAACATCTTCAAGATGATGCTTTCAGGATGTGCACATTTGGGTTTCTTGACGAAACTGCACATACATAGATACACAACATCAGCCATGGCAGCTGCACATGGCTAGAGCCAAACTCAGTCCACTGCCAATCCATGGAGCCTCCTGGACATTCTCATCCTCTGGCTCCTTACTTCTTGATTGTCTACCCTATCTGCCATGGGAGGGTCAAGTTGTGGGAGGAACTTGGAGTAGGAACCTCTGCATATCTTGTTTCACCCTTTGTTTGGCAACTGGTTTGAGCGAGGGAAAAGCAAATGAAACAGGCAGCAACCACAGCAGTTTTGAGGAAGAGGTCCAAGGGGAGCATCATGCTCAATGGACCCTACTTAAAATCTGGAACCATCACCTATTTCTCCTATAGGAATTACTGTTTTTCTAAATCATGATAACAAAGAAAGCAGCACTGTGTGTTGCGGTGGGAGGGAGCACAGAGGAATCCATGTTCTCACAAAGTATTTACTAAAGGCATGTTTGAAGGTCCCTGCTTGGGTGAGACATCAAAGGAATTTTGAGGGAAGCAAAAGGGTGCTTTGCACATGTCCTAATGGAATGCTTTGAGGGTTTTCTCTCTCCTTTTCTTCCTTTCCCTTTATATATAGCTCCTCATTCAAAATCACAAAGTGGTTCAGAAAGGGAGCTATAAAACACACAGCAACAGACAAATAATACAGTACATCTCATCTAAATTCAAGAAGACTCGAATGCCTGAGTCAAGAGTTACACATATTTCAGTAAACAATGAAACCTGAAGTATTGCTGGTGCCTTATGCATCTCTAGAGGCAAGAAATATCACAAAGAGTGCTATGCTGCTTCATCCTTATCTGGGTCTTTCTCAATGGAACTTGCCTATGGTGAAACCTTGAAAAGCCCCTTCCTTCCTCCAAGGATCTAAGAGTCCAGTCTGGTAGGTAGTTGGTGAGAGAGATGCTCTGCCAAGTACTTGTTTCTCCTAGGGATGGGTGAATCTGGCATCTCTCTCTCTCTCTCTCTTTCATTTTTTCAATCTTATGTTTAGTTCTCCACATTTCCAAATAGATATGTGATTTTTTTAAAAAAAGTCCTCATGAAAATTCACCAGCATTTTAGTGCCAATTTATCCTACGTATCAATTTTCACATGCAATTTTGCCTTATATGCACATTTCTGCAAAGCAATTTCCTCTAATATATATGCATTTTTGTTTGTTACATTCATGAATATACCATTGTTATACAAACTTTAGCCCAGTTACAGGTGGGTAGCTGTGTTGGTAGCCGTGTTGGTCTGCTGTAGTCGAAACAAAATAAAAAAAATTCCTTCCAGTAGCACCTTAGAGATCAAACTAAGTTTGTTATTGGTATGAGCTTTCATGTGCATGCACACTTCTTCAGATACCTTTTCAGATATCTGAAGAAGTGTGTATGCACACGAAAGCTCAAACCAATAACAAACTTAGTTGGTCTCTAAGGTGCTAGTGGAAGGATTTTTAAAATTTTGTTTAAACTTTAGCCCAGTATATGCAAAATTCAGAGGAGTGTGAATTTGAAAGGGAGGCAGATGTTTTGCAAAGTGCAAATTAGGTAGGTTCACTTTTAAATGTGAGGTGAATTTCGTATCTCTTCCACCCCTATTTAACACAAAATCCAGTGCTGAGTCTTTTGTTTGAAACTGAGCTCATTCATAGTGTTGCATGAAAATATTAGCCACATTTGAGAGCAGGATTCTGAAACAGGATTCCAGTTCACCAGTCCCCAGAGAGACGCAAGATTTGTCATTTCTGACCCACCAACATTTCTTGCTTTCTCAATTTCTGTAACATTGTAATGCACCTTAATTTTATGATCCATCACAGTCTTATTAGATACAGGTAGGTAGCCGTGTTGGTCTGAGTCGAAGCAAAATAAAAAAATTCCTTCAGTAGCACCTTAAAGACCAACTAAGTTTATATTTTGGTATGAGCTTTCGTGTGCATGCACACTTCTTCAGATACACTAGAAACAGAAGTGTCAGACCCTATATATATACAGAGGGTGGGGTGGTGGTGAATGGGAGATGGGCTGATGGGAGTGGTAAACCTGTAGATGGATGTTAATGGCTGCTGATTGCTGCAATTAGTCCTGGGCTGAGGTGCTAAAGAGAGCTTGATCATGCATAATGAGATAAGAATCCGATGTCTCTATTCATCCCAGGTGCTTCCATGGTTTTAAGCTTGGTAATGATTTCCAATTCAGCAACTTCCCTTTCCAGTCTGTTCCTGAAATTTCTCTGTAATAAAACAGCTGCTTTGAGATCTTGTATAGAATGTCCTGGGAGATTGAAGTGTTCTTCTACTGGTTTTTCAGTCTTATGGTTCCTGATGTCAGATTTATGTCCATTTATCCTTTGGCGTAGGGTTTGGCCTGTTTGTCCAATATAGAGAGCTGAAGGGCACCGTTGGCATTTGATGGCATACACAATGTTAGAAGATGAGCAATTAAATAGTCCTGAGATGGTATGTTGGATGTTGTTGGGGCCAGTAATGATGTTGTCTGGGTGTATGTGGCAGCAAAGTTGGCATCTGGGTTTATTGCAGGCTCTGGTACCAGTGTCCATGTTAAGTCTGGTGGTTGTATTATTGTGGGTGAGGAGTTGTTTAAGATTGGGTGGCTGTCTGTAGGCAATGAAAGGTCTTCCTCCCAGAGCTTGAGAAAGGGAGCTGTCATTGTCCAGGAGAGGCTGTAGATCTCTGATGATGCGTTGTACTGTTTTAACTTGGGAGCTGTATGTGATGACTAGTGGTGTTCTGTTATTTTCTTTTTTGGGTCTGTCTTGCAGCAGGTTCTCCCTAGGTATCAGTCTGGCTCTGTTGATCTGTTGTTTAACTTCATCAGGTGGATATTTTAGTTCTAAAAAGGTTTGCTGTAGATCTCTTAGGTGAGATTCTCTGTCTGTAGAGTTGGAACAGATACGGATGTAACGTAGGGCCTGGCTGTATACGATGGATTGTTTGGTATGTTTGGGATGGTAGCTAGAAGCATGTAGATATGTTTGTCGGTCAGTTGGTTTTCTGTATAAGGTGGTGTCTATACGTCCATCCTGTATTTTTATAGTAGTGTCCAAAAAATGTATTTCTTGCATAGATTGGTTCATTGTTAGGTTGATGGTGGGGTGAAAGTCATTGAATGTCTGGTGGAAGGTTTCCAGGGTCTGTTGTCCATGTGTCCAGATAATAAAAATATCGTCAATGTATCGTAGGTACAAGAGAGGTTTGAGTGGGTAGGAGTCTAGGAAACGATGTTCTAAATCTGCCATGAAGATGTTGGCATACTGTGGGGCCGTGCGGGTGCCCATGGCTGTGCCGCTGATCTGGAGGAACAGGTCATCACCGAATTTGAAGTGGTTGTGGGTAAGGACAAAGTGGCAGAGTTTGGTAGCAAAGTCCGCTGTGGTTTTATCTGAAATGGTGTTCCTTATGGCTTGTAAACCATCGTTGTGTGGGATGTTGGTGTATAGAGATTCCACATCCATAGTGGCTAGTATAGTATTGTTAGGAAGATTGTTCAAAGATTGTATTTTCCTCAGAAAATCTGTGGTGTCACGTACGTAGTCTTATTAGACACCTTTGATGAGAATTAAATAGCAAATTACAATCTTTCAAATTGCAATCTGAAGGTGATAACATAGTGAAACAGGGAATGAAATGGAGGAAAAACAGTGCTCAGTGATAAATCACGATGCCCTGTACCTGAGCATCCATTTTCATTTCCAGAACCAATTCCAGGTACTCATGTGAATCTTTATAGCTCTAAACGACTCAGTCCCCAAATACCTGAAGACCTCCTCTTTCTCTGCAGACCATCTTGAGTGTTCCACTGCCCTTGGGGTGGGGTGGGGGGCTGAGAGAGGGTATTTTCCATGGCAGCCCCTAAATTGTGGCATTCCCTTCCACAGAGGTCCAGTTGGCAACATTCTTATACAGCTTTCAGCAAATGCTGAAAAGACAACACTCTTGTTTTTGACAATTGAGGTATATGCATTTAGAACCCACCCATTAAACTGTCTTTAATACAGTGGTACCTCAGGTTATGAACTTAATTAATTCTGGAGGTCTGTTCTTAACCTGAGGCATGCTTTCACTAATGGGGCCTCCTCCTGCTGCTGCTGCACCACCAGCGTGCGAGTTCCGTTCTCATCCTGGGGCAAAGTTCACAACCTGGAACAACTATCGGTACGTCCGGGTTAGTGGAGCTTGTAACCCAAAGCATTTGTAACCCAAGGTACCACTGAATGGGGTTTAATCATTGTAATGTGCCTGGGACCTTCAGGTGAAGGCAGGATAATGAATAATATCAATAATAATAATAATAATAATAATAATAATAATAATAATAATAATAATAGGCATACAGTATAAGTTAACTTTATTTTCTGTAGAGCTAACGAAATATTTTTAGAGATAATACATAGCCTGTTATGCTAGGCAAGTGCAAGGTTGAATGATCTATAGTACTGTAGAAGATTCTTGTCCTTCAAATTATTATGCTGCCGATAGCTGGAAGGTAAGAAGGAATCTTTCTTAAGGCTACATCTTGGCAGATATTTTTCACTTGGGTACAGCCATTCATTCACGTACAAAATATGCACATAATTAATTATGAAGGGTGCACAGCTTTCCGCTTTTAAAAATAAATGGGTGTGGGGCAAGGATATTGTTTCTGCTTCTCTATACTGTATGTCTTGAAGAAGAGTGCCCATGTTCCCCTTGTAATTTAATATGTGTTTTGTAAACAGATACCTGTTTCTCTGCTTTTTGTACAATTGACACTAATTGGAGCTCAACGAGAGCTATGCAAAAGTACGATTTGTAAGATTCCAGAAAGTTTAAAAATAATAAATAAATAAAGGCTGGAATTCTATGAGCCCCAGGAAGCTGTAACAGCAAACTATATCTGCCCCAGTGGTAAAGGGTTAAGAAAAAGATAAGAATACAGGCAAGCTGGGATAGCTCAGTAAATAATTGACCACCTCAATTACCCATGACCTCTAGTTAGAAGATATTTTAATTCATCTCTTGGCTTCAAGAATTTGGAGCGCCTCCCGTTGTTCTCCAAACAAACAGTATTAGGTGAGAAAATGCATTGTGGCCCCCCCTGCCCCACATACATATTGCAGGACTACTTAATGATACTATCACCAGACTGCAACATGCGATCTTGTTATCTGGATGAATTTGTACACCTTACTTTAAATATTCGGATGCAATTTGCATAACCACTATAAACAACACTTGCATTTCAGGCAGGCGTT
The DNA here is from genome assembly GCF_965207765.1 of Zootoca vivipara. Lineage (NCBI taxonomy): Eukaryota > Metazoa > Chordata > Lepidosauria > Squamata > Lacertidae > Zootoca > Zootoca vivipara. Next base: position 59,789,023 of record NC_142591.1, read on the forward strand.
TCTGATATATATTGCCAATTGCCGCCATCGCACATGTCAGAAGGACTCTTGTGATTCTACATGCTTTCTGCACAATGTTTGGCAGTTTAGCTTTTATGGTTTATTTTGTTGCTTTCAACAGTGCTATTAATCATGCTTTCTCATTTTCTTTCACTGCTGGGATTTGACAGGGATTTTCTTCCACCTTGAAAAATTGCACACAGCCAAGACTTTCTGTGTTGTACTCCCATAGACTTAACATATATTGCTGAGAGAAAGCAGATTGTTTTGTGCTAGGGTTGTTTTGTGCTAGGTGCTTCCTTTTGAAGGATGATTTTTGAAAATCACGGGCTTGATCTGTCGCTAGGTGCTGAAAGCTTGTAAAAAAACATAAATATTAAAAAAGGCCCTCTAAATTATTGTTTTTCTATTGCAAACCTTTATGGTTTCATGCAAGAGACAACTTGGCTAATTCAATAAGCAGTGGACCAGGAAGTAGTAAATGGATATGCGGTTAATTTTTATCACTGAAATTTATTTCCAGTAACCCAGTCTGAAATGCTATTTATATTTTTTACGATATGCAGCTTTATGATTATGCTGGAATATATGCAGCATCCCCCACTGAGATGCATGGGTTAGAGCAGCAAATGGTATGCAATGTATAATGGCAGAACCATGCAGAATAATAGAATAAATCAGCTTGGGAGGAATAGATACCTCAGATTCATCTACCTACTCAAGAGTAAGCAATGCCAGATACATCTTCACTGTCAGCAGCTGTGGTTAAAGTGTGGTTTAGGGTACATAAATTCCCCCTCTTGTGCCTTCCAATTGCTGGAAACATAAACAGATTTCAGGCTCCTTGTTCCTAGTTCTGGTCGCCTTGCCCTGGGTTGTTCCTTGCCCAAATTCCCAGTGATATTGAGCTTGGACTGAGCCTAGACTATTTGTGCTTGACCTTGGTGTGTTTGGGCTGTACTGCAAAGAGTCCTGCCCTCTTTGGTGTATACTTTGGTGAAGGCTTATATCTTCCGTAACTGGGACCTTACCACCTGGAGTGTAAACATCTGCATCCATCTGTCTGCACACTCACATATACATATATTCACATGCATAAATCTAATGTAAATGTGTGTCATAGGCCTGTGTCCTGCACCCTTTAATTACTTAGCAACATTGCAGCAATGCTTAATAAAAAATTCAATGCATCCTAATCAGATACCACATTGCAGTGCAGTCCAGTTTCCCCCACTCCCAAACTATGTTAAAATGACTTTTGCTTTGAGCCAACTCTACACTTGAACCTTAATAAGCCTTTCCAATCCTGTGCTGTGCTTGTAGGTTTGGGGTGGGAGAACTTCTGAAGCTTGTGCCCTAAATTTCTACCATCATCTGCTTGTTATTCAGCATTCCTCCTGGCAGCTGAGTTCATGTTTTCCATGCAGGCTATACAAATTTAGCCTATATTTTCCAGATGACTTTGCTTCCTTCTTATCCCCTTTCAGCACATAATGTACTGTAGCGCTAAGAAAATTAATGCTTCTGAGTATAGATGTTTGCATGAGTCAGCAGAGCTTGCATGGAGTTGATGACACCTTGCCTGCCCAAGGGAGCTGACATTCACAGCTTTATAAAGTTTTCCCCTTTCCTCCTCCCTGATCTTCTGGCAGATTACAGTGCACTAGATAAATGGGCCAATGAGTAGATTTGAAAACATTATCTTGTGCTTGCATAGCAATTTATGTAACTCACAGTGCAAGAAAGAGCAAACATGGACACAATCCATCAAAGGCACAAGGCAGGAATAATCCTAGTAAATTGAGAATGCTGCCATTTCAGCTGGTATTAGCTGAACCCCTTTAACCTTTTGCTGGCTCTTTAAAGAGCAGATTTCTCCACACTGAACGGAACCTCCATTTGACCCAGATGCAGATGGGATTTGCCACATGCAAGAGTCTCTGGAAAGAAGTGCCTTGTCTCAGTCATTCTCATAATCATCTTTTTAAAATAAAAAAATTCCTTCAGTAGCACCTTAAAGACCAACTAAGTTTTAATTTTGGTATGAGCTTTCGTGTGCATGCACACTTCTTCAGATACCAATATCTTTTTAAAAGTTCTGTTAAGTAGTTATGCTAAAGCACAACAGTGATAGGGAGTTATGTTTAACAGTGGTTCAAGCAGCTGCAATAGCAGCAGAATCAGTTCTACCACATTTAAAGTTATTTAAAAGCATTTACCAATCACTTAATAATATTTTAACAATCTCTAAGCGGCACCCAACATAAAAACAATGAAGAGTTTCATTCAAACAAAAAGGCAGCAAAAAGCTAGTAAAACACTAGCCTAAAACCTTTTTTTAAAAAAAGAAAGAATTCAAAATTAAGACAGGGTCTGATCTTATGGGTCAGGGCAAGCTTGGGCAAAAAACATGTCTTTTACAAGATGCCTGATGCAATGGATGGCTGTTGCTTCACCCATGGCGGAGGGCACAGGGACAAGAGTGGGAAGTGACCATTTTGGGGTCCCCACCCTATGGAATTCTGTAGGGTGTGGTGCCATGAGCAGAAATTCCCCCAGATAGCCACCATGAGTTGACCAGTCTTCGGGCTCATTCACTCTTTTGCTTGTATTTTGCTTGTATGTTACCTGCTGAATTGAAGCTCAGTTAAGCACAATCTGTTTTCAAATTTTCCATGCATCTGATAAGATCCAATTCAGAGGGAAAGATCAGATTTTGCAAGGCACAGCCGCAGGCCAACGAGAAAAGTTCCCAGACCTGGAGGAATGAATCGGTACACAATTGTTCAAAATACAGGTCAAAGTGAGGCCAGAGTATGAAAGCAGGACTTTCCAGTTCTTACAAGGCACCCAAAATCTTTGGGGCTCTGTTGGGCTGCCAAAGTTTATTGGGGGTAGTCCTTGTGGTAACCTTAAGCAAGTGCTAAAACTGAGAATAGTATCTCTGTGTGGGATATAGCAGTCTCCCAACAAATCCTCAGCAGCCTTAGTAAAGTACACTTCCCTAGAGAAGGAAGCCATGGCTGTTTGAAGTGGTATGATAATGCTTGAAAAATATAGGACAGATGGGGTCTAAGAAGAAACCTCCTTGGCTATAAAGGCTTTGAGTTACTCCCATAAGTCACCACTTGAGGGCACAGAAGATCAAGGAAAAACAAAGCAGGCCTCTTTTTAACTGGGGTGAGGAAGAGAAGTTGGTTAGAGACCACCCCGCCCCTTGTCTTGTGCTCTTGCTATGTTTTCAAGGGAAGGGAGGTTTATGCATCCATGGCATTCCAGGCTGATGCTCTCCACTTCTCTACTTGCTGGGGCAGCTGCTAAAGGCTGTCTCTGCTTTTGGAAACTTTTAAGTAATTTTAAAAAGGGTTTCCAGTCAACATAGCTGATCACCTGGGTCACCTTGCCTAGAATGCCTCTTGACCTCCCTGCCTATTTGTGACATATAGAGGGCACATGTTGCGGTGAGACCTGGCAACCAAACCCTTGTGTTGTGGGTGGGTATAATTGGATAGCCACAACACCCAATTGGTACGTCCCTTGATACTGGGTTTAATCTGACCCATGGGACACTAGCCAAATGGATCAAGGGACCTATATATGCCAATGCACGTGACCCTGAGCTTTCTCTCTTGGTCAGTGCATCAGAACACCCGCCCACCTCTCCCTATATTTAGGGCTTGCACGCTTGATCTTGCTATGCTGTCGTGTGTTGTCTGTTGTTGGGACAGGGACACGGCAGGAGTTTTTCCCACTTGGCTGATTGGCTGGTGCCATTTGGGTTTCACCTGCCGTGTAGCAAATCGTCACAACTTGTAAAGTTGCAGATAGGTTCTGGTTCAGGTGATAGAGGTGGGGGAACGTTTTCTCCATCCCTATGTGAAGGGGTATTCTGTTAAAGGAATCCAGTGACTCAATGGTTTGGTCAATCCTGTCCATGGGGACATCTGGGTGGTGGACACAACATGTCCCCGGCTTCCCACCATTCCATGTGTTCACCCTAGGCTGACCTATGGTAGAGCCCTGGGTCAGCGCTAACTGCAACGGTGCAGGGATCTAGTCGACTCAGAGCCTATGCAACCACTCACTTGCTGTAATCAATAAAGTTGTGGCCTAAATTCTGCCAAAAACCAAACCAAAAATTTGAGTCTTGTGTGAATTTATTTAAGGGGGAGGTTTAAAGGTCCGAACACGCAATTCTTCCTTTCGTTTCTTTTGCCTTCAATTTTTTTTTTGGGGGGGGGGTTAAGAGCTTCAGTGGGAACTAGAGTGCAGCAGAAAAGAAAGACATGGAGGTAAAGGACCTTGCTATCCCTCCCTCCCTGCACATTCGTACAGAATATAACAAGGCAGTGTACAGCCTAAAAACACAATATTATAATAACACCAGCAAGAACTGGTTGGTTAAAAACAACCATATTCCAAAGGCCTGTCTGAACAATATAGTTTCCTAAAAGACATATGAAAGAAAACAGGAGGCGACTGTGGCTGAACTTATGTCAGCAAGGATTTAAACAGGGAAGGGGCTGCCACACTAAAGGCTCAGTGCCTGGTAAAGTGCGACTGAACTTCAAGTGTGTGGAGGGCCACCAAAATGCCCCCTCAGAAGATCTCAGTGGAGGATCAGGAATCTTGCTTGGTGGGCTCACAGGACAATGGGAGGCAGCAGCAGCAGGAAGAATGGTCTTGTGTAATGGTTCTCTCCCTTCCCATTTTATCCTCACAACAATCTTGTGAGGTAGGTTATGCTGAGAGACTGTGAATGGCTGAAAGTGAGCTTCATGGCTGTGTGGGGATTTGATTCCTGATCTACAAGGACCAACCCTTTAACCATGATGCGATGAATCATTGGCAACGAAAATGGTCAAAGGCCTGGAAAGGATGCCTTATGAGGAATGGCTTAGGGAGCTGGGTATGTTTAGCCTGGAGAAGAGAAGGTTAAGGGGTGATATGATAGCCATGTTCAAATATATAAAAGGATGTCATATAGAGGAGGGAGAAAGGTTGTTTTCTGCTGCTCCAGAGAAGCGGACACGGAGCAATGGATTCAAACTACAAGAAAGAAGATTCCACCTAAACATTCGAAAGAACTTCCTGACAGTAAGAGCTGTTCAGCGGTGGAATTTGCTACCAAGAAGTGTGGTGGAGTCTCCTTCTTTGGAGGTCTTTAAGCAGAAGCTTGACAGGCATATGTCAAGAATGCTTTGATGGTGTTTCCTGCTCGGCAGGGGGTTGGACTGGATGGCCCTTGTGGTCTCTTCCAACTCTACGATTCTATGATTCTATGACTGGCTCTCTAAAATGGCTCACACAATTCAAATGTTTGTATAAGCAGGTCTTACGATGTTATATAAAGCTGAAGTAGGGAAGGCAAACCATATTTATCACACATCTATCCTTTCAAGGGCTAGAAAAATTAGCTCCATCCCACTAACTATATAAATTTGGCAAACATTCTATGAGTTACAAGGCTAGGATGTCAAAAGGAAGGAGAAATTTCAAGTAGCATGGCATTATCATAACAGTATTGAAATGTGGTTAGTTTTATCATGCCATGTTCTTTGACATTCTGCTTTGTGTCTGTGTGCTGCCTGTCAGTCAGAAAACCACCATGTCAGACGGGATCTTTGCTATTCAATGCATCAAAATGAGCTAAAGTGAAGAAGACAAGGAATACATGACAGGTGAGGGAATGGTCTCTTTGGGATGATTCTGAATTCATTCTGGCACAGTTGAAAGGCATATTGAGAAAGCAGGTATTTTACCATTGCAATGTGGTGATGATAAAATTTCCCCTGCCGTTTAAAAGAAAATGGTGTAATGAGGTGGGAGGAGGGAAATGGGGTGTGTGAGAGAGGAGAGGTGAGGAAGATCCATTCCATTCACAGAACAGGTGTCAGGATCCAAGCCACTGTCCTTGATGATTTGGAGATGCCTCTTAATAAAAAGTCATTTGTGGCCTTACCGAAAGTGAACCCATTGGGGACCACACACTCAAGCAGTTGGAACACCACACCAGATCAGACCCAGTCCTCCAGAGGTTAAGAATCAGCACCTTAGGGGGTAGTCCTGACGAAGACGGAATCAGGTGATGACAGAACTAAGAGTGTATTCGATTTGTGTTAAAAATGAATTGGTGATGCTTGGGTCGAAGAGTGTCATTCCACAAGCTCCAGAGATGACATGTTAACCGCATCAAGGAGTTCAAAGGACCTCAGCCAGAGACCAACTCCTTAGCTACAGGCCCAACATGAAGGCCAATATCTAGCTGCCCATACAACCCACCCATCAGAGAAGGACCATGAGATACTTGAACTAAGAATTATAGAGTTGGAAGAGACCATGATGGTCATCTCGCCCAACCCCTTGCAATGCAGGACATTTTCCACCCAATGTGGGGCTCAAACCTACAACCCTGAAATTAAAAGTCTCATGCTCTACTGACTGAGCTATCTGGATGGAAGGTTGCAGTGGACACTTTTTTACTTAAAGGACATTCATATCTGTCAATAATGGACTACAGTTCAAAGTATCCTGAAGTTCCCCATCTTGCTGACAAATTAGCTGCCACTGAGCATACTCTGGCAATTAGTTGGTTAAGATTCGGTGTTTGATGGGATAAGAAACCAATGTGCAGTGGTTCCTCCTAATTCTGCATCCTTACCTACACCTGTGAACAGCAGAAGGGTCTGAGATGCAATCTAGCATTCATTTGTTGTAAATAATTGACAGTTTGTTGTTATTGTTTAGTCATTTAGTCGTGTCTGACTCTTCGTGACCCCATGGACCAGAGCCAGCCAGGCACTCCTGTCTTCCACTGCCTCCCGCAGTTTGGTCAAACTCATGTTGGTGGCTTCGAGAACACTGTCCAACCATCTCGTCCTCTGTCATCCCCTTCTCCTTGTGCCCTCAATCTTTCCCAGCATCCAGGTCTTTTCCAGGGAGTCTTCTCTTCTCATGAGGTGGCCAAAGTATTGGAGCCTCAGCTTCAGGATCTGTCCTTCCAGACAGTATATACCAATAATTCTAGTACTTTGAGGGGTGGAATTCCTGACATATTGCACTGATTTTGATCGCAGTTTATTTCCAGTGGTGCCGATTTTTTGAAGCACTGTTGCAATTTTAACACTCATTGAAGCTTGTCCAGAATTTCTTACTTGTGGAAATTTATCCTGCTTGGAGTTTTATACCAACTCATACCTTCCTTGACTGAAATCAATAGACCTTCACACCAGCAGGGGAAAAAAAGTCTGCCCTCACTTAACAACCCAAAAGCAGGGGCTATAGAAAAGCTACTGGTTTAATTACTATTCTTTGTACTTAAGCCATATATATATATATATATATATATATATATATATATATATATATATATATATATATATATATATATCCCCTGATCATCTAGGCCACCTTACAAGTGCTATGTGGTTGCTTGGCAACCTCTGTCAAGCCTGTCTATTATGTGGTTCTTGAGATCTTTTACTGTATTTGGGAAGAGATATTTGGGAAGGGGGACATTTTGATTATGAAGACTATGATTTCATGCAATGAATTGGAACAAATTAGCAAATGTTCATTTTATTCCGGGCAATGGAATAACTATGTCGCTTTTTTCAAAATAAAAATGCTTTATCCTTGAAAAACAGTATACCAAGGAAGGAAATTTAAAATCTGCCCCCCACCACCCCCATTACTGCCAATTCCTCTTATTCCCCTCAGCCTAACTCCCTGCCAATTACATTGCTAAGGCTGACCATGGTTACAAACTGTGATGGAGGCTTTGTGTTGCCTTCACAGTCGAAGGTTGTGATGCCTCTGACTACCAGTTGCTGGAAACCACAGGAGAGGATAGTGCTCTTGAGCTCAGATATTGCTTGCAGGTTTCCCACTGGCAGAGCCCGCCCAGACATGAGGCAGGTGAGGCCACTGCTTTAGGTGCAGTGCCCTGGGTGCTTTAGACAGCATGCCCCTGGGTGCCCCCACTGCCTCTGCCAGTGGTGGAGAAGCACCACTGCCACCATCAGCATGGATTTTGAGCAAGATTGTGGCCATTTGGGGCAAGATCCCACTGGAAATTGTGTGAGATCTTACGTGATTTTGTGCGAGGTCTAACCCCAAATCAGTGTGATTTTGCCCCAAATTAGCACCAATGGCTGTGCCACGTCTCTGCCAGCAGGAGCAGGTAGGTAGTGACAGGAGTGGTGGCAGCAGCAGCAGGGCAAAGCGGCACTTCCCATTTTGCTTCAAATGGTGATATGGGATGTGTGGCCTCTGACCACAGGCATGTGGTTGGCCACTGTGAGAACAGGATGCTAGACTAGACGGGCCATTGACCTGAGCCAGCATGGCTCTACTTGTGTTCTTAGGTTAATTGCCTTTTAATTTTAAAATAAGGACCATAGTTGATGTTCTACTGCTGCTTGAGGCAGAGCAGTAAATGCATCCTCATCCCACCCTTAGTCATGGTGCAGAGTACCCAAGGGTGCACAGGTTATTTTTTCCCGCAAGAGCCTCTTTTCCCTTGCTAGTAGTCAAATGCAATTATAATATTTTCAGCAATTGACAATTTCCTGTCCTTTGACGATGCCCAGCTGGTTGAGGCAGCCACCCTGTTCTAGCTAATGGTAGGTTTGGAGGCAGCTTTTGTTAAGGTGGTTTTTTCCTGAACCTTAAATCGCTTTAGTAAGTCATCCAGGAAAGGCTTACAAAGTTACAAATGGAATGTTTTCATGTCCAGGATCCTGCAAAAACCCAGGATCCTCTACTTGAGATTTTCATTCTCTGCGCACACATGGAAGAACATGTGAACTTTGCAGAGTGGTCTATCATGTAGGACTATCACTTAAATTATTCACTTTACATACCATTAGGCAATTGCTCACAGAAATAAAGAAGAAAGAACCTACTGAGTGAATGAGTAAGCAGTTCTGTGCAGAGGGTGATCTTGTCAGCTGTTGGAACTGGGGAAAGTCTATTTTTACCAATTCCTTCTTTTGTGTTGGAGAGATTGGGGATCTTTGGAACAGTGTCAAGAGGGGGTACTCTGGGCTACAAAGGGAGGAGGGAATTGGAAAAGTCTTCGCCCCTCTACCAGTCAAATCCCTTCACTGGATAAAAAGCCTTCTGTGGATGGCATAAGTATTTCAGTGCATGGGAAGTGCAGTCTGTATCCAAACCAGTATCTTTTCACATTGAAAGCTGGCTTTTCAAAATGGCTACTGAGGACAGTATTCCAGTGATGAGTTTCCAATGAGACGACTATTGTATTTGTGTTATATGATTGCGAAAAGGTAAAGGTAAAGGACCCTTGGATGGTTAAGTCCAGTCGGATTTGACTATGGGGTATAGCGCTCATCTCTGCTTTCAAGCCGAGGGAGCCAGTGTTTGTCCACAGGCAGCTTTTCCAGGTTATTTAGCCAGCATGACTAAATGGCTTCTGGCACAGGGAACACCATAAATAGGTACTGCTGTGGCGGGAAGGTATATTACTGCACAGGTGGATCTATATATAGCTCTTGACTGCCAAGTACTTTGAGACCAAACCAGCGGTTAGATGAACTGGATTTTTCATTATATATATATATGATTATCTATCTATCTATATGATTTCTGAAATTCTATGCATATTTACTCAAATAGGAAATATTTCTTTAGTTACTAGGGTTTATTCCCAAGTATGCATAGAGTTAATTTTGCAACTTACTGACGACTCAAAATAATTTATACTGTATGTTGAAGGACCTACATGACTGTTACTCCTGTATTTTCAAAGCAGAAATACTGTAACTACATACTATTTATAGCCATTAGTATTCTAGTTTTTCAAAATCCCTATCCTATTCTCTGACATATGTAGCTTTCTTTTAAAACTTAAGCATATGATATAATTACACTAAAATTAACCACAATTCATCAAATAGAATTAAAGACAAAACTGGTAATCAGCAATCCTTTTCCCATTGCAGAAAAGGTAGTGGAGGTGTTTCTTATAATTAGTTTACTGATATGTTCCCAAGAACAAGTGAAACAAAATTAAAATTATATTTCCTTTTCATCCTTTTCAACACTATACTTTGGAATTTATTTGCATCATGTAACAATGGTGTTCATTACTGTGATCATAGGCCAACTGTTGGGAAATTGAATGTTTTTATACGAAGGCAAAGAGATTAGAGTAAACAAAATGAAATAAATATGATCCAATTTCAAGGTCAGATCTGAAGCAAGCAAAAGCCTATTGATTTTTTGTTTGTTTATATACAGTGGATATAATTGAAATGTCAACAGCTACTGTATGAGCTTGTTAAATTGGCTGTATTATTTCTAATTTGAAGAACAAGGAGCACAAATGTAAAATCAAACGATGACATATAGTAAGTGCTGGAGATTATTGAAATGAAACCAAGGATATGTACAAGCATATGCACAAACATTTCTCCTCCCCCTCACACAAACAACTAGTGTGACATTGTTGAGCAGTATTATTCTGAATATGCAAAGCACAGCTCTCATATCATCTCATAAACACGGTTTTAACAATAAGTCCGTAAGTGACTATGGAGGCCAATTCTGGATCCACACATCCTTCCACAGTGGGGACATTGGTTTCTGGGTGGGAGTTGATCACGGTGTGGATTTGCCAAGCATGCCTTCCTCTTGGCACGTTTCTCCCTTGCGTCCTGAGTTCGAGTGTCTTCAAAGCTCATGAAACCTTTGGTAAAGACTGCTCCAATTGGAGCCCTCGCAGGCAAGTGTTTCCCAATTGTTGGTGTTTATACTACATTTAAAGCAGGCCAGTATTATTGTTATCACATTGCAGATGGGAGTGGCTGGGTTGAGGCTGAGACATTATTGCTTGCCTAAGACTATGTAGTGGCTCCCAGTACGTTTCTGAGCACAATTCAAAGTGTTGGTGCTGACCTTTAAAGCCCTAAATGGCCTCGGTCCAGTATACCTGAAGGAGCGTCTCCTCCTCCATCGTTCTGCCCGGACACTGAGGTCGAGTGCTGAGGGCCTACTGGCGCTTCCCTCACTACGAGAAGCCAAGTTACAGGGAACTAGGCAGAGGGCCTTCTCGGTAGTGGCACCCGCCCTGTGGAACGCCCTCCCACCAGATGTCAAAGAGAAAAACAACTACCAGACTTTTAGAAGACATCTGAAGGCAGCCCTGTTTAGGGAAACTTTTAATGGTTAATAGATTATTGCATTTTAATGTTCTGTTCTGATGGAAGCCACCCAGAGTGGCTGGGGAAACTCAGCCAGATGGGCGGGGTATAAATAAATAAATAAATAAATAAATAAATAAATAAAGTGAATTTGTGGGAGATATGAGATCAGTTCACACACTATACTCTTTCCCAGCATGCCAGCTTTTACTGGCTTTCATACATTTAGTCTAAGGCAGGGGTTGAGCAATAGGAGGTTCCTATCCCACCTCTGACAACAGTGAAACTGTTGATCTGGTTCCACTTCAGCAAAGAGGCTTCCTTGACTGCCCTGATGGATGATCTATACTGGGAGGAGGACAGAGGGATGGTGAGCCTGCTAATTCACCCAGACCTGTCAGCAGCTTCTGATATATCACTCACTACCCATATTATCTTTCTGGGCTGGCTTTCTGCATTGTGAGTTGAAGGCACTGCACATCAATGGTTCTGCTTCTTTTTGGATACAGAAGGGGATGATAAGACTTGATTGAGGTCTTATCCAATGGTTTTAGTATCAAGGAGTATGCATAGTGTTGCAGCTTTATTGGAAATGATGATGATATGCTTTTTCAAGAGTTAGGTTAGAAAATTTAACCGAATATCCACGTTTATTGTTATTCTGTTGTAATTACATTGTAAGATCAGTTGAACAAGGTGGTGGCATCTAAATATATAGCATCCATCCACAGCAGGCATTTTTACATCACTGCTGAGTCATCGTCACCTGAGTACATTAAAATAAAATCTGACTCTTAACCTGCAGCAGCAATGGTGAAAGCTGGTAGTCAGTGGACACATCTGGAATGTTGAGAAAGTGCTGCGTCTGTCCGTCACAAAATGGCTACTGTGGGCATGAGGCATAATGCAAAATGGCTGACATGGGGAATGTAGGAAAGGCTGAGCCAGTTTTTTTTAAAAAAGAATTTAGTGGGAAGAGCAGTTTCTCATACCTTGTAGATTTTTTGTGGGCACCACAAAAGGTATTGGTACAGAGGTAGCTGCAGACACAGGATGAAATTTTGAAATCCTGGAAGAAAAACCGCTCCCTCACAAAAAAAAACCCAAGGAGGAAATGGGGAGAATGGAAAAATATCTAGACATGCAAGCTTTACAGGTCTATCCCATTGACTTCTATTGATGGAAAATAGGTGTGACAGGAAATGGAATTGGAAGAACAATTAAATAAGTTCTAATGTAAGGCGGCTTGGAAGAATGGATTTTGGCCCAAATTATCCTTGAAGCTGACAAACCTGATAAAAATTATGGTTAGTGTGTACCAAAATTTGAGCACTGCTTGATGCTTTTTGGTGCAGAACCATTCTGGGTACCAGCAGGAGCAAGCTCTTAAGATCATAGACCACTGATGCATTACTAGTCAGGATAGAGCTTCCAATCATTTGTTTCCTCTAACTTTCTGATATGCATGCAGCCGAAACTCTATTTAGGTAATTATGGTTTCCTGAGTCATCCTCTTTATGTATTTAAATTGCTTTCTGATGCAGGGATTTATTTATTTTTTTGCAGTGAAATCTCGATCCTTGCCTGCCTTGCTACCGTCATTTGATTTACTGCCCACCAAGATCCTCTTTCGCCCACACAATCTATTTTAAAATGCAGTCAGTCAGAGCAGTCTGGAAGCCTCCAGGGCTTCAGAAGCAGACTTGGGAGAATGTGTTTATGCAGTATACCTCCCTCCACACACATTTCTGTCTTTGTTCTTTATTTAAAGGGCATTTGGCTGACGACAAAGTTGTGCTGGCTTTCCCTCATGCGGATGTTGTTACGCCTTTTACCTCATGCTGAAATCATAACCTTCGAATTGAGATAAAAAATCACTTCTAGGTCAGCCAGCTTTTTAAACACTAACTAGAGCATGATGTCAGATGAAGAGAAAATATGAAAAGAAATAAACCCCTTGAAATTTTCCTCTTAATATCAACTTAAAGGTGTGTGTAGAAATTGGTACTTTGTGAAGGATAAGATGTTGACAACCCCCCCCCAATAGGTCAATCTGTTTCTAAAAAGGGAGATTGCACAAGTCTCATCAAAAGTTATCTGATATATTGTTTTAGATAGGAGAGTAATCAGGTAAAGAAGCAAAGAAAGCAAGATTATTCTCTCCCAACTGGGAAATCCGTGACACAAAAGCCATTCTGGAGATTTCAATGAATCTTCATCTCAGATATAGAGTGCTCACATAAGTAAACTGCTTTTGCAATCAGCTGTGTTGGTATGACACACTGCTGTATATCATTTCAACAAGATTGCAGTTACTCTGTGGGATTGTTGAGGCAGAGTGCAGCCGCAGTTATGGGCAACTAGCTTATTTTACCTCAGAGCAGTTGGGATTATGGCTGTTGTCTCCTTTGTGTAGGCCCTGAACCCTTGGAAACAGGGCCATGGTGAAGTTATTTGGTGTCTGTGTCCGATACTATGTGTGAATTTCCTCAGAATTAGAATTCCTTTATTTTTTTCTGGACGGCAGCATTGGCAGTTCCCTGGCTATACCTTCTAACCACCTTAGCCATTCCACACTGTGTACACCATGTGACCTGCCTCCTTCCAATTTTTAGTGTGCTCCCTGAGGTGCAATGGGAGATGCTATCCCATCAGCTATCAGATGCTATCAGAATTATACCAGAAAGATATGGAGGTCTCGTACACCCCAGGTAGTGTGGTTGCTGACCTTGAGCCAGACATCTTGGAGAGTGAAGTCAAATGGGCCTTAGAAAGCACTGCTAATAACAAGGCCAGTGGAAGGGATGATATTCCAGCTGAAATATTTAAAATTTTAAAAGATGATGCTGTTAAGGTGCTACACCCAATATGCCAGCAAGTTTGGAAAACTCAGCAATGGCCAGAGGATTGGAGAAGATCAGTCTACATCCCAATTCCAAAGAAGGGCAGTGCCAAAGAATGCTCCAACTACCGCACAATTGCACTCATTTCACACGCTAGCAAGGTTATGCTTAAAATTCTACAAGGCAGGCTTAGGCAGTATGTGGACCGAGAACTCCCAGAAGTGCAAGCTGGATTTCGAAAGGGCAGAGGAACCAGAGACCAAATAGCAAACATGCGCTGGATTATGGAGAAAGCTAGAGAGTTCCAGAAAAACGTCTACTTCTGCTTCATTGACTATGCAAAAGCCTTTGACTGTGTCGACCACAGCAAACTATGGCAAGTTCTTAAAGAAATGGGAGTGCCTGATCACCTCATCTGTCTCCTGAGAAATCTCTATGTGGGACAAGAAGCTACAGTTAGAACTGGATATGGAACAACTGATTGGTTCAAAATTGGGAAAGGAGTACGACAAGGTTGTATATTGTCTCCCTGCTTATTTAACTTATATGCAGAATTCATCATGCGAAAGGCTGGACTAGATGAATCCCAAGCCGGAATTAAGATTGCTGGAAGAAATATCAACAACCTCAGATATGCAGATGACACAACCTTGATGGCAGAAAGCGAAGAGGAATTGAAGAACCTTTTAATGAGGGTGAAAGAGGAGAGCGCAAAATATGGTCTGAAGCTCAACATCAAAAAAACCAAGATCATGGCCACTGGTCCCATCACCTCCTGGCAAATAGAAGGGGAAGAAATGGAGGCAGTGAGAGATTTTACTTTCTTGGGCTCCTTGATCACTGCAGATGGTGACAGCAGTCACGAAATTAAAAGACGCCTGCTTCTTGGGAGAAAAGCAATGACAAACCTAGACAGCATCTTAAAAAGCAGAGACATCACCTTGCCGACAAAGGTCCGTATAGTTAAAGCTATGGTTTTCCCAGTAGTGATGTATGGAAGTGAGAGCTGGACCATAAAGAAGGCTGATCGCCGAAGAATTGATGCTTTTGAATTATGGTGCTGGAGGAGACTCTTGAGAGTCCCATGGACTGCAAGAAGATCAAACCTATCCATTCTTAAGGAAATCAGCCCTGAGCGCTCCCTGGAAGGACAGATTGTGAAGCTGAGGCTCCAATACTTTGGCCACCTCATGAGAAGAGAAGAATCCTTGGAAAAGACCCTGATGTTGGGAAAGATTGAGGGCACTAGGAGAAGGGGACGACAGAGGACGAGATGGTTGGACAGTGTTCTCGAAGCTACGAACATGAGTTTGACCAAACTGTGGGAGGCAGTGCAAGACAGGAGTGCCTGGCGTGCTATGGTCCATGGGGTCACGAAGAGTCGGACACGACTAAACGACTAAACAACAACAACATCCCATCAGCAGTGCCATACCCTTCAGGTGTCCATGTTTTCCTGGGACATCCTTGAATTACAGAATATCCTGTAATTCCAGTGGTGCTCTTACGAGAGCGTGGCATGAAAAGACTCTCATTGGAGGCACCTGACTTGTGTGGTGGAGCCACACCCAAAGACACATTTCCCAATTTCCATCCAAGGAATATTGGAAGGTATGCAGTGCTGGATAGCCAAGTTGCCTTCTGTGCATGGAATGGGGAAGAGCATTATATTGCCCTTCACCTTTGGCAGCTAAAAGTCTTGGGCCAGCCCTGTTGTTTAATGCAAGGATGCTTCTCAGTATAGCAACTGCTGCATGAAACCAGCTGGACTGGTTAACAGTTATGCAATTCCTTGCTTTTAGAGCCTTCCTTCAAGGAGATGAGATGAAAGGTCTATACCACTTTTCGGTAACCGCTGACCTCTAGCCTGAGCTTCTGGTTATCTCCGTAGCAACCAAAGGTAAGTACTGGAAGAGATCTATTTCATTTTTACTAGGTGTGTGTGAAGCATGGTTGAAGTGAACTAACCCCACACCAAGCTTTTTGTATAAGATCAAAGTCAAAGTGTTCTATTGTTTTACATGCAGCTTGTCTGACTTTTGGCACCATTAGTTAATACAAGTTCCCTTGGTATAGCCAGTTCTAAGCAGTGGGACTGAGTGCTGCCAATTCTGAGAGCTCCAAAGGAAATTCAACAGACTAGCCCTGCTCCGTGTTTTGCTCCAGGTGACTTCCAAATTTACATGTAGAATTGACATAGATTAGGAAATGGCATATATGATTTTTCTTTTGCTTGCCACAGCTTTTTATTTCTCTTGTTTGCATATTTGAGATCTCCCCCTCCCATTTAGCTAAGGCATGCACAAGGGATTGGTGCGCATTAAACTCATTCTTTTGTCTGCCCTGCTTCAGTTAGTTTAAAAAGGTGGAGATAACTGTTTAAGACATTTCATGGTAATTTTTTTTCCGAATTCTCCCTGCAGTTTTCTATTTACCCCCAGATGTTTCCATTAAAATAACAAATGCTAGCACCATGAATATCAAGTTTAAAATTGTATCAACAGCTGTTAAATCTGGACATGATTATAGCTAAAAAAAATTAGGAATGATCACAGTGAAACTCCTCTCCATAGCTTTTATTCAGCATGTGAAACTCTAACCAGATGAGATGTAATACCATTTTTATGAACAGCATTACATGAGCTACACTTATAGGGAGCTTTCAGACTGCCACTATTTCAAGTAGGCTCCATTGCATACTGGCAAATTCAGATTGCGGAGTCACAGTTGATTGGGGGAGGTCTTGCACAACAAACATGCTCCCCAAAAAGATCAGACTTGATAAGGAAAGTGATAGGAAAGTGTGGGATAATACTTGCTTGTCTATTCTCTCCACAAACAAATCAGGATGAATATTCAGAAAACAGGTTGTTGGGGTGCACTCGTAGTCCTTTTTCAGAAGGGAAAAATGAATTCAGTAATTCAGATTATTCATTTGGAAAACGTGTGCTGAAGGATTGTGGTTTTATTGCATGGAAATTGTTTCAATGTCTGCTTTCTCAAACTGGGCTGTGTTGGGTGTTTGTATGAGTGCATCTCTCTTCTCCTGTACCACCGCCAAAAATCCCCAGAGCATTGAGGGGGCTAAATAGCAAGGGCTGGTGTAAAAAACTGGGAGCAGAACCTCTGCTTTTGCAAAATTCCTCCATCTTTATTTCAGGCGATCCTTCCCACATAGTACGGTCTTGTATGACACAACCTTCACTACTCAGTGCCCCCTCTGGAGTAGGATTTTTGGGATGGGTGCATGGGACTTTAAAGGGGGGAGGAGCAGCAGTTTTGGGAGCTGCCTCAAGCTTGTGCAAGGATTGGATACAACCCTATGTATCTGGTGTAAAAATAAACGAGACAGTTGTAAATCTGAATTCTAATGATAGATATAAATTAAAGGTAAAGGTAAAGGTACCCCTGACCATTAGGTCCAGTCGTGACCGACTCTGGGGTTGCGCGCTCATCTCGCATTATTGGCCGAGGGAGCCGGCGTATAGCTTCCAGGTCATGTGGCCAGCATGACAAAGCCGCTTCTGTCAAACCAGAGCAGCACATGGAAATGCCGTTTACCTTCCCGCTATAGCGGTTCCTATTTATCTACTTGCATTTTGACGTGCTTTCGAACTGCTAGGTTGGCAGGAGCTGGGACCAAGCAACGGGAGCTCACCCCGTCGCAGGGATTTGAACCGCCGACCTTCTGATCAGCAAGCCCTAGGCTCAGTGGTTTAACCACAGCGCCACCTGGGTCCCTGTAGATATAAATTAGAGACCATCAATTAATTATGAATTCTAATGATATTTAAACTTTTCTTTTTTATGAGGAGGGCAATGCTATTATTTTATCAAGCAAACACATTTGGTAGTTTGCCACTGCCAAGTATGGTAGCGTGATATGGTAGCAATATACAACAATTTTTCAATTGCGTGTTTAGATCTTTAAACCTCCCCCTTAAATAAATTCACACAGGACTCACATTTTTAGTTTGGTTTTTGGCAGAATTTAGGCCACAACTTTATTGATTACAGCAAGTTAGTGGTTGCATAGGCTCTGGTTTGACTAGCTCCCTGCTAGCAGAAAGCCGGGGACATGCTATGTCCACCACCCAGATGTCCCCCTGGACTCAGGCACGGGCACAACCCTTTGCAGGTGTCAGGGTTGTTGTGACTACTCTTGAGTAACGACCTTCCACATGCTTGTCTTTCAGAAGCTTTTATTAGTGCACATTATTTACAGTGTAATGAACTGATGAATTCATGTCTACTCGCTCGAGTCAGATTCCTGCACTGTCCCCCTCCGCGTTTTAGACCAACATAAAAGCCTCGGAACTGTGAAGCGCCTCCCTTTTCTCCTCCTCCTCAATTCCAGCGTCGGGGAGGAAGGATCTCCAGTCTGACTGATTCCTGTCCTCCATAGCTGCCAAGTTATCCCTTTTTTAAAGGGATTTTCCCTTATGCTGAATAGGCTTCCTCGCGAGAAAATGGAAAACTTGGCAGCTATGCTGTCCTCTCTTTCCCCCTCCCTCTCTCCCTGCCTATGGAGCAGGGGCTCTTGGATGTTGCCAGAGGCCTGACACTCGCTTTCCGTTTCCTGACTCCCTCCACCAGACCCTTCACTCTCATGACTGCTGGGAGACGGGCTGCTTCGGATGAGGGGGGGCTGTTCTTTGTAAGCCCTCCCCCTTACAGCAGGGTTGACCAAACCATTGAGTCCCTGGATTCTTTTAACAGAATACCCCTTCACATAGGGATGGCGAGACCGCTCCCCCATCCCTATCCCCCTATCCCTATCCGCAACCTTACAAGTTGTGACGATTTGCTACGTGGCAGGCGAAACCCAAATGGCACCAGCCAATCAGCCAAGTGGGGAAAATTCCTGCCGTGCCCCTGTCCCAACGACAGACGACACACGGCAGCATAGCAAGGTCAAGCGTGCAAGCCCTAAATATAGGGAGAGGTGGGTGGGTGTTCTGATGCACTGACCAAGAGAGAAAGCTCATGGTCACGTGCATTGGCATATATAGGTCCCTTGATTCATTTGGCTAGCTCCCATGGGTCAGATTAAACCCAGCATCAAGGGGCCTACCAATTGGGTGTTGTGGCTATCCAATCGTACTCACCTACAACACAAGGGTTTGTTTGCCAGGTCTCACCACAACACGTGCTCTCTTTGAGGGAGGACATGATTTCCTAAGACATTTGTGTACTCGAAATGAACTACTATACAGGTAATATTTATTATTAGAACAGGGATGGCCACACTTTCACCCTTCAGTACCTTTTGGTAGGCATACCCTTTTGTGATAAGCAGCTGGAATTCCCCTTTCGATACAAAAGTTAAAAGTACCAAAGGTTTACTGTTGAATTACTGTAAGAGAGTCAAGTCCTCTGCGAATAAAAAAGGGAGTAACTGTGTCAGTCTTATTAGATGTAGGGCTGTTCCTCCAGTATGTGTGTCATACTCTCAAACTAAGGTCATTTACCATGGGTCCATTTTGGTCAAATGGCCGCTATCTCCATAGCGCCACTGATAGCATCAACACTGCACCTGTGCACCTGTGCTTATCTGGTATTTAACAATATCATCAAATTTCCTTGACAGGTTAGGCTTTGTATAACATCCCACTTGTTGTGTGACCATTTTAGTAAGCAAAGCAACATGTTTTAATTGGTTGTTTGTTTGTTTTTAAAACTGAGTATACCTTACCCAGGGTCCTTTGGTTGCAGAGCATGTTATAAATCCAACCAGTGCTTTTTTCTGGGGGTATACAGGGGTACGCAAACCCCTAAACATTTTGTGAATCCTTGTACTTTTGTCCATTTACTGTATTTCCCCCCCCCATTTGAACTATAAAATGGTGATTTTCTTGAGTCAAAATAAGAGTACCCCTAAGCATTTTTTTTTGGGGGGAGCACTGAATCCAACCCATCAATCAGTCAATGTGTGTGGGTGTGTAGATATACCCACATATGTGTTTGGATTGTTATGAAATGCTGGTGAACTCTAGATGATAAAGATTTAAATGTGTTACAGTGGCATTTTTAAGTGGCTGAAACTGGCATAGACAAAGCATGCTGGAGCCTTTGATAAAAGACCAGAGGAAATTTTGGATCTTAGATCGTAAGAGACTTTCTTTGGGTTTGCTAAAACCGCCATCTGATGTCAGTGGGAAGCTTTCCATGGACTTCAAAGGTGTACCAAGGCTGTCTTCTGTCCTTTTGCGGGCAAAATGCCTATGGAGCTCAATAGCAGCCCCAGCCTTGCTTTCAAGGACAATATGAATACTGCTGGAAAGGGATTAATGTTTTACCCCCTTTTTCACCCAGAGGAAAAGATTGAAGTTAGGATCCCTTCCAGTATTCACCTAGTATATCAATGAAGAATTGATTCTCTCTCAATTCCAGCTAAGCTTAATGGAACACAATGATGTGTTCAAGGCTGGGTGTATTTTCAAACAATCTTTTAGCCAAACACCTGTGAGTGGACTTTCTATAATAATAACTCGAGCACATCCAAAGGCTGATGTGACACAGAATGTTAGAAAAGATGACCTTAGGGGTCTCTTCTGATCTTACATTCTGTGATTCTACAAGAATGGTAATGGCTGGGTACAGAGTAAAGCAAACTACCAGACATTTTGACCTAGCCACAAAGCACTTTTCACATCAATGATTATTTGGTGATTATTCTTATTTCTGTTCCTCTTTCTAAAATTCAAACAATGAACTAGATGTTGTTAAGTCCATTTCAGCTTCAGATGAAGTAGACTATAGTCTAGGAAAACTCATGCTCTTAAAATAAACACAAGTTAGTTTCTAAGGTGCTGCTAACAAAGAAACTTCTTCACCTTTTATAATAAATAACTGCAGACTGTAAACATTTGAACCTGACTACTACATACAGATAGGATGTCTCTTAACACCTTCAATGCAATGCTTTTCAGGGTAGTTAGTCACACATTCAGTAGCCAGTAACGGAGATTTGGAATAGTGGAGGACTTTCACCTTTGGAATGAAGTTATTAGTGTTATATCTCAGTACAGCTGGAACTTTGCACATGCCCAGGTATACTCAAAATATGTATATTTTTGCTTTGCTCTGAAAGATGAGTGTAAGAAATCAGAAGGATTTGTGGTAGTTCAAGCTGAGTTCTTTTAGCACAGAAAGTCACAGCGATTCTTTCAAATATTCTGTCCATAATGGTTGCAATACTGGGAATTATCCCACTGTAACAGCAATAAGATGACTGCATTTGTAATTACTCCTGGGCACGATGGCCATATAAAATTCAAGCATCCACCTCCAATATTCAAATATTAACTCCAGGAAAAGTTCCAGGAGGCAGCTGCTAGCAAGCATTTTCTCCCAATAATTGGATTAAGTCTAAATTTTCATTTCCTGAGACATGTTTCTACCTTTCCCCACAAGGGACACCTCAGTCAAATGACTGTGAGTTCTGATTGGCCAGAGTCTCCCTTTTGATCTCCCTGCCACATTTCGGGGGGGGGGGATTATATTGTGATTTAAGAACAGTTCAGTACCTGAGTCCTTTTTCATTTAACAAGTTAGAGCAGGGTGTGGAGAAGGGGGAAAGTCCTGTTGTGAAAGTGCGAATAATCATTTTGCTGTTGGGACTGTAGTTAGGGATGCATTGGATACATGTCTTAATTCCATGAATGCACATGAAAGAGATGTGCTCACGTATATGTGTGTATAGACAGATGGCTTTAGGGGAGTTTGACAATGTCAGGAGTGGGTGCCAGGAGCAGGTCAGCAATAACACGGCTTGCTTTAGTGGAGTTAACTGTTGATTCAAAGAAACAAGGCAGCTCAGGAGGTCAGGCCTAGAAAGCACAGCAACTCTTCCTGGTAGAACTTGCCCCTATGAGCCAGTTGTGAGGCCTGAAGATAAACTTGGTGCCCTCCAGAGGTTGTGTGGCAATGTCCCTCTCTCCCCGTGAGAATAAAGACACTCGACACATCAGATAGATTTTAATGGGTGAAAAGGTCACAACTTTATTGGTTATGGGTGTTGAGCGGTATTGGCTTAGGCATTGGACCCTAACCGTCTATATCCGACTCCAACCAGGAGTTAGTTAGTCCGGGAAGAGGTAACCACCAGTAAGGAGCCCAGTGATGCACATCAACCGAACTCCCCCTGTGACCACTGTTAGGGGCGTGCCTTAGGCCCTAACCTCCCCAGGCTTCGGACCAGGCTGCGCCCCCAGAATCCTTTAACGGAATACCGCTCCATTTGCAGGGCAGTTGATAGCATTACCTACCCTTCTCAGCTCTTATGCAATTTCCAATGCCTAACCGACAAAACCAAGGGTTGTGACGAATTGCTATGAGGTAGGTGAAAAAAAACCCTTGGCTAGTCCAAGTGGAAAAAGTCCTACCAGGCCCCCTGGCCAACCAAGGCGACCAACCGAAGTCCATAGCAAGGTCAAAGCTAGCCTAAAGGGTGGGTGGGTGGGTGAACTGATGCAGCTGGGGAGCGGGGCGAAAGAGGGTGGGTTCCTGCCCTTCACCTGCTGAAAGGAAGCAGGACACGCCCCCCTCCAGCCAACCGGGTTGGTCGGCCCTCAAGTGATGCAGGCGGGAACCCCCCAATCACTCAGGGGCTGAGCTCTCAGCCCCTGCGCGTGTGATCGGGTCGTGACGCCCACAACTCCACCTCCGGCGCAGGCGCGGAAGTGGTTTTGTGAACAACAACTCCCATAATCTTTGACCATTGCCCATATTGGTTAGGGCTGATGGGAGTTGTCATCCACAGCCTCTGGAGGACACCCTGGCACAAATTATTTATGATCCTGCATCCTTGTGGATATTATTTATGGTTTTTCCACCTCCTATATAGCTCAGCATCAATCAAAAGTTTACTACATGGGATACGTAGCTCTGATTTGTAAGACTTTATGTCCACGTCCAATTAATATGCCTTATTTATATGGGCTTTCATCTTTATAGTCCAAATTACGACTATGAGTCTTCAGCTTAAAAGGGGTCTAACAGACATCAGGAGGACCTTATGCCGCTTGGACAAATTTAGGGTTAAACCTTTGTGGTTACAGTAAAGTAAGACAGGAGACTATTCATTGCTGGCTATAAATTAGAAACACTGCTTGAGCTCAATATTTTCTCATCCATTCAGTTCCAAATTACAGATATTGGATGGTATCCAACTCACCCATTCTGTCGGCCCAAGGCTTTTCTCTTCTGCAGTGGAACTTCCCCCATCTCCTCCCATGCCCTGAAAATCTGCTCTTGGGTTTTTCACCGACCCTGCAGAGCAAAATTGTGGAGGTTGTGGTTGTAGGGAGAGGATGGGAGGAGCTCTGTTGTGCAAGTGGAGATCCTTGTGCCGATGGAACAAGTTACTTAGCCCACCTGCTCCTCTTCCTCTTCTCCTATGTGCAGATCAGCAGAGGAGTGTGTGTGTGTATCTTCTATCTATCTCTATCATCTATCTATCTATCTATCTATCTATCTATCTATCTATCTATCTATCTATCATCTATCTATCATCTATCTATCTATCTATCTATCTATCTATCTATCTATCTATCTATCTATCTATCTATCTATCTAAGTTATCTCCTTATCCTGTATGTACACTGATTATTTCCACTTTATCCTGTATTGCATATGGAAGTAGGCTTTGGGCGGCCCTTCTCTGCTCTTCCATATATGCTATTTTCATGCTGTTCATCACACTTAATATATAGGCATCTTAATTATGCTTTCATTACTTAAGAAGGCATGTTCCCACAGGCCTATTCTAAATGTTACAGTTCAAGAAGAGGGAGGCTGGGGGGGGGGGAGGGAAAGGCCAAACCAGTTTATTCTGTTAAGCAGAAAGTCTGGCCTCCCCCCCCCATTTTCTCTTCTTTTGCTAGGCCATTGCAAAACTAGAGTTGACAAAATACAGGTGATTTGTTTTTGTGTGAGTTGTGGTCAGCACTGGCCTTTGGCAGCAGTAATGTCAGCAGAGCATGCACTATGTTGTTACATTATGAACTAAAATCCCTGAATAAAAAAACCCACTCATTAATTCACCACAAAAGCTGGCAGAGCATATTAGATTTGGGGATTACTTCAAGGGTAGACTTTAGAGTGCCAGAACATCCCACGTTGATGCATAAATACGTACCTGGATATTTTCCTCAACACCCTTCTCTCTGCCCAGTACTGCTGTGCTATGTTCCACAGGGTCCACAACAGACTATTGCTCTCTTACAACGAATGGAGATTTTGCTGTTGATGAGGGAGCGAATCAATGGTAATATTATATCCTTGTTTTGTCTTGGATTATCTTTCAGTGGAACCTGTTCTCAAAACTGGAATTCATTTGGAACATATTCTAATCAACCTCCTTTTAAAAAATAAAAAAAACTAAGGTTGTTTTTTTAAATGTACAAAAGGATTAACAATCATTGCATATCTGGGAAGTAAAACTGACAATAAATTAACAGTGAAACGATGTTATTTTTGCGTCTCTCTGATATGCTTTCAGAATAGTTTAATTCAAAGCTTAGTTGAGCACAAATTAATGAACTTCGAGTATTACCCAAAACTTATTATGTTAGACTTTAGAAGCTTCTGTTTTAATAATATGAGTAATATCAGCTATAAAATCCCCACAGATATGGTATTTATAAGCATAGTACTACTTCATCAAATATTAAAATGGGTCAAGCAATTTTCCTTCCGTGCCTTTCCTGCTTAGCCTATCAGGATAGCGTGCCTGCCAAATGAAGGATGGAAATAACTTGCATTTACCATAAGTTGACTGCCTTGATTTGCTCCATAGTTTTCTACATCTTTCAGCTTATATTAAGCTTATAAACAGGGCATTTCTCCTTTCCCTTCCTGCTTCTCCATACCCTGCCCCCCAAGTGAAACTAAACGTTCTGAGACTATTGGACATGGTCAGCCCTCAATAAGCTTTTTACAAGGTTGGTTTTGCACTGCTGGCAACCTTGAGGCCCTTTAATAGACCAGAGCCAAAGTGGGTGGAGTTTATGGCACTGCATGATTGCATCTCTCTGTCCCAACCCCCCTTTATGCTTTCCCCATCTTTAATCTCTCCATCTGTTTTGGCTTCTTCCCCTTTCACCCTTCATTTACACAGGTTGGAATGGCTTGCTTACAGCTCAATCTGGATCTGTTCCCCCCTCTCCTTTCCCTCTGGGTTCCCCCCAGTCCATGACCCACTGAAAGTCTTCCCACTCCCACTTGGGCACACTATTTAGCAGACCTGTCTCCTCCCCGCCCCACATGCATGGTGGGAAGGCTTGCAGGCAAGAATCTGTCAGAAGGGGAAAGGTCTGGAATCCAACAGTGTACAGAGTATTTTTATTCTGGCTGAAGCTTCAGAAGACAGGGAACATGATTCCCCACCCCCGCAATTTCCCCTTCTCCAGAGGATTGGGGAATCCTCCAAAGAGCATGGAAAGGTGGGAAGCAGAACTGAGCAACAATTATTGTGCTTTCCCTTATATTAGTGGAGGCTATTCTGCTTGTGGAGAGGCTTTTCCCATTTGCCAAAGGGCACAATTGGATACAACTCAACAAGACTAGGTTGACTCTTAGAAATAACCTACTTGGGGGTAACTTGGTTGTGGATGGTTCCATACAAACACTAGCCACTGCCTAAAATTTACATTCTGTGAGAAAGAACAACATAATAAGCTCTTCTACCGGCTACACTTTGGCATCAATAATAATAATAATAATAATAATAATAATAATAATAATAATAATAATAATATATTACTTGTACCCCACCCATCTGGCTGGGTTTCCCCAGCCACTCTGGGTGGCTTCCAACAAAGATTAAAAATACATTAAAATAACACACATTAAAAACTTCCCTAAACAGTGCTGCCTTCAGATGTCTTCTAGATGTCAGGTAGTTGTTTATCTTTTTGACATCTGATGGGAGGGTGTTCCACAGGGCGGGCGCCACTACCGAGAAGGCCCTCTGCCTGGTTCCCTGTAGCTTTGCTTCTCGCAGTGAGGGAACCGCCAGAAAGCCCTTGGCACTGGACCTCAGTGTCCGGGCAGAAGGATGGGGGTGGAGACTCTCCTTCGGCCTACTGGGCCGAGGCTGTTGAGAGTTTTAAAGGTCAGCACCAACACTTTGAATTGTGCTCGGAAACATACTGGGCGCCAATGTAGGTCTTTCAGGACCAGTGTTATATGGTCTCGGTGGCCGCTCCCAGTCACCAGTCTAGCTGCCGCATTCTGGATTAATTGTAGTTTCTGGGTCACCTTCAAAGGTAGCCCCATGTAGAGCGCATTGCAGTAGTCCAAGCGAGAGATAACCAGAGCATGCACCACTCTGGCGAGACAGTCCACAGGCAGATAGGGTCTCAGGCTGCGTACTAGATGGAGCTGATAGACAGCTGCCCTGGACACAGAATTGACCTGCGCCTCCATGGACAGCTGTGAGTCCAAAATGACTCCCAGGCTGCACACCTGGTCCTTCAGGGGCACAGTTACCCCATTCAGGACCAGGGAGTCCTCCACACCAGCCTGCCCCCTGTCCCCCAGGAACAGTACTTCTGTCTTGTCAAGATTCAACCTCAATCCATTAGCTGCCATCCATCCTCCAACCACCTCCAGGCAATAAACCAAATGGAGGCTCCGTGTGATAGAAAGAATGTGAAGACCAGGTAGGATGCTGAAACTTAAAAGATTAAGAAATACTACAAGATTTATGCTGCAGTCCTAACCTCACTTACCTGGGAGTCAGCCCCATTGAATTCAGTAGGATTTACTTTTGAGTAGACATGGTTACGATTGCAGTATTAACATATTAATATAAGTATGCAACAGACTGTTCCCCAACTCATCTTCTTGGAAGAAGGGCTGCAACTATTCATGATATATCTAACCACAGTACTTATAAGCTTATGTAATAAGACTTCAATTTATGAATACTTCAGGAAACCATGGCTGAAGAGTAAGTGTAAATCCATGAATATTCAAAGAATCCTTTATACATCATGATTTAAAGATTTGGACAAGCCTAGAAGCGAGTTTTGGTCTTCCTGACTGGCCACAGCAACTCAGTCTAACTTGGTAATGAAGTGGTATACCAGTATATGTTTCACATTTAAAGAAAAAAATGATATTCCTTTTGATTTTAAGGCTTTGAGAATGGGCTTTTCATTCTTTAAAGGCAAGTTAATTGCTTTTAGATTACCAATCATCTGTGCTTTTCTCTCTGATTGTATCTCTGCTTGATATGTTTTCATGTTGTAAATGCATGATAATTTGCTGTGATTGTATCAGTAGTTCATGTTTTTATGTTGTAATTGTATGCTAATTTCTGATTGTACATTTATCAGATACAGGAGTGTGATTTCTGCCCCACCCTCTCCTTGAATTCTCTCCTAGAATAAGTAATCTCATTTACACAGCGCATGTCCTTTCGGAAATTAAGTATATTTCAGAAAAGAGTGGCACTGGTTTGGATTGGTGGAAGATATAAAGGATGCTAATCTTTTGAAAGATCATAATCTAATATTTTTGCATTTTTTAATTTAAAAATATATGATTAACATCTCAGAAATCTTCTCACAGAACTGTCAAGAGTTTGCTTTGTTTTGAAGTGGGCTCCAAAAGTGTATACATTTGATAGTTTTTCAGTTAGATGATAGAGCAATTTTTACCCGCAGCATGCCCACACACAGTCATTTTTATCCATCCAGAATGATCACACAGGTAAGTGACAGAACAAAATTAATATGTGTACTGTGTGCAATGAAGCTCAATTAGACTGGAAACTAGCATGTGTTTACAGACCAGGAGAGCATTATCTATCTGGTGACATTGACTGTGGCTAGTGTTCTATTGTAGGGCCAATCCTGCTTGGGAAACACATGATACAGTACATTTGAAAGCAGTAACCCACCACACTACATTACAGCTGGTTTTATTGCTTAATGGCTCAATGACAAACATTAGTGACAGTTGGTCCCATTCACATCCTCTACAGTTCTGCCCAACAAGATGACACCCAAGGCTGATTAGGCTTTCAGGGAATAAGATGGATGGGTATTCTTTATCTCAACCCCATCTTTTGCTCCTTATCACCCAGTCTAGCATTCTCATGGTCACCATCTCTCTTTCTTTTTGACAGAATCTACCATTTGGAACACATGGTGACAACTAACCTATGTTAATTATCTCAGATAAACAAGGCAAGCCCTGTCCCCATTTTATAATAGGACAGTAAACTCTTAACATCCTGCCTTTATTCCCTGGAACTCAAGTGTTTGGAATCCTGCCTGAGTACTAGGTTGGATAATGGAAGGTTTCACACAGTAGTAGATCCTCTTCTTCTATTCATTGTACTTGCTTACACAGTGAATGGAGCATAATTGCTCCAAAATACTTCATAGTAGAAGTTGACCTGGAGGCAGGAGGCAGAGATAGAGATGACCATAGCTGCCAAGTCTCCCGTATTCCCCGGGAAACCCCTGTTTTTCCAGCTGTCCCCAGCCAAAAAAAACGGATTTTTTTGTTTTCCCCCGGTTTATTCTGGCACGGCAGCCATTTTGGAATTGGGTGGAGCATGCTCAGAAGCGACTTTTGCCTAGTTCCAAAATGGCTGCAGTGTGACTTCTGGTGTGGCGGCCATTTTGGAACAGGGCATAGCAGCATCAAAGGTAGCTTCTGAGCATGCTCTGCCCAGTTCCAAAATGGTGGCAGCGCTACTTCCGGTCTGCTACTTCCGGTCCAGTCCCTTATTTCTCAGGCCGGAACTTGGCAGCTATGGAGATGACTTGATGCAAAAGTGGATGACAAGGGTTTGTAAGCAATCTTACAGTTTTCATATTATTTTTAAAAAATTAAATAATAGTGTTATCCTGGTCCTCCTGAAACAAGCATACCCACTCTATCTTGTTGTTGTTGTTGTTTAGTTGTTTAGTCATGTCTATCTATCTATCTATTTTTTTGTAAACTAATTCTTTCAGCTAGCACAGTGCCTGTGTTAGCTTTTGTGCATACTTTTTAAAAATGTGGGCTGAATAAGTGCCCCTTATTTATTCTGTTGAACTCCAGCACCCTTCGTGGCAGTAGCTGATTTTTTGTGTGTGTGTGCCTTCATGCATGCAATAGACCTTTTGCTGAAAGGAGAATAGACAACGAGACAGAAATTGTAAGTTTCATGCTTTTTAGTGGACAGTTGAGTTGTTGTTTTTTTTAAAAAAACTTCTTAAAAAATAAGTATAATTTTAGTTTTGAAAGAACAGGCTTCTGGGTTCCTGTTAACTTGCTTGCCAAAAACCTTTTGATCTATTTTGTAAAAAGGAGCTGTCTTAATAAAAAACCTAGGTTCCCAAGGGATATAGTAACACCTCTGCCATATGCTTTGTCTACCTGTCTGGAAACAAAAAGTTCCTTTAAGAAAGGACACGTCCAATAATGGATGGAGGCAAATGTATTAATAATATTGGGCCAACTGGTCCCCCTAATATATCTAGCATGTTCCCAAAACATAATAACTGCAATCTATTGGAATCAAACAGGTTTTGACACCATTCTTCCAAATATGATTGTTTCATTTCTGTTTGGGGAGCAAGAGAAAATAGCTCAAGGATACTACTCCACTAAAATAAGAAAATTAAGGAGTGTTACAACAGTATAACTTTGGATTTGCATTGCTCTTGGAGAATACTTGGAGATTCAAGACTTCTAGGGTTTTTTCTTTTGTTTTCATTTTTGTTTGGCTAGCGAAGAAGACTTCTGGAAAAACTCAGCAGCTGTGGTGTTCTCCACCACTATAAGCCATCTCATTAAATCAGCTAGATATTATAGCAGTGAAAAAACTGGGAGGGTGCTACTACTGTCTCCACCCCCCGCAACACATTTAGAATTTGAACTGAGTTAAAATTTGGAAATGCAAAAATTTTGCATTCAGGAGTGTAGGGAAACAGGGGCTCTTTCTGGGGGTGGGGTTATGTTATATATAAAAACCCCTTTTGCAGCCACCCTGTCGGCCGGCTCTCCTCATCCAAGGCAGAGCCACAAAAAAGGAACAAAATAAGCAAAACACAGTCTTTTCCAGACTTATTTTACTAATGGTAGAGAGCTGCCACCATTCGTATTAAATTCCACCAAACAGTCCTAAGACGGGGGTAAACGAATAACGCTCCAGGCAAAATGCAGGTAGTTAGGTCGTGTGGCTAGGGACCGGCTTAGCTTTACAATGTGGAGACAAATCAAAGCAAGAAAACAAAATTGTCCAAACTCGGCCCTCCAGATGTTTTGGGACTACACTCCCATCTTCCCTGACCACTGGTCCTGTTAGTTAGGGATGATGGGAGTTGTAGTCCCAAAACATCTGGAGGGCCAAGTTTGGGGATGCCTGGTCTACACCTGTAACTGAGAACAGAGGTTTCTAGCATTAATCTAAGAAAGGCAGTTTTGTGTTATTTTACTTCTTTGAAAACAACAATGCAAAAACAAAGCTATTCCACTACAGTTTACCTTTAGCTGTGAATTCCCTTGGTTTTAATGTTCTGTTTGATGTAATGCTATAAGGCTTTGTGAAAATCCATTTTAATTTTCCCCAACAATGCCAGAAATGTCAGTGACAAGATATGGACACAGCGGAAATTTAGAAACAAGAAAACTATCTATCCTTTGGGGACATACCATTTGGATGAAGCTAGATTGTGTTATTTGTAATCTTTATGAAAATACCAGCACAATAAAATGCCCCAGTGGTTTTAAATGAGCTGAGACAATGCAATATATTTTGAAGTACAGAAAAGGAGTTGCAGATTAATAACACATGGAGAGCACAATAAGCAGAATAATACAAAATGTTGACCAAGTTCTTGTAACTGGCATTATGCTATAATCAGATACTGGAAGGTAATTTTGCAGTCTTGATTTGCTGCAGAGCACACTGAAATGTTTTTTTAACAAACTTGTTGCATTTTGGTATGGGGAGTTATGAAGGCATGAAAAAATAATATTAAATCATTATTGAGTTTTCAATATTTAATGTAAAAATGTAATTGCTCATGGGTTGCCTAATTTCATGATGTTGAACAAATATTAATTTCTGTCTCTGTACTGAGACCAGGACTGTTGAAGGGAAACTGCCTTCCAGCCACCTGAATCTCACTCATACCTTGCCCAATTGTAAGCAGGGAGAGATGGAGAAATAGCGGAACTGCTAGCCAACCTAGGCAGAATTTCTTCATCATCATTATCACCACCACCACCATAAAGTGCCTCAGACAGATCTATTTGAGTGGTGTGCAATGATATCAGTACCCTGTACTGTGGCAGGATGAATCTAATGCTGAAAGCCAATCTTGTTTCTATGGATATGACATTCTGGGCTTTTTGGGAGGAGGGTTTAACTTAGAAACCCAGAAAGCTGCCTTTCACTGCGTCAGCCCATATGTAGCCCAGTATTGTCATTCACTGACAGCTGCTCTCCAGGGTTTCAGGCAATGGTTTTAGCCAGTTCCTAGGGACGTGGGTAGCGCTGCGGGTTAAACCACAAGCCTAGGGCTTGCCAATCAGAAGGTTGGCGGTTCGAATCCTCGCAACGGGGTGAGCTCCCATTGCTCGGTCCCTGCTCCTGCCAACCTAGCAGTTCAAAAGCACGTCAAAGTGCAAGTAGATAAATAGGTACCACTCCAGCGGGAAGGTAAACAGCATTTCCATGCGCTGCTCTGGTTCGCCAGAAGCAGCTTAGTCATGCTGGCCACATGACCCAGAAGCTGCACGCCGGCTCCCTCGGCCAATAAAGCAAGATGAGCGCCTCAATCCCAGAGTCGGCCGCGACTGGACCTAATGGTCAGGGGTCCCTTTACCTGGAGATGCTGAGGATTGAACTTGGGACCTTCTCCATGCAAAGCAAGAGCCCTGCACTTTTTTTGCACACATCCTTTCTCCAAATCAGAAGCGTTCCAATCTAGGAACACAAGAAGCTGTGTTATACTGAGTCAGACCTTAAGAACATAAGAAGAGCTTGCTGCATCAGGCCAAAGGCCCATCTAGTCCAGCACCCTGTTACAAATCACTTGGCCATGGGAAGCTCACAGGCAGGACCTGAGCACAACAGCACTCTTCTTGTTGTGGTTTCCAGCAACTAGTGTTCAGAAGCCTACTGATTCTGAGCATGGAGGCAGAGCATAACCATTGTGGCTAGTAGCCATCGATTCTTCACCCCCCAATAATTATGTCTAAACCTCTTGTAAAGCCATAAAAGTTGGCCATCTCTATAATATATACATTATCAACTAAATATCTGCCATGTGGCTTCTTTAAAAGAAACAATTATGACCCAGGAGGCCAGCTCCTGGAGGGCTGACTCAGAGGTATGGCATGGCTGGAGATGTTTGTCTCCAATCTTTGTATGCTCCCAGGCTTTTTCAGAAACAAAGTTTGTCAACCATTAACTCAGCTCGTAGTGAGTTTCTACATAAATAGCTGAAGACAACACATGGTGTCAGAAGTATCACTGCCTTCTGTGGGAGCAAATTCTATAGTGTGAAGAAGTACCTGCTTTCACCTGTTCTAAATATTCCAATATTCAGCTTAATTGGATGTCCCCAAGTATTATGAGAGATGGAGGAAAAAAGCATTTCTCTATACATACTTAATTTTATGTACTTCTAGCTGAGTCTTGTCTACACTGACTGGTAGCAGCTCTCTAGGGCTTCAGACTGGGGATATTCCCAGTGCAGGAGATGCTGGGGATTGAACACAGTGCAAAAGCTCTACCAGTGAACTACAGCTATAACTTTAGGCATACCTTAGTTCTCCTGCACCAGTGTGGTTAAGCATAGAAGAAACCCAAGCTATGAAACCAGAGGAGAAAACTACCAGTGTCAAGATGTAAGAAAAAGATGAAAAGGAGAATGCTATATAATCTCTTTGGCTGCTAAAATCAAAGCTTTTTTTTAAAAAAAACTGTGTCCAAAAGTTAGTGCATTATAACATCATCATAATTTTTCTTACAGGGTAGTAATATCATGTGCAGCACACTTATAGCAACCATTAATCACGGAGACACTTGGAATGCAAAAGGGCTTGACTTAATCAGATTGTGGTACATATAGCATGTTTCACCGCCTGACAGAAAGAAGAAAACACTGTGGTTATTAACTTGTAGGAAAGAAAGAGAGAACCATAGTCTCAGAAAGACCTTCACAGTGCATGTGTGTGTGAATAACTGGTAAGGACGTCATCGTTCATGCATTCTAAGGTCAAGAGAGGTACTACTGCGATTCTCTTTTGCACGCGTCCACATAACAGAAGCTGGAGCATGTAGTAGAAGTGGAAAATTCCTTTTTGAAAAGACATGTTGGTTACAGTATTCAAAGAACTGATTAAAGCTGTTATTCTAAAGCATAAGAGTGACCCCCAAGCCCACACACTAATAATAATAATAATAATAATAATAATAATAATAATAATGATAATAATAATAATAATTTATTTCTACCCCACCCATCTGGCTGGGTTTCCCCAGCCACTCTGGGCGGCTTCCAACAAAAGCTTAAAAACATCAATCATTGAAAACTTCCCTAAAACAGCGCCTCCCCCCCTCCCAATGACAATGCAGTCTGATTCTTGAAATTACAGGTTAAGCCTTATTAAAAGCATAGGAACAGGAAATTGAACCATGCCCATCTCCACGGTCTGTATACAACTAACTCTTGAACCACAGTGGTCTTTCCTACTTCCTTCTCCAACACTGAGAATAAATGTCTGTGTTTACACCAGGCTCACAATTATTTCAAGCTCTTTCAGACACCCTGCTTTATTCTAAATCCACCCCAGCAAGTGCAATAATTATATAGTATTGTGTAAAGAAAGCTGATTATACTGATATTTAGCTTCAAGGCAAAAATATTGGGTTGAAAACATACAGGCAGGGAGAGAGGAGAAAGTCTGCCTAAGTGGTGGTCAATCTGCTTCCATGGTTACCAAACAACTGCTGAGATTTGAATATGGAAGTAGAAGGCAATCTCCTTAATCTTATTAACTAATCCAGATTGATTAACCAGACATAAAAATTATTCAAAAATCCATATACTACAGCTTGAGCACAGCAATGCTTATTTATCTTGCTGGCTGTTATTTATTTCCTTTGCATCATATATTAGATTTTTCTTAATTATTTTAATTAAATAGTAGGCTTGTGCAAACATTTATTTACTACAAATAATTTCCATTTGACATTAAACATTTTTTTTAAAAAAATTAGTCTCTGTGAAATGTTCCCAATACCTCATCTGCTTTTGAACAAAAAGCACTGATGTTGCCCTTGAGTGCCCATTTCAACAATTAATTACTTATTTTAAAAGTTATTTCTAATTCGCCTTTCATGGCAAAGCAATCCCAGTTAAAACCCTGGATAAAGAACTAGGTGTTTAGTTGGGGATGAAAGCTCAAAGAAGAGAGTGCCAGCTGTATCTCTGAGGGGTGGGCGTTCCATAGATGGGGCACCACTACAGAAGAGCTTTCTGATGCTGCATTTGTTGTTGTTGTTTAGTCGTTTAGTCATGTCCGACTCTTCGTGACCCCATGGACCAGAGCACACCAGGCACTCCTGTCTTCCACTGCCTCCCGCAGTTTGGTCAAACTCATGTTCGTAACTGTCCAACCATCTTGTCCTCTATCATCCCCCTTCTCCTAGTGCCCTCAATCTTTCCCAACATCAGGGTCTTTTCCAGGGAGTCTTCTCTTCTCATTAGGTGGCCAAAGTATTGGAGCCTCAGCTTCACGATCTGTCCTTCATACACAATCTCAATTGGCTTCGGCGCAACTAAAGGGCCTCCTAACTGTTTGCCAAGCAGCCTCTCCTCCTTGCTCATCTTTTCTTTTCAGATTTGCCTGTCTTTCAGCTTATGCCATTTAGCATTTTTCCTTGTTTCCTTTGTGCTTTTATAGCTTGTTTGTGCCGTTCCCCCCCTTGTTTAAGTGCCAGTGTAACTTAAGTTGAAAAATGTGTCAGAATATCAATATTAGAGTGACATTTCTATTCTGTTTATGCTGAGCATGTAATAGAGTGTACAATTTTGAATATGATGGGTGCTTAGAAGAATGATTGGCAGCCTATCTTTGAGCATCTGGTTGTGTTGCGGCTTTTACTTCCCATCCGCTTTTATCCACCCATGAAATAGTCCAAAAACAAGCATATTGATGCAGAAAATGTCAACAATAGGAGAATCTCAGAAATTCCACCACAGAATTTTCCCATTTAAGTCATCAGAAAACAAACATTATGCAATTAGGAATGGCAAATCTGTCATTTTTGCTTTCTCTAAGTTTCTAATTTTCCAGATTTAGGTTCTCCACATTCCCATAGCAGTTTGTAGTTTGTTTGTTTGTGGTATTTTATTTTATAAAAAAACATGTTATGAAAATTACCAGCAAATTTTTCTAGTTGCTCCCTTTTAAAAGGCAATTCGGTCTAATGTACACACGTTTTGCTGGTAGAACACATTTTCAGTATTGAAATATATGCATTTAAACTTCCATTTCACTGTATCTGAAGAAGTGTGCATGCACACGAAAGCTTATACCAAAATAAAAACTTAGTTGGTCTTTAAGGTGCTACTGAAGGAATTTTTTTATGCATTTAATGTGCACTTTATTCTAGTATATGCCCTTTTTTATGCATCACATGGCCGTAAAACTGCACTGCAAAATTCAGAGAAGTGTGAATTTGGAGGATGACTGCATTTTGGTTCATGTATTGTTTCAGGAAGAAGTAATTTGGTAGGTATATCAAATTGAAAATGTGAGGCTACGCAATGATATGTCCTGGTGTAAAGGAATCAGCAGTTGATTACATACCATGATCCTTGTCTGAGCTTCTAATTAACCCCCACAAATGTGAAATTTGAGAATTATAGGCAGGAGAGAGAAAATTCTTTTGGGTCATATAATTCATTTTGTTACTAGTGCTAAATATTTCTTAATTTTCTTATTCACTGTTCCTTCCTTCCTTCCTTATTAGGAAAGGAAGGAAGCATTTATCTCTCTATAGCAGGTGGGGGAAACCTATGATTCCAGCTCCCATCACACCTGATCATTAGCAATGCTGGCTGGGGCTGATAAGACTTGAACAACCTCTGGAAGGTCATAGATTCCCACCTCTGCTCTGTAGCTTGCAGGCGACTCCAGTTGACAATTACTAATTAATTAATTAATTAAATTTCTATATTTCCCAAGGATCACAGGGTGGTTAACAATATAGAAGCAGGAAAATTCATAACACATTAACAAACAAATACAATACCTCAACAGTTTAAAAGGCCATAGATAATTTAATTTGCCAAAGGCCTGTGGGAAAAGGAATGCTTTTGCCTGGAGCCTAAAGATGTGCAATGAAGGCACCCGGTGAGCCTCCTTGGAGAGAGCGTTCCACAAGCAGGGAGCCACCACGGAAATGGTCTGTCCTTGTGTTGCCACCCTCAGGATCTTTTGTGGACAAGGCACAAGAAGAAGGGCCTCAGATGATGATTTCAGGGTCCAGGTCAGTTCATATGGTGAGAGGCGGTCCTCAAGGTATTGGGGTCCATATAAATTCAAAACCAACGAGGGAAATTGAAAGGAAAGAGCAACAGGACAACAGGGGAAGAGAAAGAAGAAACACTGAGAAAAAAACAGTAGGAAAAGTGGAATTAGATAATTATTCAAAATGCAAGTCTCCTTAATTTTCATTAAAAGATTTCAGGTTATGTTGACTATCTTTTTCTGATTTTCCTTGCCTGTAGAATAGTATACATCTGCTCACTGCAAATTCATAAGAATATTTTGTGTGGTTTATCTAGATGAAGCAATAATCGTACATTTCTGACACCATGAATATGTATTTACCTCTATTCCACTAAATTTTCCAGTGTTCGAAAAAGTCTTATGACTGCTTTTATGATCGATAGAAAGTAGCTAGAGGTCCAGATACGCTATGATGATAGATTTAAGAACACGTTTCCCTTATTGATGCTGAACGAGCTGTGTCAATTGTGTCTTCTGTCTTAGGTTTAAATTTGTCCTGGGGAAAACCTTTACATCTGTATTTCATATAGTTCTTACTAGGCTTAAGCAAAATAGGAAGAAAGATTAGTAAATATTTGAGGGTAGCTGGCCAGTTTTTCCTATTTTGGATTATTTTTTAGTTCAAATAACAAAGGCTTCACATTTTGATTGGGACTGAATTCGATATACTTCAGCAAACATGCCATGTACCCAGTGATGCATGACGGTTTCTCCCACCCATTTTGCTGCAGATTTCTCCTACACATATTTTTATGTACAATTTTGCCAAATATACACATTTCTGCAGTGCAATTTCCTCCAATAGTTTTGTATGTTAATTTCATTAATATATGCATTCATGGGCACTTTACAGTTGTACATGCTTTTGAGCCTTGGGCTTGCTGATAAGAAGGTCGACGGTTCGAATCCCCGCGATGGGGTGAGCTCCCGTTGCTCGGTCCCTCCCAGCTCCTGCCAACCTAGCAGTTCGAAAGCACGTCAAAGTGCAAGTAGATAAATAGGTACCAGTCTGGCGGGAAGGTAAACGGCGTTTCTGTGCACTGCTCTGGTTTCGGTGTTCCGTTTTTCAAGAAGCGGCTTAGCCATGCTGGTCACATGACCTGGAAAAACTGTCTGTGGAGCGGACAAACACCGCCTCCCTCTGCCTGTAAAGTGAGATGAGCGCAGCAACCCCAGAGTTGTTTGCGACTGGACTTAACTGTCAGGGGTCCCTTTACCTTTACCTTTACCTTTACCGGAGAGCTGCAATGCAAAATTCAGAGAAGTGGACATTTCAAAAGATGGCTGTGTTTTGGTTCACATATTGTTTCAGAAAGTGCAATGATGTAAGTGTGCCTTTAAATAAGCTCTGAACAGAATTTTCCCCACATTACTATTTGCGAGTGTCTTTTCTTTCATCCTGGGCCTGTGAAGGAGATAGGATCTAAAGATATGAGATAGGCAGCAGGCAACACTGGTCCATGGCTGAGACATTGGACTTGGATTTCTAAGATAATCTATGATTTTTTTTTGCAATTATTTATTTATAATTATCTGTATTTCACGTCAGTCCTCATTTACAGATCTCTCTCTTGTGTGTGTGTGTGTGGGGGCTTATTACATGAAATAAGCACAACTCAATAAAATGAAAACTTATCTAGAAATCACACACGTCCACCACTTTGTTTCTGCAGAACACATTCTAGTGTAACTAATTACATTCTGACTTATCTTTATTGCCACTGGAGCTCTAAGGATAAATTATTTCTCACTTGGTAGTTTAAACAACAATATGGTCATATATATTCCATTGCAGGGTTTACACCTGTACAGCTATAGGGCTACATTGTTTCAAAGCTCCTGTGCTAAATTCTGCATTTTTCTTGAGTATTATCTGAATATCACCAATAATCTTGAGGTTAACATTGCTGTTTAATTGCAGAAGGCAAACTCTGCTCACTTTATCTCAATGAGGACAATAGGGAGCTTTTCCTCCCAGAGCCCACTGAAGTTCGTATTTCCATTTCTTTTTAGGGTGCCACAAGCCCAACACTCGCACTGGAATCCTATGCATGTCTACTCAGTTGAGTTTAGTGGAGCTTGCTTCCATTAAGTGGGTACTGGATTGAAACTTTTGTGGGGTGTCTGCAGTAGTCAAAGTGTCGAAACCATGTCGAGAAAGCACATCACCATGTCCCAATAAACAGCAGCTGCACTTTTGACCTTCACACATTGAACATGAAGGTCTGAATGTGGTTTGTAACTGCATTCAATTGAACACACAACAAATCCTTCCCACAATCAAGGTTCCCAATCAAAGGGAGGACTCTAACTGCCTTCAGCTGAGTGTGCTTAGAATCTCTCTGCAAACTTGTGGTTTCACTGCATGAAAGTCAGGAGATGAGAGGGTGTTGCAAAGTGGGGAAACTGGGTGCAGGCAGGGCTAGTGTAACCTGCTGGAATTTGTTCCTTTTAAGAATTCTGGAGGGATGATATTCCTGCACCTGCTCAGTAGAGAGTTGAAACATGGAGCAGCCACTACTACTATGGGCAAAATGCCTATATTAAGAAAGGAAGATTACTTTCCTCAGTGCATGTAGGAAGTGCTGGTTAGACTAGATGATTCTTGGCTGCCTCCTTTGTGCAAAGTCCTGAAACTTCTAGGAACAGGTTGATACTGAGGTTTCCTTTAAAAATGTAAAAGGAGTTATGAAGTTCTCCAAAAGTATAAGTTCTTTGTCGGTTGATGTTCTTTTGTGTTATAAAATGGACTTTAAAGTTTCCTTTCTTCATGGAACTATTGGCACTGGAAGCCATTTTAAGAAGACTGGTGTGGAACTGAGGTGACTGAATAGAGACATTTTTCCTCTTTGTGGCCAGCAAGGACTAGGCTTCAAAGGAGAAAAACTGAACCAAATCAAGAGCTTCTGTAGTAACAGCCTGAAAGACAGCACTTTAAAGGTACAGTGCTCTGTTTTATTGTGTCATTCATGTAAAATCCTTATATATGTATGTATGATACCCTGTTTCTCATATTTTAAGACATACCCATAAAATAAGCCATAGCAGGATTTTTAAGCATTCAAGGAATATAAGCCATACCCCGAAAATAAGACATAGTGATAGGCGCAGCAGCAATGCCGGCCGCGGCAGGAGGAGGAGGAAAAAAATAAGACATCCCTTGAAAATAAGCCATAGTGTGTTTTTCTGAGGAAAAAATAAATATAAGACATGTCTTATAATATGAGAAACACGGTAGAAAATTGTGCTTGCTTGATGTTCGAGAGTTACATGTCATTTGTCTCATCACAAATCCTTTGTTGTGAAGTCATCACACATCACACACACACACACACATACACACACACACACTCATACATACAGTGTTGTTGTTTTTTCTGGGGATATGGAGAGGTACCCCTAAACATTTTGTGAATCTAAGTTTGACCTCATTGAGGGGCAGTATTTCAATATGAGTAGGAAAATGAGAGTACCCCTAAACTTTTTTTTTTTTTAGAAAAAAAGCACTGTGTGTGTGTATGTGTGTGTGTATGCAGAGTAACTTATGAAAATTTTTATTGCACCTCCCATACACCCTGGGGTATATAGGGTGTTAGGGGAGGGATAGTACCTCTGGGTGGGGGACACATCACACTCCTTCTGGGGTAGTTTGTCACAAGGCAGGGCCATGAAAAGACAGGCTGCAAAATAATCAGCACCTGCTTGGTATGCATAGAGATTTGTCTTTAAATTGTCTGGAAAGCACAGCCCCGTGGTTGTGAGTGAGCACTGGTATGAAGGAATCCACAAATCCTTAGGAGGGCAGCAGTTACCATGTCCCAGAAGAGCAAGGCAACCCTTGAGGTCAAGATTCTCCAAGATCCAAGGCTCTATTTTCTTGTAGGGTTCTGAACTGCCTCCTTC
This sequence comes from Zootoca vivipara, assembly GCF_965207765.1. NCBI lineage: Eukaryota > Metazoa > Chordata > Lepidosauria > Squamata > Lacertidae > Zootoca > Zootoca vivipara. Next base: position 59,829,476 of record NC_142591.1, read on the forward strand.
TAAGAGGCAGAGCCTGTTGATGTAATAATCGAAAGCATTGCTTTGGTTTCGAAGCATATGTTTCATTCTTCTTAACTTGATATAACAAAAAGTAGAGTTGGCAAGCGATCAAAATCGCCATATGCCTTTCTTCTGCTCAAAAAAGTGTGTAAATATTTTGGCACCAGAAGTTGAGAAATTTTATTTGAATGCTAAGTACTAAAGCAAAATGGATTAGCCTTTAGTAAGGGGAGTTTGAAATTGCCCAGTGCCAGGGGGTTAATGGAAAGCAGTATGTCATATATGCTAGTTTCTCCTTTTGCTATCTCGGCCAGAACACCTGGGTAATGTGTTCTGCATAAATTAAAATTCCATCAATATTCTTAGAATCTTAACATTGGCTCTCCTTATATGTTTGAGGGTAAATTTCTGTTGTTAGAGCTAGGCATCTGGTTAAGTATTCTGTTCTGATTAGTCTTATCATTGATATTCTACATGTGAGAAAGGGTATATAATGCATTGTGGAAATCATCTGCATTTTTTATTGCTTTAGGGCCTTCTGAAATACAGTGATCTGCCACCCATTTTCTCAATGTGACATTTAGGAAGCATCCCCATGAGTTTCAAATGGTTCCTTTTAACTAGATTTGCAATATTACTTTGCTGGGGAATGCAGAAAGGTTTTTATCTTAGACTATAAACCAGAAAATTAAAAATGTATTTCCTGCACCTATTTAAGTTCTGCTGGCTTGTCACTGAGCTTCAATCGGAAAAAGGCAAGACACTATATTCTTACCAGCCAGCCATTATGCATTGCTTTACATTTGCAGTGCACGGCTGTTGCTTTATCAATGGGGCTCATGCATCATTAGGTGACAGTGTGTGGCATTTTTGAAATTTAACATTGAAAGCTTGACGAGAAAGCAAAATTGACATATACCTTTGTATATAATGGAGGGTGGAGGAAGCCTATCTGAAATCCAAAGTTTTATACCTTGTTATGGATAAATGGCCTGTTTAGCTCCAGGTCCAAATATAACAAGATAGATGGCTCTCTTCAGGCACTACCAATAAATGTTGCCTGTGTGTGTGTGTACATATGTGATGTGCAAGGAGGAGTGTGCTAGTTCCACCCCAGTCACTGTTCTCACCACCCTCCAGCCTGGGCTGGGTGATCTTCTGAAGTGAGGAGCCTCCTGTGCTCATGGAGTTTTCATACCTTTTCATCACATGACTGCTTTTCTGTCTTTTTAATCTACACTTGTAGTGATTTTTCTGTAGCATAGTGGTTCCCTTCGCTCGCCCGCAGTACTCTACAGAGTTCTCCTTCTAGCTTGCCACTGGCTTACCAATGTAGAATTTCTCTGTTAGGGTGGTAGTCAACTATCTTTTACTCAGCGTAGAATGAAATTAATGAACATGGCTAAGTTACCGGTAGGTGCATTAATATCAATGTCATTACTCTGCATAAGACTTTGTTGAATTTTAGTGGAACCCTTTATCTCTTTCCCACCTCTGAATCCACTTTTCTTCCTCCAGCCACACTCTCTTCCTTCTGCTAACTTTTTTCATCTGGTCTCTTTGTATATTTCTGCCTCTGTTCTTATTCACTTGTACATTCCTTGGGACCTTCCCTCAGTTCTCCAGCATCCTGCCTTTGGTGGAGCTGCTGTGAGGAAGAAGAAGAAGAAGAAGAAGAAGAAGAAGAAGAAGAAGAAGAAGAAGAAGAAGAAGAAGAAGAGAACATGCTTGAAAATCTCCACCTCCTGCAAAAAGACAGACTGTCTCTTTCATTCACCACATAACATCTTTCAGACTGTTTTTCTAGCATGAACAGAACAGTGCTTTATCCACCCATCCCTGTAGCTGTTTCTAGTAACCAGCCACCAATCAGGAAACATACTTAGTAGTTAAACAAAGGACTGCAAAATGTTATTGCTTTACCTTTTGACCATTACAGTTTGTGAGCACATTATCTTTAGTCAGGTTTTCAAGCCACCTGTCCTTTCATTTCAGGACTTCATGCTAGAATTGTAACTTGGATACCTTTATTGCAGTGTTACAGCAAATCTCTGTTCGCCAAGTGTTCTCCAAACAGTGGGAGAACCAACATTATAGACATGTTTTAACACCTTACCTCTCTGGCTTGTCTCACCAGGCAATCAACAAAATTCACAACCGTTATATAAATGGCAGAACACCACATGACTAGGAGAGAGTGAAAAAATAGTGAGCTGAAATATTAAGATGTCTGAATTTCATGCAGACCATAAAAAATAAAACATAGCTGCTCTAAGCTGTTTTTATGCAAACAGTTCATAGGTTTTATGATGGTGAACATCAGTCGCTCTTTAAGGGAGAATAAGAATTTTCAAACTGCAAGTCATTTTGAGAGGCTCTACTATACTGTCTTCTGTCAGTTCATGTCAGATATCTGAATGGGGGACCATATGAACCAGTCCAAATTAAAACAGGTAAATTATATAAACTGGTAGATTACTGGGAATAACAATTAGAAATCTGATACTTTTAATCAGTATGGGCAAAGTAGGGCCCCGTCAATTAGGATATGGGGTAAAGGTGCTCAAAGATGCACTTCTGCCTTGATACAGCCAAAGTGTGCAATATATAAGAAGCAGGATTCCATATGTGGATTGCTGATGGAGGCTAGATCCTGCACACAATATGGGACACCTCATAGGTGAAAACACACAACGCCTAAGAATGAGTGAAGCCACTACAATTCTTCTATGAGATGTCTGAAGGAAAAGTACAATAGATTGTAGAATCTGGAATTCAGGAGTGGCCAATTTAGTGTCCTCCTCCAGGTATTGTTTGACTCCCAACTCTCATCAGACCCAGTCAACATGACCAATGGTCAGGGATGATGGGAGTTGTAGTTCAAGAAAATTTGGTGGGCCACAAGTTATCCACCCTTGCTGGAAAGAATGTGGGAACCAAAGTTGCATGGGCAACTAGGCTGCCCATCTCAACTGCCCCAAGGCCTCGGCACAGTGAGAGTTCGGTAACATCACTGGATTGCTGCTACACAGGATACTTTCAGGGATGTACACTGAGAGTTCAGGGCATCCTTTCCAAGCTTAGTCCCCTCCAGCTGGTATGGCCAAAGCTGTAGCCCAAAATATCTGAAGGTCATCAGGTTAAGAAGAACAGCTTTAGGTGCCCCCTGATGCATTTTGGTGTATAGCATGATTTCATCCCTACCTACACAGCACTGAAGAACCTTTATCCCATCCAGTGCTATGCATGACACCAAACTGGAGCTCTCATCTCTGATAGACCTGATCACCTGTTAGTGAAGAGATCTGAAAACAGGCATCATATTCCCCTCCCTTGCATCAGATGATTGGTAGTGGCAGTGATTACGTTGCCAACCATTTGTTTTGCAGAGATGATAGCATGGAGATTCATGCATACAGCAGTATGCATCATATTTATATCCCATATTTCATCCAAGGAGCTGAGGGCAGCATACATTATTCCCTCCTCCTCCCATATTATCCATCACAACGATCTTGCAAGATAGGCTAGGCTGAAAAAGAGCGTCCGCCTCAAGGTCAGACAGTAAGCTTTATAGCTGAGTAGGAATTTGAATCACCACATTTTGAAGCAAGTGAAGCAATATCTGTTAACAGCTGAAGAGGACTCTCCCCATAAGACCATTATGTCTAGAGTCTAAAATTATCCAACTGCATCACTGCTAATAAGGTCGACTCAGGACATTTGTATTATAATGCATGGGCAATATGAGGAGTAAAGTTCTAACTGAGAAAGTCCCCCCCCCCAAGTTCCAACTTCTATTTTGTTTTCTTTCTAATATGTATAATTTACCTTAGTGATTGAATTGTTGAGCTTTTTTCTTGTTGTAGACTATGTTCAAAAGGGTTGACCAAGACCTGTTTCAATCCCATTGATCAAATGAGCTCTTTTGAAAGTAGATGTTCCGTGCTAACAACATCACACTTGTGCACAAAAGTTTTTTCTTTGCATAGTTTTTCTTATCTTTGTCTATTTTGACAAGTGTCTACACAAAGATTTTCTCAATAGTTATAAGTATGGAACTGGCAGAGATACATAATTAATCTCTATCTCATGGAAATATTTCTGAGTGACAGCATAAAGGTAAAATTGTTACTATTGTTACTTGCCACATAGACTTTCCATAGTTTAATAAGTTATTTCCATTTCTAGCTGTTTCTCATGGGCCTTAAATATGCCTGCTTAAAATACATTTTCAGCAGGAAACTGGAATATTATTATGTTCCATTAATATAGCCTAGCTAACCCCTTAGCAATAGAGGCACGTAAAATGTAAGGTGGGAATTTCTGCATAACATAGTAAAGGAGAGAACATAAATATGTCACCCAGTATAAATTAGAACAGTGAAGAAGTCTTCTGCTCACTCAACCGTCATCTCTGCTGATAATCATACACTAGATCACAAAGACTTACTTCTTGGAAAAGATGCTAATATTTTATTTGTCGAAAGTCACAGTCTTGTGCTGAAAGTTATAACTATGCAAGTCAAACAAGAAATCACAGATGTTCTTTTGAGAAATGCTAATCAATTTACTAAAATTATCGCAATTTAAGAAGGACAGATCCTGAAGCTGAGGCTCCAATACTTTGGCCACCTCATGAGAAGAGAAGACTCCCTGGAAAAGACCCTGATGTTGGGAAAGATTGAGGGCACTAGGAGGACAACAGAGGACGAGATGGTTGGACAGTGTTCTCGAAGCTACGAACATGAGTTTGACCAAGCTGCGGGAGGCAGTGGAAGACAGGAGTGTCTGGCGTGCTCTAGTCCATGGGGTCACGAAGAGTCGGACACGACTAAACGACTAAACAACAACAACAAGGACTTGCAACTAGGTGTTACTGTTTGAGCTCCTATGTGTGCTTTTAAAGTAACCAGTTTGAAAAATCAAGTGTATCAGATTTTTACAAATTACTCACAAAAATTGTGTAGAACAGGGGCTCGGAAATTTGATGTTCTTTGACCACAACTCCCATTAGCTCTAGCCAGCATGGCCAATGACAGGGACTAAGGGAATTGATGTTGGAGTTCAAAGTATCCTCATTTGGGGATTCAAAAATGAATGCAAAATTAATATGGGGTCTTAATAGAAATTCCTAGCATCTTCCTCCCACCCCTATCTATAAAGCAAAGCCAAGAGAGAAAGATGCAAGCTGTTCCATCATGGTAAGGTGGTAAGCCAAGGAACCAAATGGAATTAAGTCTTCAATCTCAATTTCCTTGTAATTGGTCAAGTTAGATACAATATATTTCCTTTGGCTCAAACTGGAAGAAGACTAAATGAAAAAGAGAGAAACAAATAAAAGCATTAGAAGATCGGCATTTGAAAACAAATGTTTTGTAGTCAACAAGACTTAATGCTTGGAAGACCATGATAACACCTCTGTGAAATCATTAAAGAAAATCTAAAAGTCATTCAGATTGCATTGGCAAGGTCCATTTATATCAAAGCTAGTGCACTATCTGTTGTATTATTTATGTACATTTGTCAGTGTGACAAAGGATCTCTACCACCCACCACCACCATAGCAGGAGTAGGATATGTGGCAGTGTCCAGGTGAGTGGAAACTTTCTGGGACCTAGAGACTATTAGAATCAGCCGTATCAGTCAGCTAAAAGACAGCACAGGAACTCAAGAGGGAGAGTGAAGTGTTTGAGTGTGTGAATGTAGATATGTCACAAACCTGCTTGTTACCATTTTCTCCACTCTAATAGTACTCAGTCCCTCTTATGCCAAAAGTATGCTACTAAACCCCTTTCATGTGCTTTATGGATGGACTCAGAGTAGTTAAACTAGTGATGCTCTTGCTATAAAGGAAGGCTGTGGGACCATTTCCAGCTCCAGGGCCATGTTCTTTTCTGGGTAACCTCCTGAGAGTTACATGGCAGTGAAGGGCAAGGCCAGGGGCAAAAGTGGGCAAAGCTGTTAATGTAAATTTTACCTTGTACAGCAGGCTAGTTTCTTTACACAGCCCCCCCCCCTCACGTCTCTATTCTCTATCCAGGCAGGCAAGAGGAATTAACATAGAGTCATAGTGTCATAGAGTTGGAAGAGACTACCAGGGCCATCCAGTCCAATCCCCTGCCAAGCAGGAAACACCATCAAAGCATTCTTGACATATGCCTGTCAAGCCTCTGCTTAAAGACCTCCAAAGGAGGAGACTCCACCAGAATTCAAGGACTCATTCTAGCCAGGCAAAAACAATAGAGGAGGGTGTGAAGTGAGGCTGGTGAGGGGATATGGCTTGGGGAAGAGGTTGGGGAGAGTTCCAAGGCCCAGACAGAGAGGCCTGGAGGCCACCAGGCCTGAGGTTCCCCACTCTTGATGTAAAGTGTAAAAGGGGAACTTGTGCCTTGCACAGGGCATACAGAATTACCCACAGAATCAGGTAATTGCATGGCTCATTGCACAGGTGATGCTGAAGTTCCCTCTTGAATTTTGTACAGTATTTCAAAACATTCATTCGGACCTTTGCATACTACCACCCATTCTCCTAGAACCCAGTTAACGCGGTGGCATGTCCCATTTAGCCGCTTGAGGCGAATGGGGAACATGCCACCCTCCTCCACTGCCCACTGAATCACGCCTCTCTTACCTGTGTTGCACAGGTGTGCCTGTGAGGCGCTAGCAGCGGCAGCAGCTTCCAGTGAGATCTCATGAGATCTCTGGCTGGGAGGCAGAGGTGAGGTGGGTGCCACCTCTTAGGCTTCAGCCACTTGAGGTGGGCACCTCACCTTGCCTCATCAGTGGGCCAGGACTGTTGGTTAAGGATGCTTTATTCTGAGAAAACCTGGTGTTTATGGAAAAAAAAATGCCAGCAGTCCATGTGATCAGCTGGCTGGCACTCCCAAATTCTGAAACATTGTAGTTGAAGGAGAGGCAGCATGGGCCTTGACAGAACTCGCCCTCCTTCTCTCATCCATATACCTTGGATTCTCCTGCCCCTTGAACCTAGACAATTAATTCCCCTGACCTATCGTTGATTTAAAAAATCCTGGAGAGTTAAAAGGACAGTACATAAATATCTAAAGAAGTAATATTTGGTTTTCAGTGTGTTAACAGTGACACTGAAAAAAATCTATGAAGACCAATTGCCTCCTTAGTTTCACTTTCTCTCTTTCCAGGTCAGTAAAATAGGATACCTTCTACCCTTTCTTGAACTCCTCCTTGCTCTCCTGTCTATCTATTTCACATAAAGTCTATATGTAGCATTTGAAGCACTTTCTCTAAAGATGACCTGAAGTATATTAGATTGCTTCAATGACTCCTTGGCCATTTTTAGCATTGATTCACCTGACCTGTAATGGAGAGGTGGCAACACATTACAATTTTTCCACTATCTCCATTGATTGCTGTGGTTCAAAGGAATCCCTGCCCTTCTTAATAGAGCTATGAACTCGTATCAGAGAGGGCAAAGCCTGAAATATCAGAGGAATCATTTTCCCTGCCATGTCTTCTCAGGTTTTTCCTAATGTCAGAGGCAGGAGAGTCTCTGTTTCTTTTATTTAGTATGCAAGTGGATGACCTTTACAAATCATGTGTACCACTTTGACTTTGACTTCCCAGCAGTGGAGTTTTCTTCCTTGATTTATGCCAATGAAAATGAGAGGGGGAACCCAATTCGTTATGTAATGGATGCTCCGAATGAGGCCTATTAGATCATAGAATACATTATTAATGTTCTCAGAAAGTTATATGATTATGGTTGCAAATGAGTTTAACATACCAAAGCTGAAGGAAGTATTTGGCCTTCTCCATACATTATTAGATTAATTATGTATCTTTGCCATTTCCATATTTCTAGTATAGGTGGTGATAAAATCTTTGTGTAGAAATTTGTCAAGATAGGCAAAGTCCCTTCATTGTAGAAGAGTCTTTGGCCCACGACGCACTTCTTGTAAAGCAGAACTTCAGTGATTAATGTATGTTTGATAGCATAGTTCATGTGAACCATGCCCTTTGCTTGAAGGGCTCGAATGAACATTCTCCTCAGGTTTGATACAAAATATAAGAAAGAAAAGGCTTCAAGTTTGCTAACAAAGCATTCAACCACAAGCAACCAGATGCAGAATCAGTTCCTGCCATTGGTCCTGAAGAAGAAGAAGAAGAAGAAGAGGAGGAGGAGGAGGAGTAGTAGTTTGGATTTGATATCCCACTTTATCACTACCCAAAGGAGTCTCAAAGCAGCTAACATTCTCCTTTCCCTTCCTCCCCCACAACACTCTGTGAGGTGAGTGAGGCTGAGAGACTTCAATGAAGTGTGACTAGCCCAAGGTCACCCAGCAGCAGCATGTGGAGGAGCGGAGACGCCAGATTACGAGTCTACCGAGGGAGCCAGGGTTTGTCCGTAGACAGCTTCCGGGTCATGTGGCCAGCATGACTAAGCTGCTTATGGCGAGCCAGAGCAGCGCACAGAAAAGCCGTTTACCCTCCCGCTGGAGTGGTACCTATTTATCTACTTGTCCTTTGATGTGCTTTCGAACTGCTAGGTGGGCAGGAGCTGGGATTGAGCAATGGAAGCTCACCCCGTCGTGGGGATTTGAACTGCCGACCTTCTGATCAGCAAGCCCTAGACTCTGTGGTTTAGACCACAGCACCACCCGTGTCCCCAACCAGCAGCTGTGGTTATTGCAAATGTTAATATTGTGCAGCTTGAAGCAATAGGATGCATAAAAACTGGCTCCTCTTGGAATAAAAATTGTCCAGACTCATAAATACGATTCAAATACTTCTTTCACAGAACTTTCTTCATAACAGAAACAAAAAACAAGTAATGATGCATGCAAATAGTTCCATAATATGACGTATGCTTGTCAAAGCATTGGTTCATCTTCTTGGTAAATTGAAGCAACTCCAAACAGACCTAAAATCAGAGGTTTGTCTCGCTCTACACCCTCCATTAGCCTGTAGCTGTTTTCCTTTCCCGGAGAGACTCATTTGTACATCTTTCTCCCACTGTGGCTGGGAACAAAAGGCCAAAGGCAACTTCCTTCAAAATGGTGATTTTCAACTAAATACCTTACTCATGATCTAAAGTTAAACACCTCTTGTGAGCTTCCAAATAACACTCTAAGTTATTTATCAACCCTTTTAGAGAGCTATCCTTAGCTTTAGTATACCCCATTTGAATTTTGCAAAAAAGCCTTCAACAATACACAAACAGGCACTTTCCATTTCAGTGTTCAATTAAACAATTATACTTAACAAGAGTGTGGTCTTGGAAGCCAGAGTATATAAGGGCTCCCACACGAGCCTTCTAGTTGCTGGAAATGACACGAGTCTCTGGCTCTTTGCTACTGAGTCTAGACCTCCCTGCACCCCTCTACCCGCCGCTGCCCCATGATGTTGACTTTCTCTCTGCATCACATTGGGACTTAGAGTGGCTCTCTGTGTTTGACATTTATTTGTTTGGACTCTGCTGTGCCTGCATGTGACTTTCTTAGCATTGCCAAATGAAAGATTATTCTGCCTCTGCTTTTCGGTTGTACGCTAAAGTGGAGCTGCATTTAAATCAATTTGATTTTCTAATTCCCCTTTGATTCTTGAAAGGATTTTATTTTTTAAAAAATTGCTATTTCCTCTGCACTTTCTTAATATGCATAGTGTAAATACCAAAACAAATTGCTTCTTGGCCTGCTCAGTACCAACTTAGCAGTCTTATATATTTGCATAAAGGCTTATTGCAGTGTATCTTTTGTTATTCTTAGTGAGCCAGCCAGCAGAGCACATGTGGGAGAGAATTTTCTAGAGCTGTGTGAAATATGAGTTATATCTAAAGGAACGCTGGAAAAGGAATGTGGGCATGTCTGGCACACACATAGCTTGGCTATTGTGGGAGTGTCAAGATTAAACAATTGTAAAACTTTTGGTTTACACTTTCAGTGACCCACGTTGCAAATGCCTGAGAAGCTTGGGAGGGCAAAGTTTACTGACTATGATTATTTGTGAAAACAGGAAAAGCCACCATCAGCATTATTAATTATTACTATTATGATTATTAAATTTATTGCCCACTCTTCACCTTTAGGGTGGTGGGTTACAACATTAAAACACAACATTGCAACACAATATTAAAAACACTTTGGAACAACTCACAGTTACAGAAATAATGTGGATCCCAAAAATATACACTTCAAGTGTCAAAAGCCAGGATAAAAAGGTGTGTCTTCAGTATTTGCTGGAAGCTGTCTAATGAAGGTGCCAGACACACCTCTGTGGGGAGGGAGTTCCACAACTTAGGATCTGCCACAGAGAATCTCATGGGCTTCTGAAGCTGGAGGAACTACCAGGAGGGTGGCTTCTGACAATCTAAGCACCTAGGAGGGTCTGTAGGAGGGGAGGTGGTATTTCAGGTATTTTGGGCCTGCATCGATTCAGACTTTGAATATGGGGGCTATATACAGAGGCACTAATTAGTATGATTGTGGTAGCCCTTTCTCAGGTCTGTAACAAGTGTGAAGGGTTACTGCTGGACAGAATAGGTCAAGCAGCAGAAAACAAAGACCCCCCTTTATTGCAGGTAATGCTGATCAGCAGATCAAAGCAGTTGCATCAAAATATTGTTTCTGAATATAGGATTCCCTCTCCCCCCCAACAACTTAGGCATTAGTGAGAATGATAAATTGAGGGGGGGGGTCTTTGAGAACCTTATTTCATCATCATCATCATTATCTTCTTCTTCTTCTTCTTCTTCTTCTTCTTCTTCTTCTTCTTCTTCTTCTTCTTCTTCTTCTTCTTCTTCTGTATCCAGTGCCTTACTGTCCTTGTTTTTGGTTTAAGTAAAATAAAATGCTGAAACAAGAAAAAATAAGAAATGGGTCACTTTCAAGTATAGCCAGTAGCTTGATAGGAACTATCTCTATTGTGTCATGTTCACAAGCAACTTATATTTGGAGGCATATTCCTCCTGAACCTGGAAACTGTTTCAGCACCCTTCAGATGGCTCCAGGAATTGGGGATTGTTTTGTGTGGTTTGGAGGGAACTTGTTGGGAAGCGCTAGTCTTGTTTCTCCACCAATTTGACCCCCTGCTTTATCACATCTTGGTCTTGAGTTTGATAAACTCAGCCATTTCTCGGCAATTGCATTAAGGGCAAGAGTACTCATTTGATGTCAAAGGTGAAATTCACTTAAAATTCCAAGGTATGATTGTTTCTTTAAGAAGTGTAGCTCACCCTAATCTAAACTCTGTTCACATAAATGGAGAACAAAATCAATGTCTCTTTGAATCGCAGAGAGAGTTTCTGAAAGATCATTGCATTGCTTGGGGCCAGTTACTGAATACTGAAATCTCACCATGTTTGTGTGTTAGGTTGAAGGAAAAAGAAATATCTCTCCCCTCCCCCCCAATGGAGGAAGTGTTTTTCAGGATTTGATATGTGTCTAAGGGAAGAGAAGGGTTCCCCATCAAAGAAAAAATAATTTCTCTTTGTAGACTGGGTAACTTGACATTATGGAACCACTTTAGCCTCAGTACTGTATTATATAGCAGTGTCCTAGGCAGAGGGACTGCGGCAGAGCCTTTTTCTCCACCACCCACAGCATTCAGTAACTGAATTGTTGTACCATGATAAGCTGTAAACAGCACAGAACTATTGAGGAAATAAAATGCTGCTACTCTGCCTGCCTTCTGTGTGCTGGGTTTTCTTCCAGTCAATCAAGTCTTCTGCCTTTTACTCATGCCCTTGCTAAGCTGCTAAGTAAGATGATATCGGGCTTTTCATCTACCCATTGGAGTGATGCGTAATTATTTCATACTGAAAAGGGACCCCCCCCCCACAATCCCACTATTTAATGACTAGCTCAATGGAGGAAACACTGGTCTTTGAAATCTATCTTGTGCCCTATTGCCAGTGAAGTTAAGTCACTGTAGACTCTGGACTTAATGGCCTTATGGGGGTCTCCCACTTTGAATGGTAGGTGTATAATATTTCTTCATTTACATCACCATGTTTTAAGCATTTTTTGTGGGGGAGCAACCAGCTCAGTCTGCTGTATGGGGAGCCAGGGCAGGGAACCTGCCCTGATGGTTCCAGTGCCTATTGCTCTGGTGGCTGACAGTGGTGTGCCTAAGTAAAAGGCAAGTGTCTTAATAAATCCTTAGAGAAAACACATGCTGGGATCAAACAACTGATAAGCAGGTTGCTGAACCACAAGAAGTGAAGGCAAGGAGAGGAGTAAATCAATAGAAGAGAATTTGGTTAGCGTGCCAAAGGAGACACTGGGCTTTGAAAGTGGGCAGGATGTGCCAAGAGCAGGATGAATAGTGGGCAATGTGGGCAACAGCAAGGTCTGCTTCCTTTTGCCAAGAGATAATATTTGACTTGAAGCTAAGCCTAAGTCTCTGGTTCCAGGGTTGCAGGGTACATCAATTACCTGTTAGCTGTTTTAGGGTCTCTAATGAAATGGATTCAACCCCATTAAAGCCAGTTGTTATGTATTTGTGTTTTGATTGGCCTTTTCAGTGTTCAGGGTGCTTTCCCCCCAGTATCAGTAAAAGACAAAATTGTGTTCCGGGAGGACATCCAAGTAATTTGACTAAATTGGTTGGATCAAGCTTTGGAATACGCAATCCAACCCATTTTTGTCCAAATGTAAGTATTTATTATGGCTCACGAAGTTGCAGTGCCACAAATCATTAAGGTTTATTTTCTATGATTAATTTTATAGCCATGTAATCTGCTGAAATTATAAATAATATTCTACAGACATGGTAGAGAGCACTGCAGATTTGTTACTGAAGATAATATGTTGCAGGCATATCAAACGGGTCTTGGTGGCATTCCAACCGTCTTGGAGCTTGGTCTGCAAAATGTCACCATGGTTGTAAGAAATGCGCTGTTGAGATTGTACATATCTATGTGTGATACTTGCAATTAATCTTTTGTGAGAGTGACTTCAAACTCACCAAAGGTGTTATGTCCCTTGAATATAAAATAAATGAAATGAAATAAATAACACTATGAAATATGAACTTTTGTCCCATTCCTTAAATAGTGTTTATTCTGAATTGTGCCTTTTCTTGTTTATTCCCTTCTTCTTTGGAAGTTCATGGCTTGAGAGAGGGGTCTAGAGCAGTGCCGGATTTACATATAAGCTAAACAAGCTATAGCTTAGGGCCCCACTTTCTCTCCCCCCCCCATTTTTTTAAAGAAAACAACAACTGGATGTACATTTCCAAAATATCAGATAAAAAACAAATAAAATGGCTTAAGATACCTATTAGGTCCATAAATTACCATATAGCATATATTCCACACAAAAAACAGCGACAATTTGTTGTTGACAAGGGACAGCTGGAAATATACAGGGCCCCATTACCTTCAGTAGCTTAGGACCTCATCAAACCTGAATCCGGCCCTGGTCTAGAGGACAAATGTGGTCTTCCACCCCCTCTTTTTGGCCCTTGGGACCCTCCCCTAGCTGCACACACCAGGTCACATCTAGGCTGCACACCATCCTCAAATGCTCTCTCTGTGTGTCTATAGAAGCCTGGAAGTCTTGCAGCCTGTTTTACAAAGTCACATCTGTTACTCTACCACTTTTGTTCTGGAGTCCTTCTCACTATGGGCATGTGGCCTCTCCCAGGTGGATGTTCATGAGGGAATGTGGCCTTTGGGCTGTAAAGGGTTTTCCACCAGTGTCCTAAGACAAGTTTTCCCCTTCTCAGCTTAATACAGCTCCTTCACCTGCCTACAGCAGGTGCTAGAGGAGCAATGCTGCCTCTGCCTCTAAAGGGAGGGCAGGGTACAGACATGTATCTGCACTCCATGCCCATATGCAGATGGTGTGAGGTGAAGGTATCAGAATGCAATGTAAGACCATCCTTGCATTCTGCTGGCTCAGTTGACTATTTGATCAGCAGTGCCGTAGTGAGCCGCCACAACACCCGGGGGGGGGTGGGGGTAAATTGCTATGCACCCGGGGGGGGGGCGTCGCTACGTAACGACGTATGTGTTGCTACGTAATGACACATGCGTGCTACATAGAGGGGGATCGCGCCCCCCGTGACTTCTAAACAGAGTCCAGGCTCTAGGTAGATAGCCCACTGGCACAGCGCGCTGCGTCACGCCACGCCACGCCACGCCACGCCACGCCACGCCGAGCAGGCTTTTTACTGGGAGGCTGGAGAGGCCCGCCTTGGGAGTTGCTGGGTGGGGCGCTGACTGTCACCCCCTCATAGTGAAACCCGGGGCGGCCCGCCTCCTACGCCCCCTAGCTCCGCCCCTGTCACTCAGTGCTTGTCTGCACTTCCTAGGTATGCACTACAGTCTCAGCCTGGCCATGAAAAGGGCCAAGAAGGTTGTTGTTGTTTGTTTTCATGTCATGCACTTGCCCTATTGCCCTGCCTACTTGTACTATTTGACATGTGGGAAACTGGGACGTAGGGCCGGTTGTAGTATTTCCTGAGCTAGGGCCAGTTCAAGACATTTTGCTGCCTGAGGCAAAGGCCCTCTCCCAAGGCATGTACAGAAACCAATTTGACTGGTATTTAGCTCTTAATTCAGTGTGGCTGAAAAGACAGTAAAATAAAAAAATTCCTTCAGTAGCACCTTAAAGACCAACTAAGTTTATATTTTGGTATGAGCTTTCGTGTGCATGCACACTTCTTCAGATACCTTAAGGTGCTACTGAAGGAATTTTTTTGTTTTGCTTCGACTCAGACCAACACGGCTACCTACCTGTAACTGAAAAGACAGTGTCTTCTACTGCTAGTGTAGTGGGTACAGGGCAGGCCACATGACACTCACAGCTCTGACCCCTCCCCCACTCAGCATTTGCTCACTCTGCCTCACTGCAGGGTCCTGAGTCCCCAATAAGGTGAAAAGGGAATCCCCATGGGCCTGGGATGGATCCCACACTTGAGGCATGGCTGCCAAGTCTCCCGTTTTTCACGGGAAACCCCTGTATTTAAAACCAGTTCCTGCTGGCAGCCCAGATTGGGAAAAAATCCCGTAAATCCCTCGGATTTCCTACCTGTCAGGGAGCCTCCATTTTGGGTGCTGGCGCTGCCTGATTTCCGGTGCCCAGACATGGGTAGCGCAACACCGGAAGTCGCTTCTACGCATGTCCAGACATGTACCTTCCAGTGCTGCGCCGCTGCTGATCCCACATTTTTCAGCGGGAGACTTGGCAGCTATAACTTAAGGTTCAGGAAGACCTCCCTCAACATCTGAACACTGCTATATGTGAGGGGTGGCGTACCATATTGTATTTCACACAGGTAGCAAAATATCTTTGTCTGGCCCTGTTATCTAGTAATTACTCCATCTGGCTATGGGCACCTTAAATCTATTATTTCAGTTATTTTGGACATTTTGGGGGGATCTAATTTTTTTTTGAGTGCTTCTTTAGTTCTTTCTGGTGCCCTTGTTTACAAGCCAAATTGAAATGGATGGATACTTTTCTGCTCTTGATCAACATCCATTTAGTGGTAAGTGCTTTTCTGTAGCTCCCCTTTGTTTTTATGAGACCTGAACAGAAGAGCATGTTTTTGCTGCACTGTGCCCTTAAACCTTATGTTCTCAAAGTTAAGTCACTGAGAGTTGTTCCGATTTCTAGCTGGTGAGTCATCATAAACTCAAGCTGTAGAAACTCCGGAGGGTATTGTTTTTAATGCATGACTGATATGATTTAGCCTGTGGATCTCATTAGGAAACTGCTGAGGAATTACACAAGGGGAGGAAAGCATATTGTTTTATTGAGCCACATTATTAAAATTCCTAGAGTTAATTTGCATCTCATTGATGTCAAATAGTAATACTATACTAATAGTTTACTTTGTATAGATTAAAACATCAGTTTCATTTAAGCTCAATGCAGGCAAGCTGATTTTCTCAGATATGAATGTTTTAATGCTGCGCTAGAACAGAAGTACACTGAAAGCAGTAATTTCAGGATTTGCTCCATTATACCTTTTATTATCAAGATCATTGGTCCATCAGCTGCAGTGCTCCAACAGCAGTTGTCCAAGGCCACTGTGTTTTTCATACCTGATATCAGATATCTGGCTAGAGTGCAGCACCTTCTAGGCAGCCTCTCTCTCTCTCTCTCTCTCTCTCTCTCTCTCTCTCTCTCTCTCTGTGTGTGTGTGTGTGTGTGTGTTCAAATCTGGGGTCCCCAACAAGGTGTCCTCAAACACGCCTCCCTGGTGCCCACCAGGGACCTCTGCTTTCCCCCATGCTTTTTAATTATTTATTCATTTATTTATGCTTTTTTGTTGTTTGGTTGTGGGGCACTTTTTTGGGGGGGGGATATTGTCAGCTCTTTTGTCCGTTTTATTTTGGGAGGTGTAGGTGCTATGCTTGTGTATGTTCTCATCATTGCCAGTTTTTTCATTTGTGAAATGGGGAAAAATTCCAAATGTGTCCGTGGGCTCAGAAAGCTTGGTGATCCTTGCTCCATGCATCCATGATACCTATTTCCTACTTTATTTCTTCATACCTTTGTGTTTTGGCTTCCCCCTACACTACAGATATCCATGTAAAGGTCTGCCAGAGAGTATTGGATATCTTGCCCCATCCCAGCTAATTCTGTCTGTTCAGGGGTCCTGTTGGCATAAATGCACACGCAATACTGGTAGTGGTTGTGCTACCACTTCTGTTCAGTTTAGCTTTACAGCAAGCACTCACGCCCATTGAGAAATGGAGAAGAGTCGTGCCGGATCTCTGGGATGGTGTACAGATCATCCCAGAATTGTTCAAAAATTGCTTTACTTGTGGTGTACATTAGACTGCCCATATATCTTTTACTCGAGCCCCAGCAGTTGCACATAGTTACAGGTAGACTAACTGTGCTAGTTGTAGATGAGACTTCATATTTGTATGCGCAGTGAACTGTACCATCCAGTGACAATAATGCAGTACAGATAGACATGGATGTGCATCCAGAAAGCATTCTGTTTTGCATTCAGTCTCTGCTTTGCCCTTTTCCTCTTAGCCCACACAACATTTTGCACATTCCATCACCAAATCACTTTCCTGCCTTCCCCCTATGGAATTGGACACAACAGTACAGGAAAATTGTTCATATCAGTGAAACAAGTGTCTGTGTTAGAAACCAAAGGTTGTGGCTTACTGCTGTATCCCAAGAAACAGGAGAATATATAATCATTGCCCTTGGGGAAGACATAGTTGTTGAAACGTGTCCAGCATTTGTAGCTCAATTAATAAATTCCTCATTCAGCACCAGTTTTTATTAACAACTTTATTGGCTGGTTTCTATAATAGTAAACAATTTACAAGCATTTATAAAATGACTAGCAGCCTGGTATCGGGTGTTGCTCAGGTATTCTAAGGAGCAACAAGAACAGGCTTGTTCCAGCATGTCAATAGCCTTCTTAAATTGTGATGCCCAGAACTGGACACAGTACTCCAGGTGTAGTCTGACCAATGGAATATTCTGCTCTGCAAAATAGAGCTGGACTATTACTGCCCTTGACTGGGACACTATATTTCTGTTGATGCTGCCTAGAATAGCATTCACTTTTTTTGCTGGCGCATCACATGGTTGACTCATGTTAAGCTTGTGGTCTACTAAGACCCTTAGATCAGTGTTTCCCAACCAGTGTGCCTCCAGATGTTTTGGGACTACAACTCCCATCATCCCTAGCTAGCAAGACCAGTGGTCAGGAATGATGGGAGTTGTAGTCCCAAAACATCTGGAGGCACACTGGTTGGGAAACACCTCCTTAGATCCTTTTTACATGTACTACTGGCAGTCCAGGTGTTCCTCATCATATATTTGTGCAGTTGGTTCTTCCTGCCTAAGTATAGAACCTTACATTTATCCTTATTGAAATTATTTTGTTAGTTTTGGCCCACTTCTCTAATCTCCACCTCCATCGTTCTGTCCGGACACTGAGGTCCAATGCCGAGGGCCTTCTGGCGGTTCCCTCTCTGCGAGAAGCCAAGTTGCAGGGAACCAGGCAGAGGGCCTTCTCGGTTGTGGCACCCGCCCTGTGGAACACCCTCCCACCAGATGTCAAAAAGAAAAGCAACTACCAGACTTTTAGAGGACATCTGAAGGCAGCCCTGCTTAGGGAAGCTTTTAATCTTTAAGAAATTAGTGTATTTTAATATTTCTGTTGGAAGCTGCCCAAAGTGGCTGGGGAAACCCAGCTAGATGGGCGGGGTATAAATAATAAATTATTATTATTATCATATTGAATCTGTTTTCAGTGGCATTGGCTACCCCTGCTAGTTTGGTGTCATCTTCAAATTTGATGAGCACCCGCTGAATACCTTCATCTAAGTAATTTATAAAGATGTTGAACAGCAATGGGTCTAGGACAGAACTCTGTGACAGCCCACTTGTAACTTTTCCAGGATGACGAGGAACTGTTAGTGAACACACTCTGGGTTCAGTCAGTCAACCAGCTACAGATCCCCCTAATAGTTGCCTCATCCCGTCCATATCTTACCAGCTTCTCTGCAATAATATTTAGCATTGATGGGATTAAGGATGCAGTGCTGCAGACAGCTTTGTCTTTGAAACAAAATGTGCTTCATCATTTTTTCTCCATTCATTCATTAGGGAGGTGACCTCAAGAATGTGAGTTGTTCTGCTTATTGCCCTTGATAACTACTGCTGTTAAAAGCTTTATGCTTCTGTCGGTGAACTGTGGTGTTCTGCAGGGTCTGTGGCCTGTTTTCGGAACCAGCTCTGTGTTGCTCAGGGGTGAATTAAAAGTAGCCTTCCAGACCTCTAGCATTGGTCTACACCTGAACTTTGAGCAGAAAGATGGAGAGGACTGTTGATATGTTCAGAAATGAAAGCACCTCTTGTCAAAGCTTCAGATCAGCTGTCACAACATCATGCATTTAACATAAGCAAAGCTCAGTTGGCCTGAAAAGACCTACAGGAGCATAATTGGAGGAACAGTATCAGAACTGCAGTGCTGGTGGGAACATGAAAAAAGCATTTCCTCAGTCTAGCTCAAAAAGGACCCCAATGGCAGTGCTTTTTTTTTTAAAGAACAGTTTAGCAACAAGAAATGGTGCATTAGTGGTGTCTAAAAGGTAGACAAATACGTTGAATTAAAAGCTCTTCTGAGAGTCACCAATGTAATTTTAAAGGTTTACAAGTTTCTCTTTGGTTTAAAGGTTGTGAACTGGTCTTTAAAAGCAGATTAGGTTTGATGCAAGATGTGTTTGAAAGCTTCCTGTGAAACACGAAGCCTCATTGAGCTAAAATTGTGCCATGGGAAATACCAAACCATATTCAGTCCATTAAGTGGCTCCTTTTATGTCACTGTAATTTTCTATTTGAGGCCCCAAACCAGTGCACATTACATATTCTCTCTCTCTCTCTCTCTCTCTCTCTCTCTCTCTCTCTCTCTCTCTCTCTCTCTCTCTCTCTGTGTGTGTGTGTGTATGTATGTACATGTTCCCATTTTGAACCTGGAGATGCCTTTGAAAAAAGTTTTTGTGTTTGTATTCAACAGAGTTACATAACTGCCTCTCCAGATTATAAGAAAGTTGCTGAATGAGTTTGAGCTACAGAGTCATTGTGGCATTATTACGTAACTAGATCCATTGTGCAGCCAAGATAACCAGATCCGTTGTGACATTAACATTGTAATGGAATGCTACTGTGTTCTGTCAAAGAGCTATTGTCTTCATGTCCTGATTGTTGGCATCTGGAAACATCTGGTTAGCCACTCTTGGATTTTGGAATGTGATGACCCAGCGTTTTGATCCAGCAGGGCTCCTCTTGCATTCAGGATTCGGCTGTGGACTAAATGAATACAGCATATGGCACTTAGAAGAAAAGCCTGCACTACTGGGCAGAAGTGGAGGACCAGGTGCCCAGGCTCACTGCCTCTGATACAGTAAAGGATGCTATCTCATCATCAGTGTTAAAGCAAGAGTCAACTACTAGCTCATTCAGCTTCTGTATGTGGGCATTTTCTTGCCCTTCGCCTTAGGTAGAAAAATACCTTGGGCCAATCCTGAACCCACTGTAGCAGGGAGATCCTTGTTCTGTGTATGTAGAGTGGCATGTGTGATTGGTTCATACATGTAATTCAAATACCACGAAACAGGGACTTCACTTGGCAATGCCTGCCCCCGCAACAACCCTCACCTTTCTTCTTGACCAAGGACTTCCCCACCAAATGAAAAATTGGGAACATTTTTGAAGGATAAACATAATTTTAATTTTTTAAAAAGTATAATGCATTGGGACAGTTGTTTGTTCAGGTGTGCAATAGATTCAGATGGCATCCATAACAGGTTTTGAAGTTCAGTCCAACCCGTATAGCTCAGTGAATAATGTTCAGGGCTAAGACAATGACAATATGAAAATGGTACCGTAGGCAGGGGAGAAAACCTGTCTGCTCCTTCTCATGCTTTATTGGATTTATAGCTGACTGAAAAGCTTATTGATGTAGCCATTCTACTAATTGCCCTTGACTGTGCTCTATATTGCCACTATAATCCATTTTCTCTAATAGGAAATAAATACTCTCAATCTTTTGAGTGCAGTTGCCATTCTTTTGAATCACAATAGGGTTTCAGAGCATTATTTGCATAACTGGGCTTTTGTCACTGTTTGGTTTTTTGTTTTGTTTTTTTGTCCTGAAAAATTAATTGCTCATATTAAATGCAAATAAATTACATTAATACAACCTTAGGACAGTAGAATTAAACATTAAGAGCAGCAATCTGGCAGACAATTTAAACAGCATTTTCCTAATGCATTTAATTTTATCTCCCTACTTAGGAAAAATGGTCTGCAAAATGTCATAATTCCAAGTTGGTGTTCAAAAGGTGTGTGTGTGTGTGTGTGTGTGAGAGAGAGAGAGAGAGAGAGAGAGAGAGAGAGAGAGAGAGAGAGAGAGAGAGTGTCTTCAAATACCAAATAAAGAAAATAAGATGTTCTTCCATATAGAAGTTGCTCCCTTACTGGAGATCTCAAAAAGAAGAGTATTAAATTACACCTTGTGATTGTCTTCTTTAGGGATAAAAGCAAGCAAAACAAACAAGATTGCACCCCCCCCTCTGTGTGTGTGAGAGAGAGAGGGGGGAGAGAGAAGAGAGAGAGAAGAGAGGTGCTTTCAAAATGATGTGCTCTTTCAGTTAGAAGGCAGTCTGAAACTGTGGAAAGTCTCCATCTCTAGTCTGTATATAGAGAACACTGGGATAGATGGTCTGTTTCAGTAGCCTTTTCCCCAGGACAAATACAGTGGTACCTCGGATTACAGACGCTTCAGGTTACAGACTCCGCTAACCCAGAAACAGTACCTCAGGTAAAGAACTTTGCTTCAGGATGAGAACAGAAATTGTGCTCCAGCAGCGCAGCGGCAGTGGGAGGCCCCATTAGCTAAAGTGGTGTCTCAGGTTAAGAACAGTTTCAGGTTAAGAACGGACCTCCGGAATGAATTAAGTTCTTAACTAGAGGTACCACTGTACACTTAGGCTGAATGTACATAGGAGACAGTAGGAGTACAGCAGCCCATGTACATGTTTGTTAAGACGTGGTGAAGAAAAATCAGCCATGTGAGGTCCCAATCCAGAATGTGCTCCCAGTTGGGTTCTTTGCCTTCAAAATAGAAGAGCTCAGCTTAATCATGTTGGTTTTTCAAAAAGTGTGAATAATGTAATGCATGGCACCAATGGTCACCATTGTGCCTCCAGTATCTCCTATAACATCCAGGGAAGGTTTCCATAAATATCTCCCTCCCCCCCCCAAACCCCCACAATGTATGCGAGATTGCTGGCTCTTTGTGCTCAGTTTCTGCTTGCACTGGTTTGGCATTCCTACACTGAACACATCTCCTTAAATATGCCCACATCTCATTGGATGCCAGGAGTGGACACTGACCCTTTCTTCTGTTCTGAACAAAACTTATTTCTGTGAGTGAGTGCAGTTGTGTCTGAGGTAGGTGCCTTTCCTGATTTGAGCACATGGGAGTTATGCGGACATGCCCATATCATTTTGTGATCCTTTCTCTTTTTCTGCTCTTTACACATGACTCTCATTTTGCATTAGGTGCCACCTCTGAAGCTGGCGTTTTGGAACTGGTGCGCACTGCAACTGCTCAAAATTTCCAAATATGTCCACAGATCCCAAAAAGGTTGATGTGATGTATAGTTTGGAAGCAGAATCCACATGTGCCAGAACTGCTTCGGACCATGTGGAAAGGGGAATATGTGTGCACAACTGCATGTGCAGAAGCATATGCAGATTTTTCAAGGAATGCACATAGGATGGGAAGGCACTCACACTGCAATCTTACTATGCGTGCACATGAGAGCACACACTTGTCATCTGAAAGGGACAAGCATGTGACATCTATATCATGGGGGGTACACCCCCCCAAGAATAGTAATGAAGACGAGCTGATGGTGTGAGGGGTGGTTCATTTTCTGTGTGTAAATATAGAAATATAACGATACATCTTGATTTCCCTGTTTAGGGAAGCTTTTAATATCTATTGAATTATTGTATTTTAATGTTTTGTTGGAAGCCGCCCAGAGTGGCTGGGGAAACCCAACCAGATGGGCAGGGTATAAATAATAAAGTATTATTATTATGATTGATTCCATACTTGATTTCACACCAAGGGCTGCACACACTCTGCACATGGCTTGAATGTGCAGTGATAACCAAAGGCTGTTGCAATCCTTTTATACCACGTGGTCTTTTCTTTTCTTTTGGCCACAGCACAAATCTTAAATGTTTGCATAAGTGGGACCGCGTCTTGCGTCTACCCCTGGACAAGGGTTAATTGTTATCCTTGTCTACAGGTACACTTAAAAATGTGTTTCATTAAAGTGATACATGCTGCAATGGCTTTACAATTGATTATCATTTGAAAGCAGCACCATTTGTCACAGAGTCAAACAGTGATGGATGTTGCAAGCGGGGAAGCCTACAAGAAAGCGCAGAAAGTTAGCACAAAATAGGGAACACCTTCTAAGTGTGGTGGATTGATGGAGCTTCTCAAACCAAAGTGAACCATTGTGGCCTTGTTTATGCTAATCCCCATGGTTTTGTGTAGACCCATTGATATAGAGGCCTTGTGGGGGCCTATCTTCCTTTGAGATACAGTAGACCTTCCCTCCGAATTTCCAGCCTTCCCTTAAAAAAAGGGTGGTGGGGAAGCAAAGCTTGAGGGGTTTTAAATTGTTTTTTACTTGTAAAGATTTATGGGTAAATATTCAAAGCAAGGTTTAGTGTGGTGTAGTGGTTAAGAGCAGTAGTCTCGTAATCTGGTGAACCGGGTTCGTGTCTCTGCTCCTCCACATGCAGCTGCTGGGTGACTTTGGGCTAGTCACACTTCTCTGAAGTCTCTCAGCCCCACTCACCTCACAGAGTGTTTGTTGTGGGGGAGGAAGGGAAAGGAGAATGTTAGCCGCTTTGAGACTGCTGAGGGTAGTGATAAAGTGGGATATAAAAATCCTCCTCCTCCTCCTCCTCCTCGTTT
Organism: Zootoca vivipara; assembly: GCF_965207765.1. NCBI lineage: Eukaryota > Metazoa > Chordata > Lepidosauria > Squamata > Lacertidae > Zootoca > Zootoca vivipara. Next base: position 59,852,945 of record NC_142591.1, read on the forward strand.
AACTGCTCTGCTACTGATTGTGGGAGAAGGGAAGAAACAAGGAGCCCCCTGGAATTGACTCCTGTCCAGAATCTGTTAAATTGGCAGTTCATTTTCTCTTCCCCCCCTGGCTTTTTGTTGTATTCTGTTCCATAACACTCCACAAAGCACATATACACATATTCCATTATTATTCACAACACAGAGAATCCATTACTAAGATTCAGAGATAATCCATATACCTTGCAATAATCAACAAATTTAATCCATTTTAGTATAAAAGTATCTTGTCTATAATTATACTCCTTACATCTTTTGTAGTAAGTTAATTTTGTCATTATTGGATGATCCCGTATCTTATTATGGCTCTCTTTAATAATAATAACCAATCTCTCCAAGCTGCAAATAAACTCCTTGCAGCTGCCAGCAAATAAGAAGTCATTTTCTAATTTTCTTTCTTCACTAGCCCTTCTAGATAACTCAGCAAAAAACATATAACTGGATTAAATGGGACTCTGTATACTAGAATTCCTTCTAAATAAACATTTTTAATTTGTTTTCTGTTTCACATTTCCACCGCGAATTCATTTTCATATGACTCGTTATCCTTACCTATTCCCTTCTAACTTGTTTGCTTCAACAACTTCTAAGGGCCATTAATATAGGCTATTAATTGTGTGGATGCAATTTTGGCACTGATAGGATCTTCCCTTGAAATGCAAATAGCAGCTTCAGAGAGGGACCAGGGCAGAGAGAGAAGAAATTAAACATTTTCCTGGGTCCGAATGCTGTTCAGGCTTCCCTACAACTGTTCTTTACATAACAAACAATGTGTGCATTAATTGCATTCATATAATTTGTGTAATGCCTAGTTTGGTTCTTCATATGAGCTATGGACACTGAAAGCAGTAGTCAGAGCATCTGAGCCAGATCTCCAGGAGAGAAGTCCATGTGACTGCAGCCATTAGTCAATCAAAAGGTATTTGGACTAAACGGTGCAGCAGAGCCAGCAGAGTGAGGCCATTGTCTCACGTACTAGATGCTGGGGGGCAACAGTGACAACCCTACTCCATTCTCCTTAGTCTCCCAGGCATTGCCCTCTGTTAGAGGTATGTGTATTGCACATATAACCCCCCCCCAAAAAAAAACCTTCACCAGCTTCCCTTATGTGCCAATCCAGTCAGCTCCTGTACATGGAGTGCATCACAAGGTGGTTAGATTGGCCTCGACCAGGACCAGGGCCTTCTCAGTACTAGCCCCGACCTGGTGGAACGCTCTCTCTCAGAAGACTAGGGCCCAGCGGGAGTTGTCATCTTTTCGTAGGGCCTGCAAGACAGAGCTGTTCCGCTTGGCCTTTGGACTGACTCAGTCTGACCCCGGTGTTACCCTCCCCATAGGTTTTATCCTACAGATATTTAAATGAGGTTCCACTTGTAGATTCCCATTTTAAAATTGAATTTTAACATTGTATTTAATCCGTATTTTAATTGAATTGTTTCTTTTATGCTTGTTTTGATATTTTTTTTGTTAGCCGCCCTGAGCCCGGTCTTGACTGGGAAGGGCGGGGTATAAATAAAATTATTATTATTATTAGTTACATTATTATTAGCCTGCTTTTTGTTTTTGGCAGCAAAATGTCTTGGTCTGGCCTTGCATGGCAGGCCTAACAGGCATCACTTTTGTTGCCATTTCCCAGTTTTTCTTAAGCAGGGTGATTATAAGAGCTTTTCTTGCAACATACAGCTGGCCTTCGGAGTGATGCCTGAAGTGGGATATCTGATGTGGAAGCAAACTTCCTGAATTGATTTCATGCCCTCCTTTTTAGGAGGGCAAATTGGGACACCCCCCATACCATGCCACCACCCTGTGCCTGCCGCCTCCCAGTGCCTTACCTGAGCCCCCCTTAGCTTGTGCTTGCCAAAGCAGCTACATAGGAATGTCCTGGACCAACACCGCCAACAGCGGACCTCTCTTGCTCTCTCTCTGCTGTGGGCTCTCTGGCTTCCACCACTCCCACTTCCGTCTCTGCTGTTGTGACTTCCACGGTTTCTACCTTCTCCACCTCCATGCCATGGTCAGAGGTGCTTCTGGAAGTGGCGGAGGCCATGGCGGGGGGTGACAGAGGCTGCGGCATTGGCGGCGGTGGAGGAAGAGGAGGCAGAGGGAACCAAAATGGCACATCTGGGATTGTGATCAGAATCTAGGTCTGCTTCTGTCAATCCAAGATGTTCTGCTCAAAATGGGACACTTGCATGGTATGCAATTTAATACTGAGCTGTGCTCTGCTATACGATGATCTGTTGCAGCCATTTAAAACAAACATACAAACAAACAAACAAACCCCAAAACAATGAATTACATTTCACTGCAAAAGAGAACAAGGAGAACTTCTCAACACCTTGAACTCTGTGGTGAACACAATGTTGATGTAAATTTCCATAAAAGCTACTAATGAAAAGCTGGCAGTCTTAGTTCATAAATAAACCACTTACCAGAGCAAAGCACGTTTATTTCAGGTTGATAAGTGTTTCCTTTTGACTGTAAGGTATGTGAATATGCACAGTTTGAAAGCTGTGAAGGTTTTGGTTCTGTCTGTCATTTGCATCTTAACAATTGCTGGAATTCTATTCACAGCTGCGATTGAATAATGTGAAAATTCTGCATTATTGCCTATGAAGGGCATAGTCATTCACTCTTCACTTATTAAAATGTACCTTTGTGGTTTTTCCTATAGAATGTGCCTTTTTAATGAGCTTATAACCTTCCTACCAATGCAGTGGCAAGAATATGGTATTGAGTATCTGACACAGTTGACACAAGCTCCTACTTAGAAACTCAGCAATCTACATCTATTCTAACAGACTGTCAGGTGTAGCTGGTTCTCCCCTTGCAATAAACCTAGGCAACACTTCACCAGCCTGATGCCCTTCAGATGTTCTGAACTATGACTTCTATCAGCCCCAGCCAGCACAAGTATATAAGATGCTGCTGCTAGTGGAGGTTGTAGCCCAAAACATTTGTAGGGACCTGGTTGGTGAAGGCTGACTTAGACATTGCGGATTGAATCAGATGGCTTTATTTTGGAATTTATTTATTTTGGAACGTTTGAACACAGGGGACATGCTTCTGAGTAAGCATGCACAGAATTGCACTGTTACTGGTGTTTGGTGTTTCCAGTTGGAATGTCTCACTAGGTTTGTGAATTTAAAAATACATTCTCTATGCCAGCTACTGCGAACTTTGCTTTTTTCATAAAGTTCTAGAAAGGTGTCACCACCAAAGCTTATTTTTCAGTTGCACAGGAGGCCACAGAAAACCTACATGTAGAAGTAGTGGCATTATTGTTTAGTAATGCTAATAGAATTTCCTCTGTGTGGATTTCTTGATTTTGGAATTGCTTAGCCTTGATTTTGGAAGGATGCACCAGTATATGGCAGTTTTGTATTTTGGACTTTGCAGACTTTATTTAGACCACCGAGCACATGTGCAGCTTTGCCCTAGTTCTTCAGTTCATGTCTTTTTCTCTTCCCTCCCCTCTGCCTATCAGTATGCCAAGCACATGTGCACCTTGATTAAATCACAGTTCAGAAAGGAATCCTGATCTGCTTCTGTTATCATTGAAGATCTCTCCCCTGTGATTTAATCAATCTGCATAGGCTCTGATGTCCACTGATAATCTTTTTTTTGGGGGGGGGGGAATGGCACAAACTGAAAACTATAGCATACTGCACAAGCATCAGATCTGAAATTAATTTTAGAAATTCTCCTGGGTTCAATCAAAATCAGGCAGGGCAGCTTACAGGGCAGAGCAAACCATGGAACAACAACAGGATATAGTTACTGGGGGAAGTGTGCTCTTTCCTGCTTTGCATTCTTCAAGGGCTGGTATAAAGTGTGCATTTAACAGCAAGTGTAGGCTGCCAAGTGGAGTCTCAGTTGCTCTCAGCATCCTTCAGGATGGAGCTCATCTTTCTGTCTCCATTTGTATGTATCTTGCCTGTGACATTCACTACCCTGAACTGCCCATTATTTCTCTTCTAATGCCTCTTGCCTGTCTTCCTGTTCATTTAAGTAACTAATAAAGAACACATACTTGGTGTTGCCTCTCTTTGATCCTTCAAACAAACTCCTCAAAAGCTTTCTCATGAAGACTTGGACTTGCTTGCTACTCATTCCTCTATGTCAGGGGCAGGCAGCCTGTGGCCTCTGGATATTGTTAAAAAGGTAAAGGGACCCCTGACCATTAGGTCCAGTCATGACCGACTCTGGGGTTGCGGTGCTCATCTTGTGTTATTGGCCGAGGGAGCCGGCGTACAGCTTCTAGGTCATGTGGCTAGCATGACAAAGCCACTTCTGGCGAACCAGAGCAGCACACAGAAATGCTGTTTACCTTCCCACTGTAGTGGTACCTATTTATCTACGTGCATTTTGACGTGCTTTTGAACTGCTAGGTTGGCAGGAGCTGGGACCGAGCAACAGGAGCTCAGCCCGTCATGGGGATTCGAACCGCCGACCTTCTGATTGGCAAGCTCTAGGCTCTGTGGTTTTAACCCACAGCACCACCCGCGTCCCTGGATATTGTTAGACTACCATTAATCCCAAGCTATCATGGCCAATGGTAACAGGTGTTGGGAGCTGCACTCCAAACACATGAGAAGGGCTACATACAGGGTTCCTCACTCCTACCCTACATTTGTCAAGTGTACATTCATGTCATTAAATCCACACAGTCTTGTATCTTATCCGTGTCTCTTTCTGCACCCCACCCATCTTTTCATTGTCTCCCACACTTAAAATTCAGACTGCTAGTTCACTGGGAAAGGGATCTGTCCCTTGTCCTTCTTATGCTGCAAAATAGCTATATACAGCTACAACACACTCTGTATAGATAAAGATACAAAAATCAAAAGCTTTTTCTTTCCCAAGAATCACAGGGAATCATAGCTACTTGTCTAATAGCATCATGTATATACCCCTTTTCACTTTCACTGTCATTGACAAGCTAGATGCATTTCCTTGCAGACAAAGTTAAGTACAGAAATTATGTTAATTGTTCATAACCAGCCATTTGAATCATGCCCTTGTTGCTTTACTTGCCATCTTCTGGCAGAAGGATTATGCACACATATGCTCATAAGTCAAAGGTAAGAGAGACTTTCCCAGAGCATGTGTCTTGGCATTCCCTTGTTATGCATCTGTTTGAAACATGTGCAGTGTGACTGCATATTTGTCTATCAAGAAGGTACGATCCTGTATGATTCAAGGTTGCAAAATTAGAAGTTGGCAAGAAAATGCCAGGCGCCGATTCAGTGGCAACCCAGAGAGGCCAGTGCTAGCCTCCTTGGTTTTTTGTGAACTCTACAGATAGAATGATTTGTGAGCTTACAGAAGCTCATTGACAAATGCTGGAGAAAAGAAAGATCATACTTTCAGCAGGAAATACTGGGCACTATATTTTAATGCTTCAAACAGATAACTTAGGGGTGGCAGCAGGAGCTTCAAAACCATAAAACCAATGCCTAGGAAATTGATGTAATGTAAGATCTTAAGCAATTGAAGCCCTTGTATTTTTTTCAGGTCTTGTGACAGAAGATTTCAATGGGTTGAAAATGCCAGAGGAGTCTGTGATCACTCTAAAGCTTCCAAGAGGTACTTTTGACTGCTACATGAAGCTTGCAGGTGGGGGATAGAGAGATGTTACAGTTTCTTGCTGGGGGAAGGAGTATTGGATTTATTACAAAAAATGTTGGCTTAGGAGCATAAGATGACCTTGCGACTGCCATGTATGTTCCCGATATTTATATCCACGGGAAAGCAGTATTTATTGTTAGGTTCAAGTTGGCTGTTTTCCTTTCTGAAGTAGAAAGCTGAAATTGTTGAGGAAGCCTCTCACCTAAGGCCACCTCATTCTTATCAATTCAGCCTTTTTCCCTGTCAGCAACAGAAAGTATATTGTGAAAGCTGTCACCAAGTATACATTCATGTTGAAGGTATTTCATTGTGCTATGACATGTGACTGACTTGAAGTGTGTTTTTACCTCAGCTGAGGAAGAGAAAAGAAAAATATTTTCCCGCCCTCCCAGCATTTTGGGCTCCCTAGATAGATAGCTTTTTTAATGGGAGATTTGTCCTAAAATCTATCCCCCCCCATGTATTCTTACAAAACTATGCCAGCTGAACCCAAACCGAGAAACCCAAAATGATAAAAACATCTATCCCTGTTATAGCCACTTTATAGTCAAACTGGTTGATGCATGTTTAACAAAGTTTGGTTGGGCTCTGTGTTATCTTTAGGTGAGAGCTGCTATCATGCGATTTTTTAAAAAATACTATAAAAACCTTACCATGACATTTGGACAATTTTCTCCATGTCACCATGAAGAAAATTGTTCCAGTGAGGAGCAAAAGATCCCAGAGGCTCTAACATAGCCATCTTACAAATAAAAACAAGTGCTGAGCGCTAGAGGCAGAAGCACATATTTCCTTCAACACTCCTGTTGAAATTAATGAGATTCAAAAGTGCTCAACTTTGGCTGGGCTATACAGTTCAATAGTTCTTCGATGTTGTAGTTAATGGAAAGCTGCCTTCTACACAGTATTATGTTCCAGCAAACAATCATAAATCTTTGAAACTGGTGCTTTAGGAATGGTGTGTGTGCATGTCACTGCTTTCAAAACAAATATGTTCTTTGTCTATTAAAAAGTATTGTAATATTTAGTTAGTACTCCCCAAACCTTATGTGCCTGAAGCTTTACACTTAATATATTACATTAGTAAAATAAAAAAATTCCTTCAGTAGCACCTTAAAGACCAACTAAGTTTTTATTTTGGTATGAGCTTTCGTGTGCATGCACACTTCTTCAGATACATTAGCTTATGGTTTATCAGGTAACAGTTATATAAATCTGGGATAATAGAACTGTAGACTTGGAAAGGACCTTAATGACCATTTAGTTCAACCCACATTCCCTTGCAAGGAACTTTCTGAGGGATGCATCCCAAGAACAGTCAGGGCCAGAGGCAAAACTAGAACAGTAGGGGTTACAGGTAGGTAGCCGTGTTAGTCTGAGGTAGTTGAAACAAAAATTAATATTTTTTCCTTCCAGTAGCACCTTAGAGACCAACTAAGTTTGTCATAGGTATGAGCTTTCATGTGCATGCACATTTCTTCAGATACACTGAAACAGAAGTCACCAGACCCTAGAACAGTAGGCTATGTTATGGACATGGAAAACACCAGATATTTCTACAGAAACACACACACACACACACACACACACACACACACACACACCTCCATCCTCCATTCAGACAAGCAAGAGACAGTTCAAGCACCCATTCAAGCCAGGCAAAAGTACTCATTGGTGGATCAGGCTTGCAGGATCAGGCCAATAGCTCATCTAGCGAATTTCCAGATGTTAAATATGCATAAATAGGCAAATAAAACCAAGCATCTTTCCTCAAGGTGGACCCAGTTCACATTATTCTTCTCCACATTTTTATGGCATTTTGGCAAGAGGTGCTGATGCCCAAGTAGAAATTATGGGATGCATCAAACAGTGCAACTCCACGGGCACAAGGGACTTTTGTGTGCACTACAGAACTACTTTTTCTCCTGTCCCCTCCAGTCCCTGCATGCCATCAAAGTAGGCCTCCCCATGGTAGAGAGATGCTCCAGAGCAGATTTTGGAAGTGCATGGAGAGGAGAAGGAGAGGAAATAGAAGTCCCATAACACAAGCAGAAACCCACTGATGCAGAATAGGATATAACCCAATGAATTAAATGCTTGTGTGTGTTTTTTTTTTTAAAAAAGGTGCACATGGGTATAATTTTCATGCAGGTATAATTTGTTTATTTCAAAACACTCACCAATAGCATTTGGTTAACGGCTTGGTTCCTGCTTCTTGACTATTTTGCAGGGGAAATCCATATACAGTATTATATATGTGTAGTCAAACTATACGTCACAATTAACATGAGAAGCACATATTTTTTTCTCAAGTATCAGAACCTGGTTCTAAAACGCCTTAAAAAGTAACCCTGAAACCATTTTCTTGTCACATTAGAGGGGAGCAGACTGATTAAACCAAACTCATACTGAAAATGGGTGTACCTAAAATGCTGAGGAAGTAGTTTTCAGCAAATAATTTACAACACAAGGCTTGACCTCTCTTTCCTTTCAGCATTGCCTGCAAGCAGGGTCTGGTTTCCCCCAGATATATTTGTTGGAATTGCCAGCTATATTTTGCTGCAATGTTTATGGCACTTCACAGCCTGGCCAAAAATAATTTGCTGTAGGTATTCGGTGCGCTAAAGTAGAAGTGAGAACTTTGGCCTTTGTTTCTGATTGGCCTTATAAATCATATGGACTCCTTTCCTTTCCTGTTCCGAAAATGAAGTTCATTCTTACAACCAAGAACAAGTAGTGCAAAATTGAAAAGGGAATTTAGATCTTGCAGGGGGTTTACAGAGTACTGGTAGTTTAACTCAACAAATTGTGTTTGAAAATTGCACCTGTAGATCAAAGAAGGGTTCTTTGCTTAAGAATTTTGCATTAATTTCTCAGATGGTAGCTGGCTGTTGCTTTTATTTATTCTGAATGTGGTGAGTCTCAAGGTGACCGCTGAAATAACATTTAAAAGCAGAAATCTGGAAATGTTTTGCAAATTAGAAATATCCAAACTGAGCACGCCTTGTGGTGGTATATTGTGCAAGCACTTGAATGTTGTAACATGGTGTTGCAATATTGTATATTTTAGTAACCTAATTTGCTTAACTTGTTGCATTAAAAAATATTGTATGTTTAGCCCATGTGTTAGGAAAGTATAATAATTGCATAGGCTGAAATCCAGAAATACAATAGAGATAAGAGAAAAAATGTATCACCTTAATAGATATATCCCTAACACAGGCTGTATATCGCTGTGCAGAATCCATAGCCTTTCACCAGATATGAATGGAATGGTGATTTTGTGGTTCTTTTGAGACATTGACTGTGGGGAGTATTCCACCCAGAGTTCTGAATAATTAACTTGGTACAGGCAGACATGTCATAGCACTTTGCAGTCGGTTGCGTCTTCAGCTGCATATTGGCTAGATTTTCAGTGTTAATATGAAGTCCCTTTAGAAACAGAGCTGTTATCACCAGGGCAAAGGAAGGCAGTTGTGGAGACAGGCCTGACCTTACTGCAAAGCAGGAGGGTAGCTGCCTGATTCCTTGACCAAACTGGCTTGATGAGCAATTCTTTCCAAATAGGAAATGCACCAGCCTGTCTTTTCCAGGTTACTCTCTGTAAGATCTTCTTCTGATTAACCAAGTACCTGGTTGTGTGCCAATCAGGACTGTGGGGCTGCTTCTGGACCACAAGCACCTCCACTGTCAAGTTGGTTAAAGGTCAGTTTTACAGCACAGAACTGGCCCTGCCATTAGGCAAAGTGAGGCAGCTGCCTTACGTGGCAGGTGGTGGGAGGCAAAGACCACACAACTTGCCAGGCACCCTCCCTTTCAGATACAGTGGAGGAGGATGCTCAGTCACCAGTGTTAAAAGTAAGATTTGCATCACTGACCAGTCAGCTTCTATATGTAGGGTGGGTGGGCATCTTGTCCTTTGTTTCAGGTAGTAAAATGTATTGAGCTGGCTGTGGTACTGGAACCAGCTGTAGAAGGTAGCTGTAGAAAGCAGCAGCTCCTCTGTTTGTTTGGTTGCTTGCTGTTGATGAAAAAATCCTGAAGTGTTTCTGAGTTTAGGCATTTAGGGCTGACAGGCATCCATGACTGAGAAACATAAGCAGAATCAGATTCAGTTAAGTTCACTGTGCTATCCTGCTGACCAAATGGATCTCTCTCATTTTACTGTTCAAATTCTTCCTCTTGCCTGGTCCCATTGATGAGCGATGCCCCATTAATGAGCATATCTGTGTGCACGTACAGTAGTGCAGGCTCAGGGGGTCAAAAGTAAGTTGTCTGGCTCTAGTGTCTGGATTTTAAAACCAGGGTCTCCAGGAATTTAATGACCATGCATTGGATAAGTAAGTCCCTGCCTGTTGTGTTGAAGCATACTCAAATAAGGAATTTTAAATCAGGTTAAACCTTTTAAGTTTTCTTTCACACAATGAAATAACAAGCTCATTCTTCAAAATACTCACATACTGCAATTACAGAGAATGTTTACCAATTTTACTCTCTAGAAAAAGGATTATCTTGTAGAAAACCCTTTAGGAAGCCTACAATCTTCTTATTTCATACCAGATCTGGGATGTTACTTAAGGCTCCTGTGGACCTCTTTTTCCTTCTGCCACTCAACAGAGGTCTGCTCTTGGGGTTCCTTGATTTCCTTTTGATGCCTCTTGCTGAACTCCGAGTATAGTGCTAAGTAACTACAGTCATACCTCGGTTTAAGTACACCTCGGTTTGAGTAATTTCAGTTTAAGTACTCTGCGGACCTGTCTGGAACGGATTAATCCACTTTCCATTACTTTCAAATGGGAAAGTTCACTTCAGGTTACGAACACTTCAGTTCAAGTACTCCATGGACCGTCTGGAACAGATTAATCCACTTTCCATTACTTTCAATGGGAAAGTTCGCTTCAGGTTAAGTACGCTTCAGGTTAAATACAGACTTCCGGAACCAATTGTGTTTGTAAACCGAGGTACCACTGTATCCCATAAGTGCAAGGATTTACACTTGTGTAATGGTACTTCCTCCCCTCTCACATGCCCCTAAATCTGTTCTGGTTTTCCCCAACCCCTGGAATAGGGTGCATGTGAGGGTAAGGTGGGGGAGTCCTGATGTGCAATTTTAAAAATTTGCACTGATGGGATGGTTAAAGGTAAAGGTAAAGGGACCCCTGACCATTAGGTCCAGTCACGGACGACTCTGGGGTTGTGGTGCTCATCTCGCTTTACTGGCCGAGGGAGCCAGCGTACAGCTTCCAGGTCATGTGGCCAGCATGACTAAGCCATATCTGGCGAACCAGAGCAGTGCATGGACATGCCGTTTACCTTCCCGCCAGAGCAGTACCTCTGCTTTCAAACTGCTAGGTTGGTAGGAGCAGGGACTGAGCAACGGGAGCTCACCCCATCGCGGAGATTCGAACCGCCGACCTTATGATCAGCAAGCCCTAGACTCTGTGGTTTAGACCACAGCGCACCCGAGTATATATAAGCCTGAGGTTTTACAACATTGGGCTGGGTAGGATCCTCACCCTATACATTTCAGCAATCAGCACTGAAAGCTTCCTACTGCCAGCTCTGCCCACCTTCTCTTGTGCCCTGCCTCAGGTTTTGACTTGAGCCACCTTCTCTCACAGTCCTGCCCAGCAGCTCCACCCACCTCCTTCTCCTGTGGCCAAACAATCAGCCTGAAAACTTCCCCTTGACTTTTTTTTTTTGTGTGTGTGTGTCTTGGGGACTAATTATAACTGATTTTAAAATTGTTTAATGGTGACCTTGTGAACTGCATTGTGGACCAGATAATAGGCTGGAAATAATAAATGCTAAAAGAAACAGAAATAAATTAAATATTAGTTAAAACCATTAGTCACCTCCAGCCAGTGAGTGCTGGTCAAGAACAAGTTTTTGTTGAATAATTCAACCCCTGCATAAAACCCGTTGATTGCCAAGGAGCAGAAGGAGAATGTCCCTATCTTCCCATCTGAATTTTAATAGGGCCTGACAGTTGAAGCCAGTGAAAGTCAGGATTCTTGTATTGTCTGAAACGCATGGATGACTGAGACATGGATACAAAAATGAAACATATCTTTGTGCGAGAATAAATGCAAACCTGTGTTGTGGTGCTGTCCAGTGCCTGAGGGGCACTTGGTAAGAAACAAGGGGAATACAATCTGTTTCCTTATGAGATCGTCTCTGTGGGTATCACACTTATTTGACCAGCTAGTTTTAAAGTATTCTAATGGCATGAATGCAAATAAAAGAAGGAGCAGGTGATTCATTAAAAATTATTCCCATAAAAATACCAGTACACATACGTAGCTTCAAAAAACCTCTTTGCAGGGGAAAGAGCATTAGTCCAATGTCTAGATCTCAGAAATAAAGAACTATTATTAAAGATGCATGAAAAGGTCACCATTTCTTTAGCAAAAATAGAACTCAAGTTTCTCCCATTCATTTCTGGTTATTATCAACTGAAACATCAATAATGAAATTCTGGCAGGATGAAAGACCCATTATTATCTGAACTGCTATGCTTTAGAAAAGAGGGTAAACTTGAGTGATCTGAAACTCTGGTGAATTTAAGTGAATTTAATGCCAGTGAAAAGTTGCCAGTCTCCTCTGTTGGGAATGGATGGGTTAGATAGAAGGCCAGATGCTTCCATTATAACACATTTTTTCAACACATATCAGTATTTCTCCTCTTATGGGGAAGCAGCCAGAGTTAATTGTATGAATTGGTCCAGGGTATTGAAAGGTGGCAATCAAACTTGCCTCTGTTGTACTACTTACCTTAGAGTAAGTAGTTAGAGCCAAGCTATCCATGCCCATAAGATTCTTCCTATAGGATTCTCCCATTTGTGGCATTTGACAGATGGTTTTGTTGATTCCCCTCTCCCCACAGAAGTCCCCTGTGCCTCCCACCAAAAGCTTCTCTGGAGTTCTGGAACAGCCTGGGTTATGTTGCCAGGAGCTTCAGGAAGAAGGGGGAAATGGCAAAGATTGCCTCTCCTCTTCCTCCAGCAAGAACCCCATGGAATCTAAGTCACTTCTGTGGATAAGATGAGCTTTCATTTGTGGAAGGGCAAGCCTGGATCCAACCCCATGCCCTATTTTTAGGTTTGTATGCCTGCCCTCCAGACACTGTTGCACTTCAACACCTACTGGCTCAAGCCAATTATCATGGGTGATGAGAGCTAAAGCCCAGCAACATATGGGGAAGTCTGACCAGTGCATATGCTAATCACCAAGGCCACACCTGTGAGGCTTCTAACAACCAATAATTAGCTTCTTGTGGGGAGTACTTCATGGCAGGGGCAGTTTGGCCTACTATACCTGTTTTGCTCCTGGGTCTGGTGAATGGAAGCTTCTGTTTGCTCTTCACACAACCACTGAGACCAGTGACATTGCCAAGGGGAGGGCAATGCCATCAAGCTACTTCCTGGAAGAGTTTTCGCTGCCATCTGTCTGGTAGAAATGTCATGTGGCAGGAGGAACCCTGATCCAGGTACCGTTATATTTTCCACTCCTGGATTTGATTTTGGGCAGGAGAGGAAAGCATCGCCAGTGTTGGCCTGATCTTGCCCTATCTCCAAGGCTGAGGCAACTGAAACCTGAGCAGAGCTAACATGTAGAGTAAAGGAATCTATTCTTTTGTTGCAAGGCAGAATATTTACATGTGAAAGCCCCCACACCCAGCTGAGACCAAACATAACTTTATTCAAAGATATTTGTAAGTTGCATGTGAAAAATGGCCATGCCAAGAAACCAACACACAGTAACACATTCCTCATTCGGATGAAGAGATCATGTTTGGCACTCCACAAGGCCACAATCCAGGAATTTGCCTTTCCCTCTGCACACAGCATTAGCTTACACATGCAATAGGGTCCTACCACTTGAACATTTCAGTGTGACTTACAAATTTCTTTGAAATGGCTTTTTAATGCAAGAGCTGCTCTGGATCAGGGCCTGTGGTCATAGCTGTGAGGAAACTGAATTGATATGCAACTTGGCACATTTTAAGGGGGAAATGCAATTCCTATATTTGATTATTTTTTAGATAATGGTGGTCTCCTCTCAACTGCAGCCATTTAAGCCTTCTAAGCCATCTGTAAAATGTAGAAGTTTCAAGATGCTATTAATTGAGAACTATAACTTCACAGCTCTAATGCCCATTGACTGCCTAAATACCTTTCTCGCCTTACTGGGGAATGAAAAGGTTATGGTGGCTAAGCTTGGCAACATATCTTGTTCATTAGCGGGTAAATTGTGCAACATAGATCATTAGATTGACTTCTGTAGAATGTGGTCCAGATGTAATCGTGCTTTCTCCCTTTTAGAGAAAATGGTTTCGGTGTACTGCTAATGGACAAAACAGCTTTCTGAATAGTGACTGGCAACATATTTCTGAATCCATAATAAAAACAGATTAAAATAATAAGACAGCCCTTCAATTAGATGACTGTCTTCTGACAACTTTTCAAACAGAGGAATGTTCTTCGTAAAATACAACAAATGGCTATCCCATTATTACAATACCCTGTTCCTAGTGGAGCTCATATGCATTGCTGGAGGGATACCAGCAAAGAGTAGGACCTTGGAGAGCTCCAAGTTCTGGTCTACACATCTGTGTCCTGGCAGAACAGGCTCCAATGACAGTCTGGAGAGCATCGAAGGCTAATATAGTCTGCAGCCTAGCAGGCTCTCCATATATTCTTATGTTCATAGCAAGAGATCCTAATATTGGTTTAATTGCTGCAGATTCTGAGTTAAATGATTAATAAAGTTGTGGCCTTTTACCACAGCTCTTGTATCTTGAGTCTTAATTCCAGGATGTGCTGACAATTCCTTTCTTCCCTCCCCCCACCCACCCTTGGGGCTAGGGAGAAAGCCTGCTGTAGACTTGTTTCTTGGGCCAGGGAGCTCTAGAAAAAACCCTCAAACAAACATATTCCTGCATGAAGACTTAATGAGTAATCCACGAAGACTCAACAGACAAAAGAGGATGAACAGAGATAATAAACATTGGAATCCCTGCTTTTTAGATATCCAGTCAGGGGTAACAACAACAACGGTAACAACAACAACAACAACAACAACAACAACAACAACAACAACAACAACAACATATTATTTATACCCCGCCCAACTGGCTGGGCTTCCCCTCCCACTCTGGGCAGCTTCCAACAAATATTAAAATACATCAAATATCACAGATTAAAAACTTCCCTAAACAGGGCTGCCTTTAGGTATTTTCTAAATGTCAGGTAGTTGTTTATCTCTCTGACTTCTGATGGGAGGGTGTTCCACAGGGTGGGTGCCCTCTGCCTGGTTCCCTGTAGTAGAAAAATGCCAGCATGGTGGACAGTGTAGCAGAGATGCCTCTCACACACTTCTGGTTACCAGGATGGTGCGGGGGCAGAGCAGGATGGCAGTGCAGTTGGGGCTGTGCAGGCTACACACTAACTAGTGATCCACACAGCCCTGGCCTTGCCACCCTGCACCATCCCTGGAATGCCTGGCTCCTGTGTCCGGTCATGTGCAGCCTGTCACTCAAATAGCTAATCCTGTGATGTGCTGGAACATTATTTTGTTCCAAACTGGAAATTTGGAAGTCGTTTGCAAACACATGCCTGAGGAGTTGGTACTTTGTGGATCTGTAGCACACTAGCATAGCTGCCATAGCTACCTACAGATTTTTTTAATTGTGCAAATCTGTGTCACAAGGTGTTAAGGAGCTAACGAATAACCTAACTGAATGGTGTGTGTGTGTGTGTGTGTTAAGAAAGGATTTCATCTGCAGTTTTTAAAATGGCTTAAAGGGGGGAAATGTCCTTTGGATCTCAGTGGAATAATAAATCCCTCATTTCTTCCATCAGGTCATAACTGGCATCTTTATTAGCACTGTGGAATATTTTTAAATCATGCCCCTGGTTACATGCTGCAGGTTCATCTATATTTAAAGGCATTGAGCATACAGAGATCATAGGGTCCATACATTTTTCAGACACTCTGCAGTCATTTGGTGTTATCTGATTTACCCCATGCAATTAATTAAAACTTAATGCCCCCTCACATCCATCATTTATCAGACACTCATTTGAATAACAAAGAAGATCAAATGAGAGACTGTACAATGAGGCGGCATTGGCATTCACTCTGGAAAAGGCAAGGGCTCATTAGGACCATATTAGGTCATGGTTGCATGAAGGATAGTGAGATATGCAGAAGCATGGGAGCGAATGACAAGCTGCTTTGAGCTGCTCATATTGCGAGCTGTGGTAGCTTGCCTTCCTTTTGAAGATGAAGCGATTTGCGTGATGCGGGCAGAAGGTGGTCATGTCATTGCTGTAACGGTATTTTGTTTGTCTATTTTTTAAAAAGTGATGTGTCCCCTGAAGTTGAGTGCTTAAAGAGAGGTACAAAATGCATGAATGGATGTTTTGTGGATGTTGGGTATGTGCAGAATCGTAGAATGTTAGAACTGTAGGGTCAATTCTAGTCTAACCCCCTGCAATGCAGAAATCCTTTGTACAACACGGGGCTCAAACCCACGACCCTGAGAGTAAGAGTCTCATGCTGACTGAGCTACCAATGTAGTGTATGTTCATAGTAGCTGGCCTCTCTGTCTTTGCAGCCAGACCCAATGTCCATGCATTGATAACTTACTGATCATAAATCCTCCATATGAGTCTATGTGTGCAGATGCTGATAGCATATTCACACTGAAATTTTGCAGTGCCCCAATTATATGATTAGAACTCAAGTCTTTGTAATCCCCAGTACAGATATTGTTGTTAATGTTGTTGATGATTAAATTTCTACATCCCCGCCTTCGTCTGAGAATCACAGGTGGTTTACAGTATGAAAACACAGAAATGCACAACATGGTAACACACAATACCCACCCCACCCGCACAGTTTGAACCCCATAGTATGGTCAATGCCTGAACATCTGGCATATGCAGAAGGCGGATTGAGGTGCTGTGATCACAACCTCCATGCATCCATTGAATGTCTGTACAGGCCTACAGTTAAAAATACATGTTTAAACAGAACCAAAGAAAATGGATTACAACAGTGAAATAAAAGCACAATAAGCACACCTCAGCAAGGGCAAAGGCAATCCTAAAACAGGCACAGTTTGAATATAGTTAAGTTTGCTCATGCTGAGCTGAACAAGGAAAGCTTCTTGAATTTATTCTGTGCTTGAGTAGGATGTAGAGCAGGCACCCCCAAACTTCGGCCCTCTGTTTTGGACTACAATTCCCATCTTCCCTGACCACTGGTCCTGTTAGCTAGGGATCATGGGAGTTGCAGGCCAAAACATCTGGAGGGGCGCAGTTTGGGGATGCCTGATGTAGAGCTCTGTCCTCCCGCTTCCTTATAAAACAATAAGCAGCCTAATGGTCACTAGTGACTGGTGCCAGCTCCTTCCTTAACACCATTTGTTGTGCTGACATTTTCAAAGTCATTGGAGCAGGGATCCCTGGGAACTTTGGTGGATGGGTAGAAAAACAAGGGGGGGGCACAGGAGTTGCAAACGGTCCACTGTCTTTCAGTTGTTTTCAGTTGGAGCCAGAGGCTACTGTAGAGATGTGTTATGACTGGAGGGAAGCCAGGAAAACTACAAGTATAAAAAAGGAGCCAGGGGCTACTACAGAGTTCTTCTGCCTCTCCTCCAGTCATATCTATCTATCTATCTATCTATCTATCTATCTATCTATCTATCTATCTATCATCTATCTATCTATCTATCATCTATCATCTATCTAATCTATCTATCATCTACACACACACACACACACACACAACCTTTTTCTCTGATGGGATTCAATGGGAGGCAGCATGTTCACCTTCTGCACCCTTCCTCCAGCTATAGTCTTAGGACAGGGAACAGAGAGTCCCTTCCTCAGCTGAAATAGCATTGCTAAAGCTTGCATTTAGGGAATGTTTTTGGATTGCTCAAACATGCCCTTTAATTCAGATGGTAGGTTCCTGGATAATGGAGCAACACACACACACACAGACAGACAGTTTACATCTCTTAAAAATGTTATTAGGCAGTTACATTG
Organism: Zootoca vivipara; assembly: GCF_965207765.1. NCBI lineage: Eukaryota > Metazoa > Chordata > Lepidosauria > Squamata > Lacertidae > Zootoca > Zootoca vivipara. Next base: position 59,870,674 of record NC_142591.1, read on the forward strand.
CATCTGTGTGTATATATAATTGTGTGTGTAAACATTTTAAAACCTATTAGAAAACAAAAGCATGAAGCTCTTTTTACAGAAACCACCTTAAAATAATAATAATAATAATAATAATAATAATAATAATAATAATAATAATATATTATTTATACCCCACCCATCTGGCTGGGTTTCCCCAGCCACAAATATTCCATATTTGATCAAATACCATATACTTGGGAACAGATTTTATCAAATATTGCTTAAAAGTTACACTTGTTTTTTGCTTGCTTCATGTTAGCATGTAATCTATTCCACTCACCTCTATTCCAAGTTCTCTTTTTATATATTGCAGGTATTCAAAAACCTATCACTTCTTAGATGATGTACACTGAATATATAATCATTTGCTATGTACACCTGAAGTCAGAAAGGAGCAGTTTTAGGTTTTTGTTCCGACTCAGCCCTGAAAGTGGAACCTTATGGACTACTAGGCAAAGGAATGACCTCTAACCTGCCAGGTACCCACTCAGCATTCTGATGGGCCTACATTGTCAAAGCCCAATAAATATGTGGTCCATGAAGATTTTGCTGCCAGACCTTGTCTGGATGATTGGGAGGCTGCTGGATGATGGAGGTTATGGGTAGGGATGGAGGAGGAATCTGTTTTAAATGGGTTTATACACAGAATTTGTTGGTTCTAGTACAACTGAGCTTTGATCACACGAGGTCACCTCTTGTACCAAGTTTCCTCTTATTTTCCAGCTCCTTGTGCATTGTTGAATTGGTTTCTCTCGAAGCCCAACTACTTATATGCAAAATTATATGTAAAACTACATTGTAAAAATTCATATATGCATAATATCTACATTAGAGGCATCAATCCCCATGCTGTATTACATTTCTGCAGCATAATTTTATAGGTATATTAATACATATGTATTTGTATACAGTTATATGCATTTTGGCATGTCTCTGTTGCTCTGCTTGTTTCTTTAGGAAATCTACAGAGTCTATGTATATAGTTTGTGTGTGTGTGATATTTTACATATAATAATGCATTTATTTTGGGAGAATTGTTTCTATTCTGGGGGAAGTGGGAGGAAAAAAACATTGCTTCTTGCAGAGATTAAGGAGTAAGATAAGATCTAGAAAAAAATATGTAGATAAATTTAATACTGAGCTTTTCAGAAAATGCCAACCCTAGATAAGCTGGCTAATAAATTTCCTACCAGTTAATAAAGTCACTGTGGTGACATTGGGGTATGGGGCTTCTAGGGACAATGTGTGCTGGCCTATCCAAGTTTTTCCACATCTTTGGGCATCAGGTGGATGAATGACCTCTGTTTGGTTGCTGATCAGAAATGGGGAGTGACTGATAGCACTTTGGTTCTGTCCTATCTTCAAATTGTGCCCCCATTATTTTATTTATATGGAGTGTTCTTCAGTGGCTACACGGAACTTAGCAAATGTGAGTTGATTGCTGGTTAACAAAAACAATCCACACATTTTGTTTTTCAGCTTGTGACACATCCAAATTAGTATTTTTCAAGGGCTGATATGTTTCTCATATTTGGAGGATGCCTGATTGAAAATAATTATTGTAGACTCTGCAACACATTCCCCCAACACTAGTTTGCACCTGCCAGCTCTGTGAGAATTAAGGGAATGAATGCAGCCAATAGTGTTTGCTTCTCTCGTGTGATTTATTTCTGAGACTCTTTGGGGGTCTCTCCATTAAAAGAAAGCTGGCAGTGTGAATTCAAGCAGTTGTTACTTATGCTTCCTCCCTTCTCCTTTCTTTATTAAATGTAAAAAGGATAAAAAAAATTTTTAAGAAAAGAAAGGAAGCTGGCAGTCTGACAGGTGATTTGGCAAAATGCCTTGCCACTATTCCTGAGAAGCTCTGGGGCAGGTTGTTCGCTTGCACTAGAAACTTCTATGGATATGAATAGGAGATTTCAGTTTCGTTAGAGACCTGTCACTAGGCTGATTATTTTGCATCAGTCTATGAAACAGAGCTCCCTTCAGCGATTCTCAACTCTTCTATCAACATAGCAGAGCTTCGGCTGTTGCTAGGTTGTGTGTGAGGTCTTACCACACACTCATCCAAACTGGCCTTCCACCAGGGCTGGATTAAGCTTAAGGAAAATAAGAATGTGGAAGGGGAGGAGCAGCACAGAAATTTTCTATTGCAGGATTTACCATGGGCCAGCAACTTCATGTTTCAGTTAACGAATTCCGAGACAAAATCTGTCTATATTAAAGCATGAAAGCACAAGATTCAACTGCAAGCTAGTAATTAAATTGTTTGTACCATGGAATTGGAATATGGGATGCAGGTGGCACTGTGGGTTAAACCACAGAGCCTAGAGCTTGCCAATCAGAAGGTTGGCGGTTCGAAACCCCGCGACGGGGTGAGCTCCCATTGCTCAGTCCCAGCTCCTGCGAACCTATGGTAGCAGTTCGAAAACATGTCAAAGTGCAAGTAGATAAATAGGTAACGCTACAACTGGAAGGTAAATGGCGTTTCCATGTGCTGCTCTGGTTCATCAGAAACGGCTTTGTCATGCTGGCCACATGACCTGGAAGCTGTACGCCAGCTCCCTTGGCCAATAACGCAAGATGAGCGCCGCAACCCCAGAGTCAGTCATGACTGGATCTAATGGTCAGGGGTCCCTTTACCTTTACCATGGAATAAAGTGGAGGTATATAAAGATGAACATTGTTTTCCATCTTACTGTAGGCTTTATTTCATTTTGAAAAATAAATTTTGTTTTGCGGTTTGTTATTGTTTATATTTTGAATTAGATATATACAGGGGCACCAAACACATTTCAGTGCTCAAGGCCTCTAAAGTTCTTAATCTGACTTGGCCTTCCATCCTTACGCATGAGCTACACTGATTTTCAGTGTTGTACCTCTGTCCTTAATGCGCGCTCCTGAACATTTTCCTCTTCAGTACAAACCCTCAATCCATGTCACTGGAGGGGGTTAAGTTAAGGTGGGTGGTCTACAGAAAAGATCTGACGTGGTGTGGGTTGGGAGTAGGATCCCAGGGACTTTGGATTTTCTTCAGGTCTCTTAGGTGCACCAGCCTGAAGCTGGTGTGAGAGTTAGTAATGATTACCAAGTCTAATGGCTTTAAAAGTGGGTTGGACAAATTCATGGAGGATAAGGTTATCAATAGCTACTATCTATATCAGTGTTTCTCAACCTTTTTTGGGCCACGGCACACTTGTTCCATGAAAAAAATCACGAGGCACACCACCATTAAAAAAGTTAAAAAAATTAACTCTGTGCCGCCCTATATTGACTATATAATTATGACTGTAATTTATTCTGTATCTCTTCATCTCCCCGCTTTTTAAATACCAGTAAATGAAGCCAAAAGAGAGACAACAGTGCTTAAATGCACAGATGTTTAAATGCACTTACTTGCAGGCATGCTAAGGTAGATTTCATTCGGAGGGAGGGGAGGAGAGGTGGAGAGAGGGAGAAGGGGAGGGAGCGCAGCCCAGAGCCGGCTCCACTCGCACTCTATTGTTCCAGGCACCGAGGCGAGTGGGGGTGGGGAGAGAAAGAAAGAAGCTGCAGGGAAATAAAGCGGCAGTTGCTTACACGCGCGTAAACGGGTGCCACTTTATTTCCCTGCACGGAGGAGGGAGGAGAGAGGAAAGCTCCGTGAGGGAGAAAAGCCCCGTGCATCCCCTCTCCCTGGACTGAAAGAAAGCCGTAGCTGCTTACATGCGAGTAAGCGGCTGCTGCATTCTTTCCCTGCAGGGAGGAAAGCCCCGCGTGTCCCCTCTTCCTGCATGGAAAGCAAGCGGCAGCCGCTTACATGCGAGTAAGCTGCTCCTGTTTTCTTTCCCTGCAGGGAGGAATGGTCTGTGAAAGATTGGCGGCCGCCAGGCGTCGCGGCACACCAGCCAGCGTTGGGCGGCACAGTACTGTGCCGCGGAACAGCGGTTGAGAAACGCTGATCTATATACTAACTCCAGTTGCTAAGAGAGTATTGTTGGGCTCATATCTTTCTTAGGGACTGTTGACTCTTACCTCAATGCTGCTGACAGTACAGTGGTACCGCAGTTTAGGAACTTAATCCGTTCCGGAAGTCTGCTCTTAAACCAAAGCGTTTTTCAACCAAGGCATGCTTTCCCATAGCAGTGGGGGGACTCAATTTACAAACGGAACACACTCAACAGGAAGCGGAACATGTTCTGCTTCCAAGGCAAAGTTCATAAACCAAAATACCTACTTCTGGGTTTGCAGCATTCTTAATCCAAGTTGTTCATAAACTAAGCTGTTCTTAAACCAAGGTATCACTGTACTGTGTTATCCACAGTATCTAAGTGCATCCCCTGGCTTAGCTTAGGAGGTGCAAGGAAGAATCTATGGCACATCCAGCTCTGTCCTCCAACACCTCATTGACCACCCCACAGGATCTGTCACCTCAGGCACATGCCACACTCTGCCAAATAATGTCAGCCCAGGTGTAAGCTATTTCAAATTCCACACGCAAGATGAATGGAAGGACACAGGCAAGAACCTCAGGGTCTTGGATAGATGGAGAAAATATAGAGTTGTTGATATAATGGAATTGAATGTTTTGGCATCATTATCAGCTTACCATGCTACTGTGCCTAATTTTTATGCTGCAATAAAAATCCTCAGAGTAATTTCATATTTGCATCTGAACTATGGTCAATCATTTACGCTGAGAGACCTGCAAGGGATATATATTTGGAATTTAGATGGTGTTTGGTGTGGGCTCGCTACAGATGAATCAAACAATATGTAATAAATTTCATGGATAGTTAAGTTTTACTTATGGTGGCATAAATCACAGGGGAGATCATATTATAGAAGGCTAGGCAGGGAAACGGATAAAATGGTAAAACAAAGTCAGATCTTGTTGCGAGTAGCTAAGCTTCAGTAGAGTGGGAAGCACAGGAATGAGATGCAGAATGGCAGGATTAAAAATGAGGTTTAACTTCCCTCTGAAAATAAAGGCATATGTAACAGCAGCAAAGCCACCTTTTTGACCCACCTGAACATCCAGAGTCTGCTGAAGAATGGAATTAATTTATCAGAGTTCCACAGCTGTAATCAAGCATGCCATGGTATTTAAAAGAAAAACCTACATACCTGTAGGAGAAACTGAATGGGAGAAAATAGATGCTACAGTTTTGATCAAATGTTAGTCTCTATCATTGTGTGAAGATGAAATTGAGTAGTTTAACTCTTCTTGTAGATTTCAGTTCCACATTCGCAGGTGACTAATATTCTGCTCATAGACTCAACACACCAGAAAGCATGTCTCACAATGCTTTATTTTACCACCATGAGTCAACTTCTGAAAAGAGTTGCAAGCTTTAATTTGTAGATTAATAACCTAATGCCTTAGTTTATTAATATGCAGAGGCAAATTTTAATTGGTAGGGCTGCAAGTTGTTTATTGTTTTGCGTTATTTTGGTTCTGGTGTGGTGTTGTAATAGATGGAAGTATTTTTGTTGTTGTTCTTACATAAAATGGTACCAGAACTGCAACACACTTCTCATGTTAGAGTAGAATTCTGCACGTGAAAATGACTAATAGCCATCTGGTGGAAAAAGAAGAAGTGGAAGTGGATGGCAGAAGCTTTTCTATTGTGTTATCCAGGCTGTGGGGCTCCCTAAAGATTTTTCATTTGCCCCCGCCTTAAAGTTTCAGGTGAACTGTTAAGACCTTTTTCTCTCCCCAAGGCTTTAGTGTGCTCTGTCTCTCTGTTTTCATGCTCGTTTTGTCCTGAACTTTATTTTAATATATGAAATTGATTTTCATCATTTAAACTGTTTTTGTGTTTTATGTATTTCATTATTTTTGTAAGCTGCTTTTGGTGTCTGTGGGTGTGTACATATATAGTGTGCACGGGACCCAATATTTGCCTTGTATCCATATCTGTGCATTAAAAAAATAAATCTGATGCTTGTCAGCTGTTCTGTGCTCTCTCTGTTTTGATCTGTGCTCTAGGTTCCAAGCAGCTCCGTATAAAATGAAGATCATTCCTCATTCACTATATTGGGGGATCTGAAAATAGCTGTAATGGGTAGCCAAAGTAGAAAACTTACACCACAGGATCTCCTGCAGAGTGGATTAAGCCTGCCCAACTGTAGGCAAATACATCCAGAGGTTTTGTGCAGGTCAGCTTTTCGTTTTGATATTTCAAACAAAAGAAAAGTCTATAACTTTTTGATTCCCTGGCAGAACTTGATGCAATTTGCAAGAATGGTCACCCCTTCTGAAGGGATGGAGTCTGCCAAATTTCAGAATGCAGAGGTTTTCCCACATGAAAAGACTTTACTATTTCAGGGTGGGTGCAATATAAATAATTGGGAGTGGAAAACAGAGCATGGTTCCGTAGAAACAGCTGTAGTGTGGGAAATGTCACTCCCCAGCAATGAAACTGTTGACTCAGGAATTGTTGATGGGTGTGGGTTTCTGCCCTCCATGGGTGGGGGTGTTGTTGTTTTTCTTTGAGCAGGGGTGCGTGCAGCTTTTTCTTCCAAATTTAAAGCTGGAAAATAAAGAATTTAAAATTCACAGATTTGTCTTTCCCGACTGTCCCTGGACATTTTAGGTGTGGTAAGAGCATCATTCTGGCAGGATGCCACTGAAAGGGGTTTCCTTATAGGGTCGATGCTTGTATGTGGCCACACACCATTTGCCCAACATCAGGAACACAAGCCTCAGCTCACTTCACAGTAGCTAAAACAATAGCGCATGATTTAGATGCAAGTGTGACAAAAGCCTGTATTTACTTGCAGGCTGATCCTACCAGCCTACAAGTAGGATCAGAGCTGAGCAAAGCAGTCAAATATTTACTTATATTTTACTGCCACTGGGTGGGTATGATATGGGTTGTGCCACCTGAATTTTCTGCCAAACAACCATCTCTTTGTTGGACACCATCACCCTAAAAACCCCTGTGCTAAAAGAAATTTTGTGGAGCTGGGATGCAGGGTTTACATGCAGTGGGGTGTTTAAGGGAGCCCAATCAACATTGTTTGATTATTTATTGGCTATTTATTATTCTCTGTCCTGAGGGCTCAGGGTAGGCTACTTGGCTGTTCTTCCTACCTTGGCTTTTCCGTTCAATTCAACCCTGGTATCCATTAATGCAGCAAGAGCGCAATAACAAAATAGTGTTGTGAATTTCTAATTTACCAGTTCACCAGTGCAGACTTCATGAACTCAACGTCTTTTGAAGTAATGGAGTGGAATTCAGGGAAGATTTTATCTCTTGCAATTTTTTCCTTCGGTCTCTCTCTCCCTCCCTCCCTCCCTCCCTCCTTCCCCCCCCTCTCTCTCACACCCCTCAACATGAAGAAACAGCCTAAATAAAGTATGCTTCTAGAAAAATATTGGCGTGTACCTACCCCAAAAATACGTATAGTCAAATCCACTTGTTGCCCACTCCTGATCGATTTGAGATTTCCTTGATTAATAGTTCATTCTTTAAGTCACTGTCTGGAGCAGGACAGCAATGAAAAACCACCAGTGTCAGTGAATTTAACTCTTTATTCAAAGCAATGAAAGTACTATAGGTCTAGTGATCACAGCAACCCTTCCCAGCAGGTCTTCCCTCAAAGAGGCAGTTGTGAGGACTGAAATTCAAACCTGAGAGAATTTATTCAGTGCAGCACTATAGCAAACTTTCTTTACAATCTATGCAGGACTGTAGAGAAGTGGTATCAATATCCTCAAGGGCTTCCCAGACTACAGAAATAATAACAGCACTTTGCCACTCGGCAGTTATCCAATCCACTCACAGTTTGGCCTTCAACCTCATCATTTATCTGCTTGGGCACCAGATTATTAGTCTATAAACCAATCAAAGGGGGGCTCTTATTGCTTTAAATAAGTACACTTAATTAGTAACGTGTTTTGGAATATTATATCAAGAGGTCTTGGGTGCCAAGTTAAAAAATTACTAGGATAAATGAGATGGTTGCACCTCTGTAATTAAAGCCAAGGCAATCTGTAACATTATGTCATTTTCTGATTACTAATGATTTATTGCACCATTACATTCATTATTATATAATTACAGTTACCTGGTCATTAGTATGAATTGCACGATCAAACCCTAGAGGTGTGAGTGAAAGAGGAGATTGTCCATATTGAAATGCAACGCCCAAGGCATCAATGTGAAGTTTAGGTAACTGGCTTTTGTAGCTCACACACTTCTGCTTGGTCACAGGATAGTTCAAACTTCCCCTTTGGAAAGATGTGAATAAAAATGTGTCTTCTATGAATCCCAAGGTGGGTCTCAGTTTTCCCTGAAAAAGTGGTAGTAGACAAGTTTCCCCTGGATTGGTTTGAAACGAGCACAGAATAAACTATTCCCCCCCCCTAAATAAGCAAATCAGACAGTATTCAACCCCCCAATTAACAACCTCACTTTTCACTTTTCACAAAACTGGTTGGTGGCAGCAGTGGTGAGGTCTTGTGACTTCATACCTGAGATTGCATTAGACTCAAAACTTTGATGTGGCAACACCCTGAACATTAGAAAACATGTTAAATGTAGCATCCATTGTTCCTGATGTGCTGTCAGGAGTGATGGGTTTGAGCACATTGAGCAAAAGATCTCTGCATTGCAGGGGCTTGGACTAGATGATCCCTGTGGTCCCTTCCAACTCTACAATTCAGTGACTCTATGTCTCCAAGGGTTACTGATGTCCAGCATCATACCTATGATTACTGAAAGCTCATACCTATGACAAACTTAGTTGGTCTCTAAGGTGCTACTGGAAGGAATTTTTTATTTTATTTTTTGTTTCGAAGCATTAGAATGTTAAAACTGTGAGTTGAAATTTCGATTTTCTGGTTTTGTTTTGACGAGAACTCTTGTGGTCAAATCGCATCCAGCATTTTTAAAAATTTGCTCTCAGTTTTAATGTTTTAGGATACTGGTTCTGTAATGAACATTATACATGTTTAAAATTGTATGCTCAGTAACATAGTTGCATCCTAATTTTTAAAAATATTGATAATTACCTTAGAGCTGATTTAATATATTTCTCTAATTTATTTTATTTTAATCCAACTTTCATCTTGTATTTTAAATTGCTATAATCTACACTTGGGCCTTATGATGAAGTGTGGGTACAAAAATGAATCACCATCACCATATTAAAGTTGGATGTTTTACTCTGCTTTTGTACTTAACAGTTTTAGATTACTGGTAAAGTAAGCGTTTTCTTCCAACACCATCCAGTGCCACTACTATTTGCTTTTTATTGCTTGTTTCAGAATGGAACAAATTGAACTAACATAAATTCCAGTGGGTTTCATTTGGAAGTACAGAGTCTTGAGCATGGATGTGCATATATAAGGCAGCAATAAAAATGAAACCAGAATCTGATTTGAGGAAAGCTGAATTCTACAACCTATATAAATCATGCAGATTTGCATAGATTATATTTTAAAATGCATTATGCTTCTGTTACTCATTGGGAAGACACCATGCTCTTTATAGACCAAACAGAACCCATTTCAGATATCCTTAGAATAAATTCAATGCTACTGAATCTGTAAAATCTAATAAAAAGTCCAATGTATTCTAATGTTTGCAATCTTTAGCTGTCCCAGCTGCAGTGAAATGTATGCTATACTTGTGTTTAGGGCTAATCCAAATAAAGATCAGTGTCAATATTTATTTTTGGGGGGGGAGGGGGAGAATTTTTGTGTTGAAAGTTCTCTCCAAGCTGCTGGGAAAAGACTGAAAAAATTAGGTGTGCCTAGATAATATTTACTGAAATTCCACATACACAGACAGCATTTCTGTCCATGAATGAAGTGGTACAGTTGTGAATCCAGTTTTGGTTGTTGTTTAATACTAGAGCTGTGATGGCCCTGCCTGCTACTATTTCTATTCCTTCATCGGCTGAATAGTTTCATTCAGTATGAACTGAGCTGAAATATATCAGGGGAGCATTTTCTGAGAATATTCCTAGCAATTTTCCTTTCCAGGCATCATCAAACTGTTGCAGCATCCCACTCCACTCTAGAAAGTATTCAACATATCACCCCACCCCACTTCACCATTTGAAATTTTTTGTTGTTGTTTAGTCGTTTAGTAGTGTCTGACTCTTTGTGACCCCATGGACCAGAGCCAGCCTGGCACTCCTGTCTTCCACGGCCTCCCACAGTTTGGTCAAACTCATGTTCGTAGCTTCGAGAACACTGTCCAACCATTTCATCCTCTGTTGTCCCCTTCTCCTAGTGCCCTCAATCTTTCCCAGCATCAGGGTCTTTTCCAGGGAGTCTTCTCTTCTCACGAGGTGGCCAAAGTATTGGAGCCTCAGCTTCAGGATCTGTCCTTCCAGTGAGCACTCAGGGCTGATTTCCTTCAGAATGGATAAGTTTGATCAGGGGTCAGCAAACCTTTTCAGCAGGGGGCCGGTCCACTGTCCCTCAGACCTTGTGGGGGGGGCAGACCATATTTTGAAAACAAAGAAACCATGAATGAATTCCTATGCCCCACAAATAACACAGAGATACATTTTAAATAAAAGGACACATTCTATTCATGTAAAAACATGCTGATTCCCGGACCGCCCGCAGGCTGGATTTAGAAGGCGATTAGGCCGCATCCGGCCCCTGGGCCTTAGTTTGGGGATCTCTGGGTTTGATCTTCTTGCAGTCCATAGGACTCTCAAGAGTCTCCTCCAGCACCATAATTCAAAAGCATCCATTCTTCGGCGATCAGCCTTCTTTATGGTCCAGCTCTCACTTCCATTCATCACTACTAGGAAAACCATAGCTTTAACTTTACGGACCTTTGTCAGCAAGGTGATGCCTCTGCATCTTAAAAAGCAGAGACATTTGCAAATAGGATGGAACAAACCCACGAGAGGGTTTAAGCTCCTTGGAAGAAGGGCAAAAATGACAAATGTCATCAATATATTAAAATAGATTAGTTAGAATCACATGTTTAGCTACAGAAGAATTGAGATGTTACAACGTGATTTCATGAATGTTTGTCAAAAGAAACCAATAAAGACAAATTGTAATAATAATAATAATTAATAATAATAATAAATAGATAAGTTAGATTTCTCCTGCATCCGGTCAGTTATTGTTTTTGTACTTTAGCATTGAACTCATTGAATCACCTCATCTGTTTGCAGATTATATTTTACTAATGAGATACTTAAAAGCAGATTCCTGCATCACAGGGGGTTGGAGTAGGTGACCCTCAGGGTCCCTTGCAGCTCTACAATTCTCTTATTCTATGACTTAATAGACTTTTTGAGACTTAATGAGGCAAAATACCTGATGTGTCGGCACAAAATGTCAAAGCAAAATTGCAGTTGCCGAAACAGAATCCGAGTTTCTAAAATAATAATGCTGACAGTGAAATCCTAAGGAGCTGCCACATCTGATACCCTGCTGTGCTCTTTCAGCTGGGCTGAAGTGAGAGAGGAGGAACGGTCCACATTCCTCTGGCCCTTTCCAGGCTGCAGAGCTCCCTCCCATATCCAGAAGCATGTCTAATTCTCATCTACCATTTGCTTGGCATGCAAGGGGAACAAGAGAGCTTTAAACCATGGGTTTGCTAATTAATGGGCCAGACCATGTTCCTCGTCAGGTGTATACTGAAACTGAAGTTTGCTGGTAGGAGTCCACTGAACCAGATGACACAGACCAGTGCCCGTAGGACCAGAGTCTCAAGAGTCCTCTGGGCCTGAGGAATCAGTTTCTTCCCAAGGTATACAGGACACAAACCAAGTGAGAGGTCATAGAATGTAGGAGACATGTCCATCTTCGAGTGAAAAGCCTGGCTTTTTAAGAGGTGCTGGGGCTGTTTACACACTATGCCTTTAAAGCAGGCACCCCCAAACTGTGGCCCTCCAGATGTTTTGGCCCACAACTCCCATGATCCCTAGCTAACAGTGGTCAGGGAAGATGGGAACTGTAGTCCAAAACACCTGGAGGGCCGAAATTTGGGGATGCCTGCTTTAAAGCATATTCAAATAACCATGATTCCCTCAAAGAATTTTGGGCACTGTAGTTTGTTAGACCAGAATTCTTTGAAGGAAAGAATGGGTTTCAAATGTACTAAAAGTGTGTACACAGTCTAGTTCTCCAAAAGGGGGCTGAACCAAGGAGAGATGAACTGGAGACAGAGGCTGAAAAGGCTTCAGTTCACTTCTTCTACAGTGGAACCTCGGTTTATGAACACCTCAGTTTACGAATTTTCAGTTTACGAATGCCGTGGACCTATCTGGAACGGATTAATTCACTATCCATTACTTTCAATGGGAAAGTTCACTTCAGTTTATGAACGCTTCAGTTTATGAACAGACTTCCGGAACCAATTGTGTTCATAAACTGAGGTACCACTGTATAAGCAAGTTACCCACTTGGAGTTCTCCATGGTACTGCCTTGTTTCAAAACCTCCTTCACAGAACCTTAGTTCCTACTGATAATTGAAATGCAACATTGGTTGGGCCAGGACACTGGAAGTTCCAGCAGTTCAGGAGAGGGAAGCTCCAAGATTAGATCTCTTATGATTTCAGATGAGTAGATCTTATATATCCCATAGCTCCTGGGGCATTCTTCCAGGAATGATATGACTGCACTCTATATCTCTTCAATTTACCAAAATATTCCTTCCCACTCCCAGGTAACTCCTTGCAGAAAACAGAATCTCCAAGAGTTCTCTTTACCAATAATTAGTCTTTATGAGACTTCAGGGGACTTCAACAACCTCCCTACTACCTGTTTATGTTATTTTCCTCAGTTTTAGTTTGGGACTGAACAGAACACATAGCTTTGTGTTTCTCATTTTCTGGCCAAGGTTATACAACTAAGTGCAAGTATATTTCCTTAACCTAAATGTAACATTATAACTTACTTGCCACCAAACTCCATTTTGTCCCCCTTCACTTCATGGCTGTAAGTTCTGTTTATTGCTTCCTTCCTTCCTTATTATTTTCTTTGCTTATAAAACAAGCTGTTGTTTTCTTGTTGTTTGTACAAGCTTTATTGTTTTTGCATGGATTTCCTATTTGTTTTTCCCTTCCTAAGTCATCCTGCCAAATGCACTTCTTGGCAGTTCATGTGCTTTTACAGGAGATATACAATATAGATTCCTTACAGATAATTAGTAGATCAAATTTCCAAGACAGGCAAGGGTACAGAAGACTATACAGGTACAGTTTGTCACAGAACACAATGGAACCACACATAAATAAGTCTTGAACATTTCCTTATTGAGCACACTATCTGAATGATATAGCTTGACAGCCTCCTCTGAAGGGCACTGCTTTAATGTGTTCTAAGCTGGTTCAATGGGTTTTTAATTCACTAAACTTTGCAGCTCTTCTAAGCCCAATATACTGTTTATTGCTATTTGCTGATTGTAGTTGATTAAGGCAGCACTCTAAACCACAGCTGGTGCCCAGTATGGTGTTACCAAGCAGTGCACATCAGCCAGGGCAGAAGCTGAGGGCAGTGTGATTGCGGCCCAGAGCATGTGACAACAGTGTGGCCAGCTCAGGGTCCAATGGATCTTGGGTCTGCTCAGACTTTTCCTGCACCTGAAATACCCCATTTCAGGGCCTTCCATTGACTGATGCCACTGGGATCCTGCTGGTATATAGTTTTACCCACCCCCATACTTGGTGGGAGGATGGAGAGCCCTGCACTGGTGATGTTTGCACCCCATAGCTGTTAGTGCAGGCATCCCCAAACTTTGGCCCTCCAGATGTTTTGGACTACAATTCCCATCTTCCCTGACCACTGGTCCTGTTAGCTAGGGATCATGGGAGTTGTAGGCCAAAACATCTGGAGGGCCACAGTTTGGGGATGCCTGTGTTAGTGGGAGGAAGGCTTGATATACCCTGCCCAATGCAGCCTTTCTCCCCAGATTGGCACAAGGTTTTTTTATTCCCTGGCCCAAATCTGATTTATTCTTGACTCATGAGACCAATTTCACTCGAGGGCACAATGATTGCAGTAGCTTTATACTACCTTCTGTTTAATGAATATTCTACATTTGCCGTGTGTGTTGTTAGTAGATTTAAATACCTCTGTTCTCACTCAAACTCTCTGCCCAAAGATTCACAGAATGACATTGCTCATGCCAGGATCATTTCTTCATTCTGCTAAATGTTGATAATGGTTGCCTGTGAGGGTTGATAGGTGAATCAACAACAGCCCTAAAACTAAATAAACGAATTAATGTAAAATATATCTTTTTTTTGATAACATAATGATTGGCTAGTACGTAGATGTCCTGAATTTATTTGAAAACAATAACCAATCTGTTGCCTGAGGACTTGAAAGTTTCCACCTTGTCTGGAAAAGAAGGCTAGAGATATCATGGACCCAGGAGAAAACGCACTTGATCGTTCCCACTGAAATCATATTTTGAAATACATGGTGCTGCCACTCAACTCCCATGGGACCTCCTAAAGCCATGCTCCATCTTTTGCCCTTTCCTAAACCAATCAAAACAACACTGAAGCTCTCTTCACACATTACTCATGTGAAGTGTAAAAAAAATGAATGAAGAGGTATACTTTTTGCCTCTGCCCCCATGATGCATTGCTTCCCTCCATCTCTGCCTTTGAGGTCCATGCCTGTCTTAAACTGGAATACCATGGCATTTGAAGGTCTTCAGAATCCTGGGAAGCCTCTGAACACAAAGGGAAATTCACAATGTATTCAAATACATTGAATATTTAGCATCCTTTACAAAAAGTACTTTAAGTTCCACCTTTGAATTTTCCTGCGCAAGTGTACTTCTAGGATTTGCATCTGTTGTTTGCCACAAAAATATAATTGACTGAATACTGAAACTACATAACCATTTGGGGTTCATTAAACAGATTTTTCTTTATTGTCAGCACTTCTCTACAGCCCAATACTGAGCAAAACTCATTTATAATTAGGGACATCTAATGCTATCATTCCCCCCCTTAACGGTCCAATCTTTAATCTCTTTATTTAAAAAGCTGCTTTTGTTTTCAACCATCTGGAATGAAACATAGCTTTACTCTGGTTATTAAGAGTGTCACGCTTTTGCAGAATTGTGTTTGGAACACAGAATAAATGGCCTGTGATGTTTAGCACTCTTGGTTAAAATCCCATTTTTATGGTTCAAAAAAGTGCTATGACCTATGTGCTACAGTGACTGATTTATCTAAACAGTGGTTCTACTACCCGGGAGTTTTAAAAGACTTGGTGCGGGACGGTGGGAGACAAATGTTTCATGGCTTCCAAATGAATAACACAAATTAAATCACATTATTGAGTGACTTAGGCTGCCAAAAACACACCAGAGTTATGATTTAATGGCAGCCGAACTAGCATTAGATTATAATAATATGGCTGCACTCCTCAAACAACTTACTCCAGGGTTGTTATGGTGACTTAAATGGAACTGATCCAAGGTACAGGTTGAAGCTTCCATGAATACTGGATATTTACAATTTACAAATGGAATTGCAGATTGAGGAGGTCTAACTTTTACCATATGACTGCAATTATAATGGCGCCGATTCACAATTAGCCATTATTTAACACAGTGTGTGGATCATTTCCTGAAGAAATTGAACTGTTATGTGCAGATTATAACAATATTCAGTGGTCATCTATGCCTACCTGTAGTCCTTGGTGGGTTGAATTTAATATCTTACTAACACCAGATTTGAATGTGGAAATCACAAATAAATTCTAGTAGTTGCTCTACGTTTATGAAGTTTCCCATTCCTATGAGCTGACCAACCACAACTATATTATGAAGAGGTGGCAAAAGGGCTGCGTATTTGTTTAGGAAATTGGGGAGAGACTGTGCCAGATAATTTTAAATTACAAGTTAAAATTTCATTTAAACTTTCTAAAATAGGGTCAATAGAAACATGAAGGATTACAATTAGAAACATAGAGTCTGCCTAGAGCCCTTAACAGTTTGGGACCAGTTTACTTGTGGGATCAATTTATTCCATATTTGCCCACTCAATTGCTTCAGTCTGCAGATCTGGAACTGTTATAGGTGCTAAATAGTACCCTTGTAAGAAATCAATCTTTTAGTGTGTGCCATTATCTATGCTTTGGGACTCCCTGCATATCAACATCAAGGACATGCCCTCACCATATTCCTTTTGGCCCTGCTTATTTTTTTTTCCCTAGGGAACGCTATCTAGACATGTAGAATGTTTACAGGTATTTTAAGATCTTCTAGCCTATTATTTATTTTAATTATCTTCTCAATGTTTTAGATACCTGTTTTAGATTTTTTAATTGATACTTTTCACGATGTTTTCTTTTTCCCAAACTGCTTAGAGGTTTTATTATAATCAAGCAGCATAGACATTTTGTTAAATAAATACAGAGTATGAGGATTCTGTTTTCGTTGCAACAATGGTGCTTTATAATGGAACCACAATCTAAACTAATCTGATTTCTTCTTTTTCTTCACACTTGGAAGACTTGTTGAATAATACATTTTCTTTTCACTTTTCTCTTGTGGCTTTTAATATAACCTGGAAATATAATAAAAACAAAATATATCTTATGAACTCTCAACACAGTAGTAAATGAAATATATCCACAAGTGAATTATAAAGCTATGCATGAATTCTAACTCAATTGTATTTATTGGAATACTATTTTGTATGTACATCTTTCTACTCCAGAAAATATAATGTAGGGTTTTGCATTGTATTATATCATTTGGAGCTATGAAAGAGTGCATCTGTATCTATAGTTAGCATCTAGCTGTAGTGTAAAGTATTACGTACTAGCATGATCATACCACCTCTCAGATACATTATGTGGTGACATATACACTGTGCTAAGTTATCTCTAAGTACATTATTCAGTCTTGATTCAGACACCAAAAAATAAAAATCTATATTGTTATGACTGCTGGCTGACCATTTGTTTCTTAGGAAGACTGCTAGTGAAAACTGCTGCAATATTATATTTTACTTGGAAATTTGCCTTGAAATAAGTCCTGTTGAACTTGGTGGGATTTATTTATGAGTAGACACATAGAGAATAATGCTGTTGTACAAGGGAATGGTTGACTAAATGATGCCAATAGTTAGAAGGTAGTTCGGGGGGAAATATGTGTGTGTTTAAATGAGATGCCCATCAGAGTTTTGGGAAAGTAACAGCTCTCTAGATAAAGGGAAGTGACAGATGTTTGGAAAAGAACCAGTTTCTTTAATTTTGTATATGCCTGAAAGCTCTGCTAATAAATTGGAATTATTGTGTAGATATACTAACACTGGAAGGTACAAATAGACACACACAGTAGAACAAAGAACAGGCTTTCCTTTGGGGCTGAAAGCTTGTGGCTTTCGCAGAAAGATATTCACCAACTGCATTTCAAATCCCCCCTCTCCCCCCACCCAGCTCAAGAAAAGGTCATGCAATTGTACCTTCCTATAGAATTCCTCCAGTGCATTTGAGGATGAAACTGTTGCCAATTTTATTGGATTTCCCCTTCATTCAAATTCAGATCCAGTGCAGAACAAGAATATATTTTACTTGGCTGTTCTGCAAGCTAATTCCAATCAAATTCTTACTGCTTTGACACAGCAAGGCATTTATCCTATATTTTACGTTGCTTGTGTCTTAAATTTCAGCGTGCAGCAAAGCCGTGCATTTGGCTTTCTGAATTATATCAGAAACTGCTGAGGACTCTTTGCCAGAGATTTTCGCTTTCCCAACAGAAGTAGTTTGCTTTAGATAACTTTGAAGTGTTCACTACCGTCTGACCTTTAGGTGCAAGAAGAAAGGCAATTCTTTTCTAAAGGTTGCATACTGATCACGGCAGCAGCTGCATATTAGAGAGACAATAGGAGGGCACAACCATTTTTATGCAGAGAAAAAATATAGCAATGAAAGATTCTCTGGGGCTGAAGAGCCACTGGATCCCTCAAAATCCCAAAGAAAGGCATGATGAACCAAAGCGGAAAGGTTTGGCTTTGTGCAATACATGTCGACAGAGAAGCTTAATGCTTCTAATGTTGACTGTGTTCCACCTCCTGTATCAGAGCAGCTATGATTCTGCTGATTTCAGTGTGATGGAACTTCCTGACTTTTAAATGCTGGGGCCTTCCAGACTATTTCTATTCATGGTTGGGATTCAATCTCATACCAAGACATTCAGTTTGCACAATTAAAGTTGTTTTGGTGCTTTTATGCAACAAACCTGCCTGCCCTCCCATCCCAATTTAACATTTTATAATAAAGGAAAGCAATGAGAAAATGCACTAGGAGTGTGGATTAATGATTGCTTGCTGCAACATTGTCTAACCTCCCAACAAACAAATCAGGATGAATGCTCAATAAATATGTCACCTGGGAATAACAATGGTTGTGGAGGCTTCTTCCCCCACACCTTTCCAACAATTTTAAGGTGGCCATGGTTGAACAGAACAAAAGTCTGCCCTATGATTTCCCATAATGCACTGAGATTATATGTTTATGAACCCTTTATATTGTTCATGTTCCATTCTGAAATCTCTCCAGCAATAATCCTAAACATGGCATAGACCAGAGTGGGCAACCTCAGTCTAACATCAGGCTCAGTTGGGGGGGGGGGCAGAAGGAGGAGAAGTAGGAAATTGCCGAAACAATGACACAGTGGAATGTGGCAGAGGGGGGAAATCCTTCTGCAAGTGATGAGTTCAGACCCCTGGCAAGACTGGTTTTTTTATTCCCTGGCCCAAATCTGATTTATTCTTGACTCATGAGACCAATTTCACTCGAGGGCACAATGATTGCAGTAGCTTTATACTACCTTCTGTTTAATGAATATTCTACATTTGCCGTGTGTGTTGTTAGTAGATTTAAATACCTCTGTTCTCACTCAAACTCTCTGCCCAAAGATTCACAGAATGACATTGCTCATGCCAGGATCATTTCTTCATTCTGCTAAATGTTGATAATGGTTGCCTGTGAGGGTTGATAGGTGAATCAACAACAGCCCTAAAACTAAATAAACGAATTAATGTAAAATATATCTTTTTTTTGATAACATAATGATTGGCTAGTACGTAGATGTCCTGAATTTATTTGAAAACAATAACCAATCTGTTGCCTGAGGACTTGAAAGTTTCCACCTTGTCTGGAAAAGAAGGCTAGAGATATCATGGACCCAGGAGAAAACGCACTTGATCGTTCCCACTGAAATCATATTTTGAAATACATGGTGCTGCCACTCAACTCCCATGGGACCTCCTAAAGCCATGCTCCATCTTTTGCCCTTTCCTAAACCAATCAAAACAACACTGAAGCTCTCTTCACACATTACTCATGTGAAGTGTAAAAAAAATGAATGAAGAGGTATACTTTTTGCCTCTGCCCCCATGATGCATTGCTTCCCTCCATCTCTGCCTTTGAGGTCCATGCCTGTCTTAAACTGGAATACCATGGCATTTGAAGGTCTTCAGAATCCTGGGAAGCCTCTGAACACAAAGGGAAATTCACAATGTATTCAAATACATTGAATATTTAGCATCCTTTACAAAAAGTACTTTAAGTTCCACCTTTGAATTTTCCTGCGCAAGTGTACTTCTAGGATTTGCATCTGTTGTTTGCCACAAAAATATAATTGACTGAATACTGAAACTACATAACCATTTGGGGTTCATTAAACAGATTTTTCTTTATTGTCAGCACTTCTCTACAGCCCAATACTGAGCAAAACTCATTTATAATTAGGGACATCTAATGCTATCATTCCCCCCCTTAACGGTCCAATCTTTAATCTCTTTATTTAAAAAGCTGCTTTTGTTTTCAACCATCTGGAATGAAACATAGCTTTACTCTGGTTATTAAGAGTGTCACGCTTTTGCAGAATTGTGTTTGGAACACAGAATAAATGGCCTGTGATGTTTAGCACTCTTGGTTAAAATCCCATTTTTATGGTTCAAAAAAGTGCTATGACCTATGTGCTACAGTGACTGATTTATCTAAACAGTGGTTCTACTACCCGGGAGTTTTAAAAGACTTGGTGCGGGACGGTGGGAGACAAATGTTTCATGGCTTCCAAATGAATAACACAAATTAAATCACATTATTGAGTGACTTAGGCTGCCAAAAACACACCAGAGTTATGATTTAATGGCAGCCGAACTAGCATTAGATTATAATAATATGGCTGCACTCCTCAAACAACTTACTCCAGGGTTGTTATGGTGACTTAAATGGAACTGATCCAAGGTACAGGTTGAAGCTTCCATGAATACTGGATATTTACAATTTACAAATGGAATTGCAGATTGAGGAGGTCTAACTTTTACCATATGACTGCAATTATAATGGCGCCGATTCACAATTAGCCATTATTTAACACAGTGTGTGGATCATTTCCTGAAGAAATTGAACTGTTATGTGCAGATTATAACAATATTCAGTGGTCATCTATGCCTACCTGTAGTCCTTGGTGGGTTGAATTTAATATCTTACTAACACCAGATTTGAATGTGGAAATCACAAATAAATTCTAGTAGTTGCTCTACGTTTATGAAGTTTCCCATTCCTATGAGCTGACCAACCACAACTATATTATGAAGAGGTGGCAAAAGGGCTGCGTATTTGTTTAGGAAATTGGGGAGAGACTGTGCCAGATAATTTTAAATTACAAGTTAAAATTTCATTTAAACTTTCTAAAATAGGGTCAATAGAAACATGAAGGATTACAATTAGAAACATAGAGTCTGCCTAGAGCCCTTAACAGTTTGGGACCAGTTTACTTGTGGGATCAATTTATTCCATATTTGCCCACTCAATTGCTTCAGTCTGCAGATCTGGAACTGTTATAGGTGCTAAATAGTACCCTTGTAAGAAATCAATCTTTTAGTGTGTGCCATTATCTATGCTTTGGGACTCCCTGCATATCAACATCAAGGACATGCCCTCACCATATTCCTTTTGGCCCTGCTTATTTTTTTTTCCCTAGGGAACGCTATCTAGACATGTAGAATGTTTACAGGTATTTTAAGATCTTCTAGCCTATTATTTATTTTAATTATCTTCTCAATGTTTTAGATACCTGTTTTAGATTTTTTAATTGATACTTTTCACGATGTTTTCTTTTTCCCAAACTGCTTAGAGGTTTTATTATAATCAAGCAGCATAGACATTTTGTTAAATAAATACAGAGTATGAGGATTCTGTTTTCGTTGCAACAATGGTGCTTTATAATGGAACCACAATCTAAACTAATCTGATTTCTTCTTTTTCTTCACACTTGGAAGACTTGTTGAATAATACATTTTCTTTTCACTTTTCTCTTGTGGCTTTTAATATAACCTGGAAATATAATAAAAACAAAATATATCTTATGAACTCTCAACACAGTAGTAAATGAAATATATCCACAAGTGAATTATAAAGCTATGCATGAATTCTAACTCAATTGTATTTATTGGAATACTATTTTGTATGTACATCTTTCTACTCCAGAAAATATAATGTAGGGTTTTGCATTGTATTATATCATTTGGAGCTATGAAAGAGTGCATCTGTATCTATAGTTAGCATCTAGCTGTAGTGTAAAGTATTACGTACTAGCATGATCATACCACCTCTCAGATACATTATGTGGTGACATATACACTGTGCTAAGTTATCTCTAAGTACATTATTCAGTCTTGATTCAGACACCAAAAAATAAAAATCTATATTGTTATGACTGCTGGCTGACCATTTGTTTCTTAGGAAGACTGCTAGTGAAAACTGCTGCAATATTATATTTTACTTGGAAATTTGCCTTGAAATAAGTCCTGTTGAACTTGGTGGGATTTATTTATGAGTAGACACATAGAGAATAATGCTGTTGTACAAGGGAATGGTTGACTAAATGATGCCAATAGTTAGAAGGTAGTTCGGGGGGAAATATGTGTGTGTTTAAATGAGATGCCCATCAGAGTTTTGGGAAAGTAACAGCTCTCTAGATAAAGGGAAGTGACAGATGTTTGGAAAAGAACCAGTTTCTTTAATTTTGTATATGCCTGAAAGCTCTGCTAATAAATTGGAATTATTGTGTAGATATACTAACACTGGAAGGTACAAATAGACACACACAGTAGAACAAAGAACAGGCTTTCCTTTGGGGCTGAAAGCTTGTGGCTTTCGCAGAAAGATATTCACCAACTGCATTTCAAATCCCCCCTCTCCCCCCACCCAGCTCAAGAAAAGGTCATGCAATTGTACCTTCCTATAGAATTCCTCCAGTGCATTTGAGGATGAAACTGTTGCCAATTTTATTGGATTTCCCCTTCATTCAAATTCAGATCCAGTGCAGAACAAGAATATATTTTACTTGGCTGTTCTGCAAGCTAATTCCAATCAAATTCTTACTGCTTTGACACAGCAAGGCATTTATCCTATATTTTACGTTGCTTGTGTCTTAAATTTCAGCGTGCAGCAAAGCCGTGCATTTGGCTTTCTGAATTATATCAGAAACTGCTGAGGACTCTTTGCCAGAGATTTTCGCTTTCCCAACAGAAGTAGTTTGCTTTAGATAACTTTGAAGTGTTCACTACCGTCTGACCTTTAGGTGCAAGAAGAAAGGCAATTCTTTTCTAAAGGTTGCATACTGATCACGGCAGCAGCTGCATATTAGAGAGACAATAGGAGGGCACAACCATTTTTATGCAGAGAAAAAATATAGCAATGAAAGATTCTCTGGGGCTGAAGAGCCACTGGATCCCTCAAAATCCCAAAGAAAGGCATGATGAACCAAAGCGGAAAGGTTTGGCTTTGTGCAATACATGTCGACAGAGAAGCTTAATGCTTCTAATGTTGACTGTGTTCCACCTCCTGTATCAGAGCAGCTATGATTCTGCTGATTTCAGTGTGATGGAACTTCCTGACTTTTAAATGCTGGGGCCTTCCAGACTATTTCTATTCATGGTTGGGATTCAATCTCATACCAAGACATTCAGTTTGCACAATTAAAGTTGTTTTGGTGCTTTTATGCAACAAACCTGCCTGCCCTCCCATCCCAATTTAACATTTTATAATAAAGGAAAGCAATGAGAAAATGCACTAGGAGTGTGGATTAATGATTGCTTGCTGCAACATTGTCTAACCTCCCAACAAACAAATCAGGATGAATGCTCAATAAATATGTCACCTGGGAATAACAATGGTTGTGGAGGCTTCTTCCCCCACACCTTTCCAACAATTTTAAGGTGGCCATGGTTGAACAGAACAAAAGTCTGCCCTATGATTTCCCATAATGCACTGAGATTATATGTTTATGAACCCTTTATATTGTTCATGTTCCATTCTGAAATCTCTCCAGCAATAATCCTAAACATGGCATAGACCAGAGTGGGCAACCTCAGTCTAACATCAGGCTCAGTTGGGGGGGGGGGCAGAAGGAGGAGAAGTAGGAAATTGCCGAAACAATGACACAGTGGAATGTGGCAGAGGGGGGAAATCCTTCTGCAAGTGATGAGTTCAGACCCCTGGCAAGACTGGTTTTTTTATTCCCTGGCCCAAATCTGATTTATTCTTGACTCATGAGACCAATTTCACTCGAGGGCACAATGATTGCAGTAGCTTTATACTACCTTCTGTTTAATGAATATTCTACATTTGCCGTGTGTGTTGTTAGTAGATTTAAATACCTCTGTTCTCACTCAAACTCTCTGCCCAAAGATTCACAGAATGACATTGCTCATGCCAGGATCATTTCTTCATTCTGCTAAATGTTGATAATGGTTGCCTGTGAGGGTTGATAGGTGAATCAACAACAGCCCTAAAACTAAATAAACGAATTAATGTAAAATATATCTTTTTTTTGATAACATAATGATTGGCTAGTACGTAGATGTCCTGAATTTATTTGAAAACAATAACCAATCTGTTGCCTGAGGACTTGAAAGTTTCCACCTTGTCTGGAAAAGAAGGCTAGAGATATCATGGACCCAGGAGAAAACGCACTTGATCGTTCCCACTGAAATCATATTTTGAAATACATGGTGCTGCCACTCAACTCCCATGGGACCTCCTAAAGCCATGCTCCATCTTTTGCCCTTTCCTAAACCAATCAAAACAACACTGAAGCTCTCTTCACACATTACTCATGTGAAGTGTAAAAAAAATGAATGAAGAGGTATACTTTTTGCCTCTGCCCCCATGATGCATTGCTTCCCTCCATCTCTGCCTTTGAGGTCCATGCCTGTCTTAAACTGGAATACCATGGCATTTGAAGGTCTTCAGAATCCTGGGAAGCCTCTGAACACAAAGGGAAATTCACAATGTATTCAAATACATTGAATATTTAGCATCCTTTACAAAAAGTACTTTAAGTTCCACCTTTGAATTTTCCTGCGCAAGTGTACTTCTAGGATTTGCATCTGTTGTTTGCCACAAAAATATAATTGACTGAATACTGAAACTACATAACCATTTGGGGTTCATTAAACAGATTTTTCTTTATTGTCAGCACTTCTCTACAGCCCAATACTGAGCAAAACTCATTTATAATTAGGGACATCTAATGCTATCATTCCCCCCCTTAACGGTCCAATCTTTAATCTCTTTATTTAAAAAGCTGCTTTTGTTTTCAACCATCTGGAATGAAACATAGCTTTACTCTGGTTATTAAGAGTGTCACGCTTTTGCAGAATTGTGTTTGGAACACAGAATAAATGGCCTGTGATGTTTAGCACTCTTGGTTAAAATCCCATTTTTATGGTTCAAAAAAGTGCTATGACCTATGTGCTACAGTGACTGATTTATCTAAACAGTGGTTCTACTACCCGGGAGTTTTAAAAGACTTGGTGCGGGACGGTGGGAGACAAATGTTTCATGGCTTCCAAATGAATAACACAAATTAAATCACATTATTGAGTGACTTAGGCTGCCAAAAACACACCAGAGTTATGATTTAATGGCAGCCGAACTAGCATTAGATTATAATAATATGGCTGCACTCCTCAAACAACTTACTCCAGGGTTGTTATGGTGACTTAAATGGAACTGATCCAAGGTACAGGTTGAAGCTTCCATGAATACTGGATATTTACAATTTACAAATGGAATTGCAGATTGAGGAGGTCTAACTTTTACCATATGACTGCAATTATAATGGCGCCGATTCACAATTAGCCATTATTTAACACAGTGTGTGGATCATTTCCTGAAGAAATTGAACTGTTATGTGCAGATTATAACAATATTCAGTGGTCATCTATGCCTACCTGTAGTCCTTGGTGGGTTGAATTTAATATCTTACTAACACCAGATTTGAATGTGGAAATCACAAATAAATTCTAGTAGTTGCTCTACGTTTATGAAGTTTCCCATTCCTATGAGCTGACCAACCACAACTATATTATGAAGAGGTGGCAAAAGGGCTGCGTATTTGTTTAGGAAATTGGGGAGAGACTGTGCCAGATAATTTTAAATTACAAGTTAAAATTTCATTTAAACTTTCTAAAATAGGGTCAATAGAAACATGAAGGATTACAATTAGAAACATAGAGTCTGCCTAGAGCCCTTAACAGTTTGGGACCAGTTTACTTGTGGGATCAATTTATTCCATATTTGCCCACTCAATTGCTTCAGTCTGCAGATCTGGAACTGTTATAGGTGCTAAATAGTACCCTTGTAAGAAATCAATCTTTTAGTGTGTGCCATTATCTATGCTTTGGGACTCCCTGCATATCAACATCAAGGACATGCCCTCACCATATTCCTTTTGGCCCTGCTTATTTTTTTTTCCCTAGGGAACGCTATCTAGACATGTAGAATGTTTACAGGTATTTTAAGATCTTCTAGCCTATTATTTATTTTAATTATCTTCTCAATGTTTTAGATACCTGTTTTAGATTTTTTAATTGATACTTTTCACGATGTTTTCTTTTTCCCAAACTGCTTAGAGGTTTTATTATAATCAAGCAGCATAGACATTTTGTTAAATAAATACAGAGTATGAGGATTCTGTTTTCGTTGCAACAATGGTGCTTTATAATGGAACCACAATCTAAACTAATCTGATTTCTTCTTTTTCTTCACACTTGGAAGACTTGTTGAATAATACATTTTCTTTTCACTTTTCTCTTGTGGCTTTTAATATAACCTGGAAATATAATAAAAACAAAATATATCTTATGAACTCTCAACACAGTAGTAAATGAAATATATCCACAAGTGAATTATAAAGCTATGCATGAATTCTAACTCAATTGTATTTATTGGAATACTATTTTGTATGTACATCTTTCTACTCCAGAAAATATAATGTAGGGTTTTGCATTGTATTATATCATTTGGAGCTATGAAAGAGTGCATCTGTATCTATAGTTAGCATCTAGCTGTAGTGTAAAGTATTACGTACTAGCATGATCATACCACCTCTCAGATACATTATGTGGTGACATATACACTGTGCTAAGTTATCTCTAAGTACATTATTCAGTCTTGATTCAGACACCAAAAAATAAAAATCTATATTGTTATGACTGCTGGCTGACCATTTGTTTCTTAGGAAGACTGCTAGTGAAAACTGCTGCAATATTATATTTTACTTGGAAATTTGCCTTGAAATAAGTCCTGTTGAACTTGGTGGGATTTATTTATGAGTAGACACATAGAGAATAATGCTGTTGTACAAGGGAATGGTTGACTAAATGATGCCAATAGTTAGAAGGTAGTTCGGGGGGAAATATGTGTGTGTTTAAATGAGATGCCCATCAGAGTTTTGGGAAAGTAACAGCTCTCTAGATAAAGGGAAGTGACAGATGTTTGGAAAAGAACCAGTTTCTTTAATTTTGTATATGCCTGAAAGCTCTGCTAATAAATTGGAATTATTGTGTAGATATACTAACACTGGAAGGTACAAATAGACACACACAGTAGAACAAAGAACAGGCTTTCCTTTGGGGCTGAAAGCTTGTGGCTTTCGCAGAAAGATATTCACCAACTGCATTTCAAATCCCCCCTCTCCCCCCACCCAGCTCAAGAAAAGGTCATGCAATTGTACCTTCCTATAGAATTCCTCCAGTGCATTTGAGGATGAAACTGTTGCCAATTTTATTGGATTTCCCCTTCATTCAAATTCAGATCCAGTGCAGAACAAGAATATATTTTACTTGGCTGTTCTGCAAGCTAATTCCAATCAAATTCTTACTGCTTTGACACAGCAAGGCATTTATCCTATATTTTACGTTGCTTGTGTCTTAAATTTCAGCGTGCA
This sequence comes from Zootoca vivipara, assembly GCF_965207765.1. Classification (NCBI taxonomy): domain Eukaryota; kingdom Metazoa; phylum Chordata; class Lepidosauria; order Squamata; family Lacertidae; genus Zootoca; species Zootoca vivipara. Next base: position 59,897,884 of record NC_142591.1, read on the forward strand.
GCAAAGCCGTGCATTTGGCTTTCTGAATTATATCAGAAACTGCTGAGGACTCTTTGCCAGAGATTTTCGCTTTCCCAACAGAAGTAGTTTGCTTTAGATAACTTTGAAGTGTTCACTACCGTCTGACCTTTAGGTGCAAGAAGAAAGGCAATTCTTTTCTAAAGGTTGCATACTGATCACGGCAGCAGCTGCATATTAGAGAGACAATAGGAGGGCACAACCATTTTTATGCAGAGAAAAAATATAGCAATGAAAGATTCTCTGGGGCTGAAGAGCCACTGGATCCCTCAAAATCCCAAAGAAAGGCATGATGAACCAAAGCGGAAAGGTTTGGCTTTGTGCAATACATGTCGACAGAGAAGCTTAATGCTTCTAATGTTGACTGTGTTCCACCTCCTGTATCAGAGCAGCTATGATTCTGCTGATTTCAGTGTGATGGAACTTCCTGACTTTTAAATGCTGGGGCCTTCCAGACTATTTCTATTCATGGTTGGGATTCAATCTCATACCAAGACATTCAGTTTGCACAATTAAAGTTGTTTTGGTGCTTTTATGCAACAAACCTGCCTGCCCTCCCATCCCAATTTAACATTTTATAATAAAGGAAAGCAATGAGAAAATGCACTAGGAGTGTGGATTAATGATTGCTTGCTGCAACATTGTCTAACCTCCCAACAAACAAATCAGGATGAATGCTCAATAAATATGTCACCTGGGAATAACAATGGTTGTGGAGGCTTCTTCCCCCACACCTTTCCAACAATTTTAAGGTGGCCATGGTTGAACAGAACAAAAGTCTGCCCTATGATTTCCCATAATGCACTGAGATTATATGTTTATGAACCCTTTATATTGTTCATGTTCCATTCTGAAATCTCTCCAGCAATAATCCTAAACATGGCATAGACCAGAGTGGGCAACCTCAGTCTAACATCAGGCTCAGTTGGGGGGGGGGGCAGAAGGAGGAGAAGTAGGAAATTGCCGAAACAATGACACAGTGGAATGTGGCAGAGGGGGGAAATCCTTCTGCAAGTGATGAGTTCAGACCCCTGGCAAGACTAATCTGCTGTCTTTCAGCAGCCATTTGAGTGGGGAGGTATGGGAGTGGAAGAGAAGGGATGTCAGAGAGAGAGAGAGAGAGAGAGAGAGAGAGAGAGAGAGAGAGAGAGAGAGAGAGAGAGAGAGAATTCAAGAAAAGGGTGTTACCGCACCCACATTAGGCTCCTTCCCACCAGTATGCGGCTCCTGACAGATTGTGCATGAGAGAAAGGGTTCCCTGTCCACAGTATGGGCCATGCTTGTTTATAAAGGTCTGTAAAGGTAAAGGGACCCCTGACCATTAGGTCCAGTCGTGACCGACTCTGGGGTTGCACGCTCATCTCGCATTATTGGCCGAGGGAGCTGGCGTATAGCTTCCAGGTCATGTGGCCAGCATGACAAAGCCGCTTCTGGCAAACCAGAGCAGCACACGGAAACGCCGTTTACCTTCCCGCTGTAGCGGTTCCTATTTATCTACTTGCATTTGACATGCTTTCGAACTGCTAGGTTGGCAGGAGCTGGGACCGAGCAACGGGAGCTCACCCCGTTACAGGGATTCGAACCGCCGACCTTCTGATCAGCAAGCCCTAGGCTCAGTGGTTTAACCACAGCGCCACCTGGGTCCCAGGTCTGTATAGTGATACAAACTCTCAAAAGGCCTTAGAGGAAAAGCTCTCAATTTCCTGTGTAGTTCTTTCCTGCAAAGGTGGCAACTCCATTCCAGTGCCTCCCCCACCCATCGAATTATTTATATATCTAGAAACATATTAAAAACAAGTCTGGGGAGAATTGCATTTACTGCTAGCTTTAATGAATGCTATTCACAGTCTGTGGCTTTATAATTAAAGTGTGCATACAACTGTTAGTAATAACAACTCGGATATTTCTCATTGATTACCTTAATATATTAAGAAGAGACAAATGACTACTTTAATTATTCACGGAGCACTTTTCCCCCCTGGAAGCTCATTACTCAAGGCAAGACTTCACTAAAAATAATACATTTCTCACATGGGGCAAATATTAGCCACATTTATGGAATCAAATGTTTCTGATAAACTAAGTCCCCCAGTTTCACCCCTTCATGAACACCACTCCCATTTCTCTTCTCAAATCCTGAATTTAACATGATAACAAAGCACTGCAGTTGCTTCAAACTTTACTTTCCCCCCATTCCTCCATTCTATTTCTGAGGTGGTGGGATTTTTTTATAGGAGGGTCAAGTTTTAATACAGACCCTTGTCATTGTCCTCCCCTCTGTGTGTATAATTCATATCTGCATTAGTACAGGCAAACATTTTCCAACCATTTGTAACTGGGCAATGTAATGAAGGGTAATGTAACTCAACACTGAAATCGTAAACAACATTTTCATATTTCCATTTATGAATATCAGATGGCAGACTTTTTATTGTTTTTTTAAAATGAAGTCAGTTCTTAATTCAGATTCTTGTCATTGTCCTGCTGCTGCAATGTTGCAATTAATTTCTAACAGTTTTGTAGGGTTTTTTGGAATATGCTAATCCATTCATTTTCTCACACTGAAAAGTCCTTTGAAAATAAATTCCCTCAATATTGCTTTTGTAAGAAGAGTTTAGTTTCACTGTGTCATTCATCTCCAGCACTGGCCCCATGACTTATTAATGATTATGTTCAAGACTCACATTTCCATTTTATTCCAGCTTCCCCAACTCATTGGAGATGGATTTATTTATTTTCCTCCTCCTCTTTTCTTGCACAATAATTTCTGAAAAATCCAAAATAATTCATTGTTTCTACATATGCTCATACAACCGTACACAATGCAATGTCATATTTAGTTCTAAGCAGATGGCACCATTATAAATTTCACTTTTGTGTCATTAGGGAGGAAAGGAGGCTCGGTAGCTAAGGAAGGGGTGGGGAACCTCAGGCCTACAAGCCAAACATGGCCCCGTTTGCCCTTTTGGATCCTGTTTGGGCCACAGACACCCTAGGTCACATCCCTCTCTGCGTCCCACTTTAGTGATTTTACCTTGCTGGAATTTGTTATCTTGCCTGCCTGTGGGACATACCTGGCTAAATCCACTTCCCCCACCCCAACCACTGGCATACAGCCCATGAATGGTTAACCACAAGGGGATGTGGCCCTCAGAATGGCAAAGGTTTCACACTCCTGCACTGAGGGCACCATCTGAAACTCCTGTTGTGCTACATTGAACTAGGGCAGATGCACTATACAGGAAACAGAGAGTTGGCTTCGAGTTTTGGCATGCCATTGGACAAAATACCTTGAGTATGGGCCCTCCTTTCTGCTGTGGCTGCCTGCCCTCTTTGTTTGGAGCATATTTTGGATCACCACCCAGAAACAGAAGCCACTGGAAAAATTTGCTCCTTCTCACAATTCCTTATTTATTAGGGACAGGCTGATGTGCTGTAGTAGCAATGAGGGAAAGGGCTCAGTGGCAGAGCATGTGCTTGTTAAGTATAAATGTTAATTTCACACTGAAATGGAGAAAGCCTGTATGTTTATTGCTGGTGTTTAACACTGGAAAATTCAGTTGAAGCATACTGAAGCTCTCTAAGCTCTCATGTAATGTTTAACTTTACGTCACGGGAGTGAGGTATTGAATTGAAAGTCTCAATTTTGAAGGGAGTTGTTGCCTCTTAGTCTTTCTCTGGAAGCCACAGAGAACAAATGGATGTGATAATGATTCTTCTCCAGGAGCAAATAGCCTTGGGCTCGATGCAGGCTAATGCAAACTATGGGAGAGATGGAGCTTAGATTTTTGCTCTGATTGTAATTATATTATATATTTAAGAAGACCATATGCTTGAACGTGCATATGCTTTGTACAACTTTCTGGATGCATCATTGAGTGTTTTGTACCTGTTTTGAAGAAGTTCTGGTTGGTAAAGCTTTGAATCGTATTCATGGGTCTGGACAATTTTCATTCCAAAAGGAGTAAGCGTTTATGTATCATATTACTTAATGCTGTGCAATATGAATACCTGCAATACTGCTTCAATTGCAGAAGGCTCCAGGTTCAGTCTTTCTCCCACATATCCATGTGTGGTTGGAAAACGGAGAACACTTCCATGCTAGCTGGAACTTGAATTAGTACATGTAGCAGGGACAGAGGGTATGTTCTGTGACTGCACAGAGGAACTGCAGCTACAGGGAAGCAGCCTCTCTTTCTTCCTTGTGGTCACTATGTATCACATGCATGCATGAGTAGCAAGCTAACTTTCCAGAAGTGGGGCAGATGTGTCAGGTTGCAGTGAGGAGAGCAGTGCCTTTTCCAAAAGGAGCATTGTCTTAGGAGCAGGCATATCTCTGTTTGTATGAAAAGGTATACACTTGGTTTGAACCAGAGGCACTAGCTTCTCAGGATGATTAAGGGTGCCCAGAATGATGTCCTGATGTTGTGTGCATGATGTCACAAGGAGCCAGGGGTCAGAGTTGAACACCCTCTGAACATTGAGGGAACCCAGGTACATAGACCATACTTTCATTTGAGGTGACATTTGAATGCTACTAAATATTAAATTGTAATTACTGAGCTTAAAATAAGTGAGATATCAAGTCCAAACCTTTAATATGTCTTCTGTTTAGCGTGAATGCTTTACCATTTGCCCTATTCAGTTCCTGGCTGCGGTGCATAAGGAGGCGACAAGAACTAAGAGCACAGCTAGTCCAAAAGGAAAAAAATAAATCACAATGATGGATGACTCCATTATACCTGGCAATATTGTGCAGCTTAACAAAAAAGAGCTAGCAGTAGGAAAGTATCTTTTTCTTTCAGTTACTCATAAAGGAGAATGTTTCTACTCAACACACATTTGTAAAATCATTTAATCAGTGGTCAGAACAGCTTTCAGCCTTCAGCAGAGCTGAATAGTGCTGAAAGCAGTAGTAGCTGGTGTTTGTTTATTTTCATGAATTAAGTTGAGCAGGTGAAGGTTTACAGAGTCTGTAAAGCACTTCATATTCTTCCACAAAAAGAAGGCTGGAGTTGTGAAAATTGCCTTCCTTATTTGCAAACTGCTGCTGCTTACAGACAGGAATGCCATAGGAACCCAGGAAGCTGCCTTACACAATGAAGCAGACCATTGGTCCATCTATTTCATAATAATAATAATAATAATAATAATAATAATAATAATAATAATAATAATAATAAATTATTTATATCCCGCCCATCTGGCTGGGCTTCCCCTGCCACTCTGGACGGCTTCCAACAAACATTAAAATACTTCAAATATCACAGATTAAAAACTTCCCTAAACAAGGCTGCCTTTAGGTATTTTCTAAATGACAGGTAGTTGTTTATCTCTCTGACCTCTAATGGGAGGGTGTTCCACAGGGCGGGTGCCATTACCGAGAAGGCCCTCTGCCTGGTTCCCTGTAGCTTTGCTTCTTGCAGTGAGGGAACCACCAGAAGGCCCTCGGCGCTGGACCTCAGTGTCCAGGCAGAACGATGGGGGTGGAGACGTTCCTTCAGGTATACTGGACCGAGGCCGTTTAGGGCTTTAAAGGCCAGGACCAACACTTTGAATTGTGCTCGGAAACGTACTGGGAGCCAATGTAGGTCTTTCAAGACCAGTGTTATGTGGTCTTGGCGGCCGCTCCCAGACACCAGTCTAGCTGCCACATTCTGGATTAGTTGTAGTTTCCGAGTCACCTTCAAAGGTAGCCCCACATAGAGCACATTGCAGTAATCCAAGCGGGAGATAACCAGAGCATGCACCACTCTGGCAAGGCAGTCTGCAGGCAGGTAGGGACTCAGCCTGCGTACCAGATGGAGCTGATAGACAGCTGCCCTGGACACAGAATTGACCTGTGCCTCCATGGACAGCTGTGAGTCCAGAATGACTCCCAGGCTGTGCACCTGGTCTTTCAGGGGCACAGTTACCCTGTTTAGGACCAGGGAGTCCTCCACACCTGCCCGTTTCCTGTCCCCCACAAACAGTACTTCCGTCTTGTCAGGATTCAATCTCATTCAATCTCATTCAATTAATGTCTGCACCAAGGCTGGGGAGCCTGTGGCCCTGCAGATGTTGTTGGACTCCAATTCCCATCAGCCCCAGCTATCATGGTCAATGATTAGGGGTGGTGGGAGTTGTAGTCCAGCAGCATAAGGAGAGATACAGGCTAATAATAATTTCATTATTTATACCCCACCCATCTAGCTGGGTTGCCCCAGCCACTCTGTGCACCTTCCAACACATATAAAAACATCATAAAATATAAAGGTTCCCTACACAGGGCTGCCTTCAGATGTCTTCTAAAATTTATGTAGTTCTTTATCTCCTTGACATCTGATGGGAGGGTGTTCCATGGAGAGGGGGCCACTGTCAAGAAGGCCCTCTGCCTGGTTCCCTGAAACCTCACTTCTCACAGTGAGGGAACTGCTAGAAGGCCCTTGGAGCTGGACCTCATTGTCTGGGCTGAACAATGGGAGTGGAGACACTCCTTCAGGTATACAGGACTGAGGCCATTTAGGGCTTTAAAGGTCAGTGGTTCTGATTTAAAGGTGAGGTAGAGCTGGGCACCATCTGTATACTGTGAACACCCAGCACTGGTGTGTGTATGCAGAAATGCAAGGGTACCACAAATCCCAAAGTCAGATCTGCTGTCAGAACTGAAAATAATACTTTGGTATGGCAAGCAAGGAACTTTGTTCAAAAGAGGAATAATCTAGTCAAATGTAAGCACTTGGAAATCCAAAGCTCAGTAAGGAAGCTTTTACAAAGTAACAGCACCTTTAAGAAGTTTGGAAAACTGGTTACATACCACAGACTGTATTTTCTGCATTTCGTTTCTCACAGATCTCGAGGTTTACAACCCCACCCACCCCATCCATAGATACCATATATAGTATATGTGCATGTATACCTGTGACTCAGAATTGCGTTTTATGCACCTAATGAAAGCTTTTGCCATAACAAATTTGTTAGTCTTTAAGGTGCCACAAGATTTCTGGTACCGTAGTTTCTTCTGCAAAAGGCTTACAAGGCCAAGATTGCCAGAAATTCTGGCATTGCTTTAATGAAAGGAGCAAGAGACTAAGAAGTAGGTATTCTGTATTTTTAAAATAATGGTTCTGGTATTGACAAAGGGAGACAATATTAAATATTAATTTAAAAAAACCTCTATTGTTAAACATGTTACATAAGGAAAGAAGGACTGAGCATATATAATTGCTTTATTATTTTTTTAAAAAAATTACCAAGGGAAGCCTTGGGCAAGTATAATTCTTTTAGCATAAATTAGGCCAGAAAGCAATGAAAAGGAAAACAGTGATGTGAAAGAACCCAGAGGAGGATATATAGTGTTTTAATATTTAAAAATCTTTGGGGAAAAGTGTGGATGTATCCACTTTTCCATCTATTTATAAAATGAAATTGAAGAATATTTCATACAAACAAGAGTCAATGTGGAGTATGACAATGTACCATGAAAAAATAACATATAAGAGCTTAGCTGCCAAGTATCCTGTTTTTCGTGGGAAACCCCCAGATTTTAATCCATTTCCCATTGTTCTCCCGAATAGAGAAAAATCCCGGAAATCCCCTGGATTTCCTACCTGCCAGGGAGCCTCCATTTTGGGTGCCGCTCTGACCATGTGTGGGCACTGGAAATAGAGCAGAGTGGCACCGGAAGTCGCTTCTACGCATGCCCAGGGGCTCATAGGCATCAATAGCTCTCCTCCATGAATTTGTCCAATTCTCTTTTAAAGCCATCCAAGCTTGTGCCCATCGCTGCCTCATGTGACATTTTTGCTGTTATTGTGTTATTTTTGCCGTTGTGTTGTTAAACTCTGATAAGGCCTTCCCCCTGCCTCCCTGGAGGACAGAAAGGGTTGGGGATGCATGTGCAGAAACCGGCCTATCATTCAAAGGTCAAATCTACATTGGTGTCTCAGTCTACTTTTGCCTATGTTCCCTCCCACCGCAATGTGACCATGCAAGGTTGCCCAGAAGGGAATGTGCCTCCCAAGCTAGAAAAAGATTCCTCACCTTTGCTTTACTCCATAGTGATGGAGTACAGGTACATGTTCCTTGGCCTCTCAGGAGGCTTCCTGTAGAAGGAGCTGGACCCTTGTTGCCCTGGCAATGGGGCTGCTGTTCATTCTGCTGCTCACTTGGTCTGGAGGACCACAGGGCTTCTCAAAGGGGCCATGCACATACTGCTGCCCTGCCGTGGGTGTTTCGTTTCTCTTGCCTCCAGAGATAGTGGGTGTATGGGACAAGGAAGTATCATTCATAGTATCTACCTAGGAAAGTACAGGTGGATTCCCATTTCTTTCTGCTCAGGATCATCTTGCATGCACAAAACAAGAAGCCATAGGAAAATAGTTTTTTTTCCCATAGGGGAAAAAATGTAATAGTCAAATGGGGGAAGAGAAAATAATATTATGGGTTGGGCTTAATGAAGAGGCATCGCAGAGAGGGCAGTTTTCTATTTTAGGTCATATGGTCCAAATAATAGGTCTTATATCACATATGAAGAACAAAAGTAAAAAATCTGTTGGAAGCCTGTCAATAAGGCCTGTTTCAGTTTCAGTTTCTGAGCCATTTTAATAATAATAATAATAATAATAATAATAATAATAGTAAATTAATATCAACACCTGTTCTTATAAATAATTTTATAACAAAGACAATCACAGGAGGACAATTGCGGGCAGAAGGGGAGAGAGGAAAAAGGAGTCATTTAAAAAGATGTTTCAAATAATAATTCTGCAGTACACTTTGGGATAGAAAAAAATATTTTATTAGACAATGCGCTTCAGCCAAATAAAATGTATTGCTTTTGATCTTTCTATGCCCTTAGATTTTCTGGGGAGGCGGGATGAAGTGTAGCTTAAGCTTCAAAAGTCGGCCTTGAGCAAAAATATATAAAAAATGCATGTTCTTTGAAATGCTTTAGAATATAAGGATTTTGCTGTTATTAGACAAATCACTTCTAACCTCTGTTCACACTCTAGAAACATGTGCAGGAACACAAGAAGGAAGAATTTTCTTGTTTTCTTTTCTGGCTTGTATTCTGAGATCTATCCACAGTGCAGCTTTGCGTGATCTGGAGTCAGGGTCTTAGTGCTTGAAACATGAGAAGATATTTCTTCACAAAACAAATTCCTTGCACTTTAGCAAAAAAAGAAGAAGAAAAGAAAAGAAAAGAAAAGAAAAAAAGTATTTTTAGCTGGGCTTGATCTTTTCTCCCTGATATGTTTGCCAAAGTTGCTGTTCACTTCTTCCACAGCCAAAACTGTGCCGCACCTAAGTTTGTCTCCCCATTCCCTGACATAGTAGAACCACTCTGGAAGCCATTGGAAGATTATTTCACTGTTCCTCAGGCTTCATGTTCGTTGTAGGCCTTTCCACACATGGGGACATCATTTGGGGAAGGAATATGAGAAAGGCCACATGTCATTGTTCTTGCTATTTAACACTGATAAAACACTTACATTCGGCTAAGTCCTGCAACAGGTCCTGCCTATAATAGACACAAACAAAAGGGAAAAAAAGAGATGAGGAGGGATGAGGAAAGAGAGTAATGGGGCAGATTCTCTTTCATTGGCCAATGGATGGGACTAGGTTGGTCTTGATGTTCTTCCTAGAAGCATCTAGTGCCCCTAGATCTTGCAAAAACACTGGTTCTACACATTAATAGTGAAATCCTATACATGTCTACTGAAAACTAAGTCCCTTTTGATTCAGTGGCTTTATTCCACAGAACATTGGTGCAGGATTTCACCCTAAATGTCTTATTGAATGGGCCTATGTACCAGGTGAAGGGCGTGTGTGGCACTGTGGGTTAAACCACAGAGTCTAGGGCTTGCCAATCAGAAGGTCGGCGGTTCAAATCCCTGCAACGGGGTGAGCTCCCATTGCTCGGTCCCGGCTCCTGCCAATGTAGCAGTTCGAAAGCACGTCAAAGTGCAAGTAGATAAGTAGGTGGGATAAATACAGCAGGAAGTTAAACAGCATTTCCATGTGCTGCTCTGGTTCACCAGAAGCAGCTTTGTCATGCTGGCCACATGACCTGAAAGCTGTATGCCGGCTCCCTCGGCCAATAATGCGAGATGAGCGCGCAACCCCAGAGTCGGTCATGACTGGACCTAATGGTCAGAGGTCCCTTTACCTATGTACCAGGTATGTATAACAATGCTTAAGAAAAGAAGAAGAGGTGACTATAGTGATAAGTATAGATGTTCTATGATATGAAGAGGTGGCTGAGCAATGCATGTTATTGCTTGGACATTTCTTAACACCTTAGCAGCCTCACACCAGTCACCCACTTAGCTTTCACATTCTTGTTTGTGTCCTCCAATACACATTACAAAGTGAGACTGTACAGAATGCTGCCAGCAGAGTCATGAAGAACTCAGGAGGATTGTTTTATTCATTTGCACATTCTTCACTATGGGAAAATATTACAGGAGTTTTGTTTCAGGATTGTAAAAAGTAATCATTCACTGTGTAGGATATGCACAGAAGGTGCAAGCGGTAATGTTCTACCTGGGGCTGTTCTGCACTGAGCAAGGGTTTGAAGACGCTGACCTTCAAGGTGCCTTTCAACTTGATCATTCTGTGTGGTTGGCACTGGTTGCCGTTTGTGTACTTGTAACATGGAATGGTAGCTTCAGCTGTCCTACTGCTTCTGAAGCATAGACTTCATGTGCCTATGTGTCATGTGAATAGACAGATCTGGGGCTTAGGTCTACACCTCTGCCACTGACAACCATCCAGCTCCAAGGCAGTGGTAAAGTTTCAACTAACTGCGACATAGGCACCATATCATATCCATTTTGTGGACATTTGTGGCCCTCTAGAGTTGCAATTTCATTGCATTTTGGTGCTTGAATGAACACAGAAAGCCCTGAACACAACATTTTAAACCAGAAGGCTCTCTGTTAATTGAATTTTGCATTGTAGTCAATGCAACCCAACTCTAAGTAGACCTCCATAGTCGAGACCCATTGAGGTTAATTGACATGGCTAATCAAGGTCCATTATTTCCAGTGAGTCTCCTATGAGAAGAAATTAGTTGGATACAATCTTTTATTTTTATAAATAAATAAAAGTAGAGATGGAAAATAGAGACGGACGCTAACTTTTCATTGTCAGGGACTTGTAACATGGGGAAGTATTAAGTTGTGTGAACTCCCCCCCCCCCCACCTACATTTTGAAATGATGCAGCCCCAGGGAGACTATACCACATGTCTTTTCTGAATGTGTAGATTGACCTTTTGGTCCAGGGAAAAGAAAGCAGAAGCTCTATTATCAACACATTTTGCTTTGAGAAGGTATTATAGGCATGGCCTTGAGATTTACTTTTGCCTTGTTTGTGATCTATATTCCTGTGAAGGCGCCGAGTTCTGAATTTAGCCACCTCTATGCAGAGGTGTTTGAGAGAAAGCAATTGTGTCCGCTTCAGTCCCCTGCTGTTTACAAAAATGTTCATCCAGGTGCCCTTATATATCTCCAGTGAAACTGAATTGAACATCCTACATTTTTTGATTGCCTAACAAAAGAGCTAGGCCTTGAACATGTTATCAGCATCACCTTGAAGGGTCTATTTGTGTCTCAAAAGGAATATTTTAGCTTGTGTCATTTTACAATGGAGACGCTCTCAACTCTTAGGGCTGACAGCCTTAATGGAACCTTTTAAAAGCAGCAGCTGAAAACCAAGCCTTCTTAACATTACTTTTTAAAACCACATTTACTGCATGCTACAATGCACCATTGTTTCAGTGGTTCAATGTGTCAGATTACTCATCAATTGCTTTGTAAAAGGACTTGGCCATAGGTTCAACAGATGTTTCCTTTGCTAAGGGATGAAGCCGATTAAGGTTATCCTCCTGTTAAAATGGAAGAGGCAGAGTGATAAGTGGATTTCTCCTGTTCTGTTCCTTAACCCATGAAAGGACACCCACACCAAAGCATTCTGTTCTATCCTATTCTACTGATCTGCTGTGGATTTTTAAAAAGTTCTGCTAAAACCAAGACTTGGCAAAATCAGCTTCCAATAATATTCTACTCTATTTGTGGGTGGTGACCTGGGTGTTGTTTTTTTTGGGGGGGGGATTCACTGAATATTCCTGCAGGGTGTGGAAAGCCTGAAAAATAAATATGGAAAAAGAAAAATCCCAGGATATAGCTCATAAAGTTCTCTTCTGAAAAATTTCATCTCGGTTAATGCCGCATGAAATTATATTGATAGCTTATACTGCAGGGTAAAGGAAGTGATGAGCTAAACGAAGAGAACTGGAAAGACCAAGGGCCCGGGCCTATTGCTCCCTTCAACAAAATTTAAAACCCACAGCTGTACTGAAGGGGGTTTGTGCACAGAGTTCTGAAGTTCATGTATAAAAATGCATAATAGTTTCAATCTAACTGTTGATACAAAATTGTGGTGTGCAATTTTATTAATTTAATCAGAGACTTGTCTCCAGAACTCAGCAGCATTGCATGCCCACCACATGTAAAAGCCTGTTCCCATGTATCCTCATCCCCTCCAACATATTTGTTTAAACTCATCCATTGCCACCAAAATTTGCTTAAACTCATCCATTGCCACCGCCCTGCCACCTATTGTGCTGCTTTGTTACAACAAAGGGACGATCCATTGCACTGCAGGTGATGCAATGAAAGACCATGGAAAATAGGGCAGACAATGGGTTGTCTCCAACTAGGTTCTATTCAGTGTATGTCTATAGAAATTTATGGACCTAAGTCAGTCCTGTCTATCAATTTAAGAAGAGCTTCCTTGATAAGGCCAATGGTCCATCTAGTCTAGCATCCCGTTCTCACTGTGGCCAACCACAGATGCCTGTGGGAAACTCAGAATCAGGATTCAAGCACAAGAGCACTCTCCCCATGGAGGCAGAGCATAGCTATCATGTCTAGTAGTCATTGATAGCCATATCCTCTATGAATTTGTCCAGTCCTCTTTTAAAGCTATCCAAGTTGGTGGCCATAACCGCATCCTGTGGGAGTGCGTTCCATAGTTTAACTATGCACTGCATGACAAAAGGGTTTGCTTATCTGTTCTGAATCTTCCAACTCATTGGACGTCTATGAAAGTAAAACTTTTCTCTATCCACTTTCTCCATATCATGCATCATTTTTACAAACTTCTATCATGTCACCTCTTACTTGTCTTTTATTTAAACTAAGAAGTCCCAAACATTACAACCTGTTCTCATACATAAGGTGCTCCATCCCCTCGATCATTTTGGTTGCCCTTTTCTGCATCTTTCAGTGTGTCTACTCTGTGTATTACTAACAACTGATACAACGTTTGATACAACAATTGATGCAGGGGGTTGGAACAGATGAATTTTATGCCTGAATCCTTAGTCTGGCACAATCCATCATTGTGCCTATTGATTATAAAGAATAATTTCCAGCTACAGATAAGGGTGAGGTCCTTATTCCACTTAAGCTTGCATCTGTCCTAATCTGTTTAACTTGATCCTTTTTCAGAACCATGATCTCAGTGCTCTGTGACATTCCACTGATCCAGAAATTATGTTCTGGTGCTTAATTTTAATGGTGTGTACATCTTTCAAGTCTTGAGTCCTGAAGAATCAAGCGCAGCCTGGTTTCTAAACAAAATAGGTTGCTGTGTTTACCCCTTTCTCACTAATTTAGCTGTCAATGAAGATGCCACATACTAGCAACAGCAGCCACCTCTGAAATGATCAGGTTAGTCTCACATGATTGCATTAGCTCCACTCCCTGTTAAGATTAGTGTGCCTGGCAATGCTACAGATCCTTCCTGTCGATGTTCTCCGTTAATCTCCATATCATGCTGTCCTCAATCGGTATCATGTGTCATTTTTAAGAGACACCTGGAGCGATGCGCTATTTTTTCCTTTTGTAGGGAAAAGCTAAAATTTCAAGCGGTTAACTTATCAACTATTACTGCAGATTAAACTACTCCTAGCCACATCTATCTTTCGCAGCAAATGCACACTTTGTGACTATGGTATTTCAATGACCTGGAGCACTCAGGAAAAATGCAATTAATGATAAACCACATGTAGAAAATGCAGAAAGTTCCCTAAAGAAGTCAGTTTCTTGCCTCATTTTATCACTGGAATTCATGGCACTTTAAAAAAAGAAAATTTTTCAAAACATTGTGGTTTTAACAAGTGTGAATGAAATGCAAAAACCTAGAGCTATTAAAATATAGAATTGCAAGGCGTTGTATTCAACAGTGCCCTTTTATTTACAGAAGGGTGTTTGCTCTAGAAAAGGCTATTGTAAATATAAGAGGGGAAACAATTTGTGTTGATTCTCCTTTCCCCCTGCAATTCCCTACATCACCTCCCACTCTGTTCTGGAGGGTCTCCCAAACCTCTGGGGGCGATTTGGATGGCAGCTCTGTAAATTATGAAATGCTCACTGTGAATGTATTGGAAATAAATTGATTTATTTGGATAATTCCGAATGCAGAATTCTAGGATTGCAGGAAAAGTTGTAGAAGAGAGTTCTGCATGTTCCAAAAAAGGGAGGTGAAAAAGCACTTAACAGAATCACAAAAGCAGAATCACAAAGAAGATCTCAAAGAAGATCTGAAACATATTTCACTGGAAGACTTTGCCCTTGTTCCGATGAATGGCGCTACCAGTAATGTGTAAGCAGCCTGTGATGGAGTCCTTTGGTTTTCTGCACTTGGAAGACTGATAGATTAAAAAGCGAGAGGGAAAGAGAGAATAAAGAATGAACTGCAGAATAAATTCATATATGAAAAAATCCCTTCTGTACTTCAAAACATATAATGAAAAATGCTGGAAACTTGGTGAAGCTTTTAAAGTTCAATTTCAATGCATTCCACACACAGAGAGAGAATGAATAGTTTGAGAAGCACCAGAGAAGGGAAGTGAGATTGTATTGGATTTGCTCCTTCAGAATAAAGTCACTCTTTGATAAAAGAGGCTACCGAAGAGAGCTGTGATGATGTCGGTGACACAGAAATTGAATGGAAAAGGGTCTTCAACCGCCCCATCCATCTACTTGCTCTCCCACGCTACCCACATTGTAGCATTTATGCATTATTTTTATGACACAACTGAGACAAATGCAGATACCATCATGTTGTCTTTTATGTCATATAATAGAATTTATTACTCCTTTTATGTTACAAATATATTATATAAATCTTAATTTGTCAAGATAGCGGACAAATGATGATATAGTGGCCTACAGCATTTTTGCAGGATTCTTTCATCAAGCAATGTGAGATTTATTATTATTATTATTATTATTATTATTATTATTATTATTATTATTATTATAAACATTTGTATACTGCCCTATACCCGTAGATATCATGGAGATTCACAAAATAATATTACAATTTAAAAAAAACAAAAAAATACATAGCAAAATTAAGAACAAATACAACCCAATAATTCCCCCTTCCACAACACATTTAAAATGGCATTGGATCTCAGTCAGACCAAGGCCAGGTTGAAGAGGAATGTTTTCACCTGGTGCCTAAAGGGGTATAATGAAGGCACCAGCTGAACCTCCCTGGGGAGGGCATTCCACAAATGGGGAGCCACTGCAGAAAAGGCCCATTTTCGTGTTGCCAACCTCTCATGGAGGAGGCACACAAAGAAGGGTTTCAGAGGATGATATCGATCTGGGTAGGTTCATATGGAGAGAGGCTGTCCTTGAGGTATTGTGGTCCTGTGCCATTAAAATGCACTCTTTTGCATTTTTATCAGCACAAAGTAATGGTGATAATCTTTATATATATTATAATAATAATCTATATTAAATAATCTATATTAGATTTTATGCCAAATTATAAGTCTTTCGTTGACTTTCCATGCTCTGAGGTTCAGGGTGTGTGTGATAATCATCTCACATTTGCGCTGCTTCTTTTAATTAGTCCAGGTCGTTCCCATAATAAGACATTTCGATGTTAATCCTTCATTTGTTTTTAACAGCCTCTGAGTTCGTCCGGCAAGTGGGTTAAACCAAGTCGTATATTTCTGTGTGGATGTTTATTTTGGTGATAATCATCATTGTAATCAGGTTTGTATCCAACAGTTGCTTCAGTGGAAGGCATTGTATGCAACTGATCTTCCTCTTCTCCTCTTCCCCTTTCAGCCCCCTATACTAAAAAGATCCCATCCAGAGAGTTGAGGGCCCTCCTGGACAGCATGGGTTATGCTGTATGGAGCTGCAGTGGGAGCGGGGAAAACTTCAACACCCACCCTCAACGCACAATGCACACATACTCTCCCTAGGGTGGACTGAGCATGCTCAGAAGATATGTAATGCTGAGTATCAGCTGAAAAAGAGAAATAAAGAATTGGGAAGGGGAAGGGAAAATCTGCCCTGCAGGCTGGCTGAATCCATAAGCAGGTTCAGTTCTATTAAAAGCTAGTAGTGCATTTTGTTGCAACATTTTGTTGAGGCTCGCATGTTAGGAAGATCTAATTCTCAGCCTTCATCCAAGCAATCAACCAAGCTAAATAAATTGCATGATTTCGAAAGCCTGTTTTGGATTTTCTTAGTCCACCTCTTTCTCATGAGTCTTGCCGTGATTTAAAATTTAATTTAAGTAAAATTAGAGCTTCCTGTTTCCTGTGTGCCAGGGAATGGATGCCTCTCCCAACACCGTGGGGAGATACAGACGGAGATAATCAGAAAATGATGGGGGAATTGCATTTTCTGCATTCCTCTTCTGTTGGAAGAGGAACCTGGCTCTCACCCACAGTTTGCCTGATGGTCTGGCACTCGCTTCCCCATGGAATGTGAGGACAAGCAAAGGCACTGGGTGCATGGAGCACTCCAGCTGCTGCAACCTCCCCCCCCCATCTTGTTCCTGGAAACACAGGTTGTCCTGCTAATTGGGTTCTATTTGGAGTAAACTACAGGCACATGTTAGAGATGATGAGATAAGAAACTGTGAAAACAACCCAGCTATAAGGATTTAAAAGGTTTGGATTGGGAATGGATTTCATTCAGTGGAAGAGACGATGGGGGGGGGGAGTCCATGGTTTGCTTATATTAAAGTTTTTCTCTACATTTATGATATGGCAACCCTCCCTGGAATGCAAGTTTTTTTTTGTTTAAAATATGTACAAATGAGGATGGAAGAAATTGAAATATAAATGTGGAATTTAACAAAACCGGAACTGTGTGTGAGAGAGAAGCGGGGTGGGGAATGCTATGCTTTGAAAATATGGAGCAAAGTCCTCCCTAACTTCCCTTGTCCACAAAGAAATGTGTTTGAGATAAGGACAATTGGCCATAAAACAGCGACAGGGAGGAAAGGAGTCTACCAGCTGCAGGAATAGAAGCTTTTGTATTAACTATAGGCAGTCTGGATTCAGATTGTTCTTCCTAGGCTGGACAGCTTGTTTACTGGAAGCCGAATCACAGGACGAAGTGACGCAGTGACTTTTGGAAACTGTGAGATAACTGCTTCTTCCAAGGCATGACAGGAACCATCAACAGTTGTAGGAATGAAGGATATAACACCATATATGGATGGGAAAACATCATGGGGGGGGAACTGTCACACACAGGAAAGAATAAGGATTACAGTTACAGTTCCTCACTTGAAATTTTATAAATTACCTAATATACCAACACGAATGAAGTTACAATATTGTAGCTTATTATATCTGAATATCTGTAGATTATTATATCTGAATGGAATGGAATGGAAATTATAATTTTGGAACTCGGAAAAAATGTAGAAGAATTAAGCCATTAAATCTGGCACGCAGGGAGGTCAGTTTAAATTGTATAATTTGACATTTGAATAATTGGCATAAATAATTGTCTTAATTGGATAAAATTGGTATTGTTATAATGAGGCTGCTATTGGAATGATATTGGAAAATCAATAAAAATATATTAAAATTTTAATTTAGGTCATTTACTAATTCCTAATTGATTTTTTTGGTTGGACAGTGTTCTCGAAGCTACGAACATGAGTTTGACCAAACTGTGGGAGGCAGTGGAAGACAGGAGTGCCTGGCGTGCTATGGTCCATGGGGTCACGAAGAGTCGGACACGACTAAACGACTAAACAACAACAACAATTGCTTTTTGTCAATCTTTAAATAATTTTGTCTTCTAAAGATACACTGTGATATAAAAAGAATGGTTTTGGTAATATATTTGAGCTGCGTTCTTTTCTTTCTGAAAACTGTCATTCGGATTCATTCCAAACCCTTGGCCTACTCTCTCTGTTAAGCATCATTATTCAGGATACTGCCTGATTTTTGGTTGTACTGTTAAATAAAATCCTCTAGCATCTCTTTAGAAGATGTAATTGAATTAATTAGTAATAGCAAATTGCCCAGAGAAGAGATGGGAGGTAACACATGTCATGCCTTTGCCAGCAGTTAGTAGGACAGTACCAGCAAAACTTGACCTTTTGCTATGCCACTAGCAAGTCTGTGTATAGGAAAGAAGTTTCATGTCAAATCAGTTACATTGATTGACCAACATGGGATAAGGAAAATGACTCTGCTACCCAGATTTCCTGCAGGAAATCAAGTTCTTACAGTCAAACTCTAATTAAAAAGTGCAATGCCATATATACAATGAGCATCAGAGAACCATCAGTCTCTGACCAAAGAACTAAATTTGATCCAGACTTCTCTATGCTCAGATTAGTTCCATTGATTTCAATAGGTTAGCTCTAAACATGGCCTAAGTCAGGGCCTAGCCCATTGTATTTAGACTACTAGCTCCTAATCTCAGGGTTGTAGGTTTGAGCCCCACACTGGGCAAAATATTTTTGTATTGCAGGGGGTTGGACTAGAAGACCCTCACAGTCCCTTCCAACTATGATTCTGATTCTGACTCTCTCACCTTGGGTTCAGGGCTTTTCCCTACTGAAGCTCAAAAAAATATAGCATCAGCTACTGTGACACTTGAGGTTTTATTACTGTACTTGCTTGACTACATAAGAATATAATCAGATTTTTTTCCCCTCCCATGAGGTGGAATTATTGGAAAGCCACTTTACAAGTCATACTAATTGTAATTGAACTCAGAGCACCATTGCCATGAACCATGATTTGTTACCTTATTTTTACTAGATAATTTGCATGAAGGCCTAGGAGTCTAAGCTTTGCATGAATGTAATAACTGGTATGGAACAGTTCCCTCAGGAAGTTATTGATGGTGGCACTTCAGTGTCAAGTACTCGAGGAGCAGGTTATTCACTGTGAGGAAAGAGAAATATTTAATATGCTGTGATCCATTAATATGTGCCTTAATCCATGAATTTTAAAATCTGCAAAAGGCTCAGTTATGTGTCCCTTTTTATTTCAGTTTCCATCAAATTCAAGAGCACTTTTTAGGTGTTTTCATTGCGTTTTCTGGAGGTTAAATACAATTGCAATTGATAGTTTCCAGATTGTATGAATCACATGTGTTACAATGTTAGGTTTACATACTATAACTCTGTACTTAACTATTCAGAAATGAAATAAGGCAGTTCAATGGGACTTATTCCCTGGAAAATGAGTGTAGAATTACAGCTTTAGATGTTTTAGTTGAAGCTAATAACATTTCAGTTTTCTTCTTTTTCAGTACAGTGAAGTAAACTATTTTAAATGTAAATGGCATGGGAGATGTCCAACAGAATAAAAAGCACAAAATTTAAACACCCAGGTTTTAATTTCAAATCTATTGGGTGACATCCAAAACCAGCGTAGTCATTCTGCCAGTGGAATAGACTTCCACATACGCAACAGGACTTCCACTTCCTCTTTTCCCCACCTAGGGTCCCCTAAACCCCCAATCTACACTAGAGGGTTCCCCAACTCAGCAATCTAGAACATGTATTTAATGAGGGAGATGGACAGGAACTGCATGGGGAGGAGATGAAGATGAAGTCCTGCTGCATGAGTAGAGTCATTTATTCAGTATTGTGAGCCCAATTCTGTAGAACTCCCTCTCAGCAGAGATCAGACAGCCACCCTCCCTGCAGAGGCGGAGCTAGCTGCTCTAGCACCTGGAACGGTGCACATGCTGTGCACTCAGGGGCGGGGCTACCCACCTGCAGGGACGTGACTAGCGTCCCAGGGAGGGCACCGTCCATGGCGAGCATCCCATGGGGGCGGGGTGGTGATGTCACCCCCCAGGGATGACACCGAGGGCGGACCACACACACTGCACCCCCTTCCTCTGCCAGTGCCTCCCTGTCGAACTTCAGGTGGTTGTTGAAGACCTTTCTATTCCAACAGGCATTCTAAGTAAGCTGTACTATGGCTATTGGCTGGACTTCTGCTTTTACCTGTGGTTTCTGTTTCTTTTAAACACTGCATTATTTTTCTTTTTGGGATTGCCTTATAGTTGGTTGGGTAAACTGTTTTGTGACCAACTATGGTGAAAAATAGTGTATCCTTAAATGCAGGGGTGGTTGGGAAATAATCTTCTAGAATGATAATAGTACTCACCTGTTACAATATTCCAAAGCATTCTGTAAGAAGGAGCATGAAATGGGGGAGAAAGCACAAGACACTTGAAAAACATATTTGCATCAGTCAGCAGATGGACTGTTAAAAAACAACAACCCAACTTGCATGTGTTTATCAACAGTGACAGTGATTATCCAAGAAAAGAAAAAGATAACCTTTGATATGTCAGCTGTTTTTTAAAAAATCAGACTTAAATCACAGCATCTTTGAGACACTGTCAACCAGAGTTAACTAATAAGGATTCTCCCACAATGCACTGACAGGCTGCTGACAAGTTCCAAGTCTGTACAAGATCAAGACAGATTAGAACCTTGTACCAATTATCTATGCTGGATATCTAATGATATTCTCTGTCATGTTTACTGTTAAGAGATGCATCTGTGCCATGCATGTGCTATGCTACACAGGTCTGCCATTCTGCAGGAGTCTGGATAAAAACACCCTTCATTTCTGAGAGGCACTACCCTGCACAAATAACCACCATTTATCTGTGGGATAACCAGCCTCATATAACCAACATGCTTAAGCTTATAAATGCATGAAGGGGTTAAGACCATAGAGTAAGCTGTCTTGCCAGACTTAGCTCACCTTGGGAGTGACTGGGTAACCATGCCTTTGTTCCCCTTCAGTCCAGCAGAGGAGATCTGAGCTGGTTATCCTAAATCTGCTCAACCCCTTTCCTGGGTTGCTCATGCACTGATACTTCTCATTTCATGTAGAAAATGTTTAAACTGCTGCTGCTCATAGCTCCTGTGGTGTGTGCGCGTGTGAGCTCCTTTAGAGGCAAAATCCTCTGTCAGAGGCTGACAATTTTTCACCCCAGGCAATGCCCATCTAGAAGGCAATGAGAAGGGAGAGAAATGTTAAAAACAGAACATGGCATTTAAAATATGGGAAATTGCTCACTTTTCACTCAAGTAACATTTAGTAGGAAAGGCCAGTGTGAGTCACACCATAGGCACAATCAAGATCTGGACCATTTTGGGGAGGGGGGAAGAGAATAGAGTTTCCTGTGTGACTGAAAGATGAGAAAGTGGGTCGCGGAAGGAGACTCATTTAAATAGAAGAAACAGAACAGCTTGAGAAAGGGCAACATTTTTATACTGCCGTAACCAGGTGCAAACTTCTAATCATTATATTAAAAAAGTTTTGCAGCAAAAGTAGCTTCAAGGCACTGTGAAGCAAGTCAGTGAGGGATTGAAGACATATGAAGGCTGAAATGTAGAATATGCACATGCTCTGGGAATTTCTTTTTAAAAGGTGAGGTGCAGCAGGTTATTACATACTGGCTTGAAACGGAATTCTTCCACATGTTGTAGACTTGATAGGGTTGACCTACTCTCAGAATAATCATTGCTTCTATATTAGGGACTGGTGAATCAGCACCCCCACTACTACCTGGAGTAGGGAGCCTGATCATTTAGACAAAGAAAAGTGGTGCAGTGGAGGGGAAATGTGGGAGGGCATAACTCTTGGGCTTTCTTCAGAGCAGAAACAATAATATCATCTGCTGGAGCAATTGATGGAGCAAGGGGGATGAGACGATGATAACACTAGTGAAAACATTCCTATAGGTGAGGGCATTCTTGATCACTGATTTTGAGTGTCATCCCTAGATAGAGATGGTATTTCTGTTCCTTAGAAATATTTGATTGTACCGATTTTCTCGTGTGAACTGCCTCGTCATTTTACAATGAATGGTTGCCTACAGATGTTTAAATAAATGCAGTTATAAGAAAACCAGCCTCACAGTCTGAGCATATGCTGAGCTAGGACTCACCAGGGCCTGGGATCCGTTCTTCCTTTCAGCTTTACAAGATTTACTTTAGGTATGCCACTCCTGAGCCCTGGCTTTTCCCAGCCCACTCTCGTTTCCCTTTTAATTTCCTTCTCTTCCCCTGCCCATGCTTCCCTGTGCCCTTCACTTAATTAGATTCTGAGCCTACAGTCAAAGCCTGCCTTATATTTTTAAACTTGCTATAGCGTCTCAAGGCTTTAGGTGTGTTATTATTAATATCATTATTATTTCAGGAATGTGATGGAATTGTAATTATGTGTCTTGCTGTCAAAAATGCCACTTAAGTCACTAGCGATGTATAATATGCCTAGAGGGCTGTGAATGATATCTCACAAGATTTATTTTTATTTTATTATCAGGCCGGAACTCTGATAGAATTAATATTGATAGCAAATCTAAACACGTGCCTTTCTGAGCTTGCCCAGCATTAGTGCTAACAATGGAAGGGAATAAAATACAATTACGGAGTACTGTTTTTCTCCATAAATGTGACCCGTCACTTGGGATGTGGGAGGAATTTGATTTGGTTTGTATTTGAAAGAAAACTTACCTAATTGGCCCTTTACGAAAACAAGATGCAAACTGAAATAGTTCTTTGAATTTTGCAGAGCGCTTCTCCAGATAAGTAATGAGTATAAAATTGTATGCAGTTGTATGATATGTGAGAGGGGTTTGTTGATCTTCAGACATTGGGGGGACAGGTAGACCTCTCCAAATCACCCAGGTTATGTCATAGACTGCATCGCTGCATGCGGCTGTGTTCTGAATATTATGTTGTGACATAAATTATTAGGTTGTTGGACATAAAAGAGTCCACCTGTTAATTTGTTTGCCCTGCCATTTGCCTTTCAAGTTCATAAAGGAAATAATTGATGGGTAACTAATTAACCCCCACAGAAATATGTACAGTGGTACCTCTGGTTAAGAACTTAATTCGTTCCGGAGGTCCGTTGTTAACCTGAAACTGTTCTTTACCTGAAGCACCACTTTACCTAATGGGGCCTCCTGCTGCCGCCGCACCGCCAGAGCACGATTTCTGTTCTCATCCTGAAGCAAAGTTCTTAACCTGACGTTCTATTTCTGGGTTAGTGGAGTTTGTAACCTGAAGCGTTTGTAACCTGAAGCGTTTGTAACCTGAAGCGTTTGTAACCCGAAGCACCACTGTATTTTAAAACATGGAGCTTTAATATAAATCATGAGAAT
Source organism: Zootoca vivipara (assembly GCF_965207765.1). Lineage (NCBI taxonomy): Eukaryota > Metazoa > Chordata > Lepidosauria > Squamata > Lacertidae > Zootoca > Zootoca vivipara. The sequence goes on from NC_142591.1 coordinate 59,921,384, forward strand.
ACTTTCCACTCAAGTCTGAACATACTACTCCATAGAACAGCTATTCAAAACCTTAACTATATTTAAAGCTGTATGAACCCTGCACTGAATTTATAGAGAAAGACATGCTGTGGATCAAGTCTTCTAAAATCTCCACCCTCTGATCTGGAAGCACTTTCTCCTAGACTCTAAGAGAAGAAAGGGATGCTCAAAATAGACCTGTGCACCTTGAGCATATTACTGGATGTAAATGATGAGATTTAAATATTACTGTCTACTCCCCAGTCATGTATCTCTGTGGAACAACCATAGGTACTGTACCAAGTGCTTTACTTATTCCATTCCTTAACAGCGTGGTTTACTGATTTCTTAATTGTGCGGCTCGCTAAGACTTCAATCCCATGAACGCCTCCTTGACAGTAAGTCCCAGAGAACCTGACTTACTTCTGAAGTAAATATACATAATGGTAAACAGTTAAAACTCCCATTTCCTTTTGCAGATTGAAAAATGAAGTGCCAGTGGATTATAGGATGGGGAATCTGACATTTGAAGCAGTGCTGGGCTTTGACAGAAAGATGAATAAAGCAAAGACATTTGGGTAAAGGCTGAGTTTACATAACCTGATGTGACGTTTCCAGCCTCCAGATGCGCTCGTCACGCGGGATAAAAGCATATGCTAAAAAAGCTCAATGTGCAGTACAGTGATATGCCTTTTCCCCAATGCATAGTATAATTGTTTGTATATAAAATACAAGGGAGAGAGATGTGTCGTATGTCAAGCCTTTGGTTTTTCTTTATTTTAAAGGTGCAATAGGATACAACTCTATCAGCTGTGTATTATTCATGTTCCATTTACAGCACTAGCTCCAGACTTTTAGTGCTATTTCACACATGAGGACCAACCACTCTGATTTCTTATTTCCAAACAGTCTGTAACTTCCCAGGCCCAATAATCTCTTGATTTCAAGTTCTGTATTTTTATATATAGCTGCACATATTCCTTCTGGGCAGAACATCCCTTTCTTATCTCTCCAAACAAGAAACATATGCTGTGGTCACACATCAGAGATTGCAAAATGGAGTATTTTTTTTATTTTTAAAGGGATAGCCACGTCTTTGTTTCCACCAGGTGGAGTGATGTGAAATGTCAGACATCAACAGTAACAAGCAATTTCCCCCCATCTCTGTGGAGGAATTGCTACCGCCTTATCTCCCCCTTGGCTATAGATAAATGGGGTAAAACAAGATCAGTAATTAATTTCATTTCAAGCATAATGACTTTAGGCACAGACACTACCTAGTGGATAATAATCAGCTGGGTTAAAAACCCCACGGCTCTTGCAGTCAATCTTGCATCCCTGTTACAATGCGTGGTTACACACAAGACATTTCAGACAAATAGAAAATTATCATTTGAAATTTGTCCCAAAGCAGATAATGTTGTGAATTTTGCTACAGTGATGTTAGAAGCAGGGTTTGTAATCAATTGACTATTAAAAGGCCAAGCTTTAAGCTTGCTGTTGTATTTTGAAGAGGGTCATCATTCATTTATAATTACAGTTAAGTCCTAAAAGTCCTAAAAGTATAGAATTAGTTCACAATAATTTTACAAAATGAAACCTACCAAACACCGTTCCATAAATGTTAAGAAACATGCACCAATTTCTACATTCTTCATTAGGTTGTTTTGAGTCCTGTTCTTGTGTATCAAATGACTAATAAGTTCTACTACTACTACTACTACTAATAATAATAATAGTTGTAAAGTATATTGTGGAAACTAACACAGATCCATGACTGAGATTCTGGAGGTTGACTAAACAGTTCGGGGCCTGATGGACCAGTAATATAATGTGACTTTACATTTTCATATTACATGCATATTTGTTTCATTTAAGCTCAAATAACTACCCATGTCAACCCACCGGCTAATTCATTCTTTCACAATAAAGTTAGCTGGGTGTCCAATTTATTCAAATAGACTCTTTTTAAAATAAATTTGTATATCTGTAGAAGTTTCCTCTAGAAATTCTGGAGATTCAGAATAGTTGTCTAATATAATGTTAGTTTTACAACTTACAAATATTGCAAACTTTCTGTTTAAATTAATGCTAACTTAAGTCCTATTGATTGAGCTGGATTGTCTCTAAGTTTGACTAAGTCTGGCTTCAGCCAATTGACTTTACCTTGAACTTAAGTATGTTTACTCAACCCTATTGATTTCATTGAGATTTCCCTCTGGATAAGTGCTTGAGACCGAAGCCCTAAATGTTCCTTCAACATTCCCTGTCACAAAGAATCAACAATGTTAAACTCTGAAAAAAAATTAAAACCTTCTGAAACATGACCAGCAGAATGCATTTGCAGAATTGCTCATTTTACCTGGTGAAGTGCTGTGCATGTTGATATGGTACTATGTCAATAGCAATAAATATGTTCATAATGCATGAGGGTACCTCTGCCTTTTTCAAGAGATCACAAAAATCATTTTTTCACATGAACATGAACTCCATCTCCACTGTGTCTAATTGTAGATTTAATGACAGATGGATGGAAAGACCCATTTACAGTATTGTCAGCAGCCGCTCAGTTGTCAGAAGGAAGAGGCCATACAGATGCTGCTAAAATAAAAGGACTGTTTTTCAAGCCAGACCAGCAGGTTTCATTTCTCTTTCATCAGGGTCAGTCCAGGACAGTTTACTGCTCCAGGCAAAATGCCCCAACGCTGTCCCCACCCCCCATGATGATGACAACCCTGCAGGTTCAGGCCCTGCCCACTCTGGGCAAAGTGTGGAAGAAGAGAAAGGAAAAGGTGTTTGGGGAGAGAGAAGAGTAAGAGCTGGATGCAACGAATCTGGGAATCTGGGGAGATGTGCCACTCTGCAGGGAACAGTTGCTGTCAGGGAAGCTATCCACCCAGCCAGAGGGGGCTTCTCGGGAAATTGGGCAGGCTGGGCACGCAAGGAGCAATAGTGCAACAAGCAGTCATTGACCTACATTACCTCTCCCTCCACCTCTTCCAGCAGCCCATTTGTATGTCTGCCTGCCCAGGGAACAGGGGGAGCAAAAGTGTGTTTCTAGGCAGAGCATAGCTGCCAAGTTTTCCCTTTTCTCGCGAGGAAGCCTATTCAGCATAAGAGAAAATCCCTTAAAAAAAGGGATAACTTGGCAGCTATGAGGCAGAGTGCAAGGGGAGCCACCGCTGCTGCCCAAACTTGCTCCCTGGGTTAAGTGAAGTGACTGCTGTGTGGCGAGCAAGCAAACTTGGGCAGTGCCAGTGGCACTGTGGTGGCGAGAGCAAAGCCCTGGCAGGGCTGGCACCAGTAAAATAGCCGGGGAGGGTGCAGAGGTTTGATCATACTCATTTTAGATAACACTAGTCAGCAACAGCAACAAGGAAGATTGTCCTGGGAATATTTTAAATAGAAAAATCCCGTCATAGGCACTAGAAGCCAAAGAGAACTTTTACATCCAGGAATAACATCCCATGACCTTAATTTGAAGGATATCAAGCTTTTACCTGGGTCAGGACTGGATAAACTTTCACCCTGCAGATATTTCTACAACTACAGCTCCCATCATCTCTGAGCATTGGACATGTTGACAAGGACTGTTGTTGTTTAGTCGTTTAGTCGTGTCCGACTCTTCGTGACCCCATGTTGACAAGGACTATCATTGACATGTTGACATGTTGACAAGGACTATCATTGACAATTGGAGCCTATCAACATCTGGACAGCCAAAGTTCCCCCTCTTTTGCCCTATAATTGTATGTCTGTACTTGGTCCATGTCTAGTACTGGAAATTAAACACACACAAAACAAGCTATACTAGAGGACAAAAAATATATATTCATTTTTAATAATGTGACAAAACTATTTTATATGTGAATGATTATAACAATCTTCAAATGCACCCTGTAAGATTTGGTTCTGCATGGAATTCTTAGTAAGTTTTCAGCATTAAGTGAGAATATCAAGGGCAATATCCTGAGAGTTATAAATAAAACAGATCTTTTTGAAAATGTTACTACTCCCCCAACACCAATCATCATAATCATTATCATAATTTCCCCCCAGGGATGTGAATGAAATGACTCAGATTTGTGCTCTCTCCTTTTCTGTCTTTATTTTCTTTTTCATTCAAATGCACTGCTTTTCTTCCTTCCTTTATTCTTGTATGTTATTGAAGTATATGTTCTTGTTTAAATCAATAAATATATGCACATATTTTTCCAAGATATCTTCTTCCAAGAGATCTTCAGTTTTCACCAGTCTTCAAACTCTGCTTAGCTCCCATTGTCTTTTTAAAATTCAACTGAATTTGTGCTGAAGGCGGGATCCAAAAAGATTAACCAAACAGTTCTGTCAGTCACTTGTATCTATATTTAATAATTTATGTATGTATCTATGCATATATGAATAGGGACATGGGTGGCCCTGTGGTCTAAACCACTGAGTCTAGGGCTTGCTGATCGGAAGGTCGGCGGTTCGAATCCCCGCAATGGGGTGAGCTCCCGTTGTTTGGTCCCAGCTCCTGCCCACCTAGCAGTTCAAAAGTATGTCAAAGTGCAAGTAGATAAATAGGTACCTCTGGCAGGAAGGTAAACGGCGTTTCTGTGCGCTGCTCTGGTTCACCAGAAGCGGGCGTGGCTTAGTCATGCTGGCCACATGACACGGAAGCTGTCTGCAGGCAAACGCCAGCTCCCTCGGCCTATAGAGCGAGATGAGCGTGCAACCCCAGAGTCGTCCGCGACTGGACCTAATGGTCAGGGGTACCTTTACCTTTATGCATATATGAGACAAATCTGAAATGCCAAGTTAAAATCCATATTGCTCTTGAAAAATAGTCTGAATGATAGTTGATGGCAACACTAATGCCAGAATGGCAGTTGGTACCATGCTGAGATGATCACAACAATGATGTGAAGAACACATTATAGTACAATGTGGAATTAAACACGTCCCCCCTATGTGAGAGCCATTTGATGACTATTATAGTAATAAAAGGATGGTTTTACTTAGTTGGACATTTTAAGACTGTTATGCATTCTCTAAAACGATCAAGTGTTTCTGGGATATGAAAATATTAACTAACAATCCCTGACAGGGAATGCTGAAATTTATCAGGAAAAAAGAGGAAGAGAAACTTTTTCAGCAGAGGTCCTGTCCACTGTCCCTCAGACCTTGTGGGGGGCGCGGATTATATATATATATTTTTTGGGGGAATGAACAAATTCCTATGCCCCACAAATAACCCAGAGATACATTTTAAATAAAAGCACACACTCTACTCATGTAAAAACATGCTGATTCCTGGACTGTCCGTGGGTCAGATTTAGAAGACGATTGGGCCGGATCAGGCCCCCAGGCCTTAGTTTGCCTACCCGTGGCTTAGGTTAAATTGGATTTGTATCTTAGTTAAATATTGTGCTGCTTCAGTTCAGGGGAAAAAATGATAGCTAAGGTTTGCCCAAAATCTTAATAATTAACTAATCTGGCCTATTATTCTGTTCCAGGCAGTGGTCTCAGGTGGCAAGCGAGGTTTCTCCCCAAAGCAGTTTAGGGAACTGAAAATGGCAGCCATGGTTAAAAAAAAAAGGCTGCCTAATTTGCCAATCACTATGGAACTACCATTATTGTAGGTGTGACAAGTCCCTTTGTTTTATTTAAATATGCATTTGATCTCACTTTACACATTTCCAAAAGTATTTTTAGTTTAAAATACTATTCCCCCCCAATTCATTTTGTTCTTTGTTAAGAACTGTGTCTGAAAATTAAGAGAAGTGTGAAATCTGAAAGATCATTATGTTCCAGTCCTCGTCAGAGAAATTGTGTCTGAAGCCATATGTAGATTTTAATTAGATGCTAATTGGATCTCACTGTAGTTGACGATTCATTATTGTGGACCTGCGTCGGTCAACTTCACAATCATTTGGGAGGCTGAAACACAGAGCCCTATAATCATAAGGAGATATATCAAGTGAACCGAGCCGAGGACCAGAGTTTCCTAAATTTATCCTGTCTGTGGTACAGGAAGGAGGGAAAAGAGCACAAGTTCCAGTTGCAGGACTATACGAAGAAGAGTGATGGCTGATAATCCTTTAAATAAATGTAGGAGACAGTGGAGGGCAGCAAGACATGATCTGGAATGAGAAGACCTTCATTTATCTGTCAACATTCATTTGTTGTATAAGCTCACAGTCTACCGTACTTGAGGATTCTTTCTGGATGCTCCACTGTTATTGTGCTTGGAGGAAAATCATAGCAATAGGGGTTAACATGCTTAGTGCACAGAATTCCACAGTACAATTTGGGGGCTTATTCCTATGAGTGCAATTGGTGAGGAGAATACATGGTCATTGGTTCCCATTACTCAACTAACGTTGAGAAAGATGGGAAAGACTAGATTAGGACAAAGTAAACGAAGTTAAGGTTTTAGCAGGTAGGTGTGGCTTTTAAGCCTTAAACGAAGGTAAATAGAAACTTATCTTCAAAAATTCATTTATTATTCAGTAATGCATTTACAGGGACCCAGGTGGCGCTGTGGTTAAACCACTGAGCCTAGGGCTTGCTGACCACAAGGTCGGCGGTTCGAATCCCTGTGACGGGGTGAGCTCCCGTTGCTTGGTCCCAGCTCCTGCCAACCTAGCAGTTCGAAAGCACGTCAAAATGCAAGTAGATAAATAGGAACCGCTACAGTGGGAAGGTAAATGGCGTTTCCATGTGCTGCTCTGGTTTGCCAGAAGCGGCTTTGTCATGCTGGCCACATGACCTGGAAGCTATACGCCGGCTCCCTCGGCCAATAATGCGAGATGAGCGCGCAACCCCAGAGTCGGTCACGACTGGACCTAATGGTCAGGGGTCCCTTTACCTTTTACCTTTAATGCATTTGTTAGTTTGTAAGGTTCCACATTGCATGAAAATAAATCCACTTAATTATTTCCAAGGGCACAGGTGTGATGCATGAAGGAGCTTTTTATCCTATGGAATGATAAATTAATTACAACTTTTGAAAACCAGCTTTTCTTCAAAAAAAATGTGATTATGCTACTGCTTTGAAAAACAGGGCTATATATTTTTGTTTGGATGCACTCTCTTTATGCAGGGGTGGGGAATGTTGGATAAACATCCAAAAATACTATTGTGGATACTATTGTGTAGAGTTTTAGGACATGTCTACACTACAAGCTTAAATTGCCTTTCACTGCAGTCCTACACATGTCTACTCAGAAGTAGGGATAGAGTAGAAATTTGGTTCAGTTACCATTTAAGGGAGCAATTTTAACTATGTAATTTATGCTGCTCTAAATTAAACTGCTGTAAATTCCTGCCAGATCCAAACCTTGTTCAGGATGAGGGCTACTGCTAGCTCAGCTGGCCCAAGCCTGTCAGAGGAAAAGCAAGCCTTTAAAATAGAGTTTGACTTAGACCACTCTTTTTAACAGGATGAGCAGTCTTGTGGTGCTTGGGGGGGGGGGGAATGTTGCACTCAAGTCCAATTCTAAAACCACAGCTTTCTATTGCAATCAATTTCTGTCATAATTTCAGGCAATTCTTCTGATTTCATGGCAGTTACATAGATAAGACAGTGACCCACTCTTGAGTTATTTTCTGTAGCGGGATCCCTCTCATTTCATTCTGGTTGGCTGTAATTCACATACATTTTTCTTCCGGGGGTCCCTCCCTCCAATTGGCAAGCTCTTCACTACATAACTATATTTGTTTCTGGTCATCAGTTAATCTGCTCACTCTCCTGGCAATCATGCTATCCCCTCCCCCTGCAGTATCATATATCATACCAGACTGATTGGTTTACAGGACTGTAAACATTGCAGCTGTTTCCTGTTTATCTTATAAAATGGAGCACTGCATTATTTTTTACTTATACACCTTTTCCTCAGCACTTATAGCTGGCAGATACTCTGGTTTAGGGGCTTGCTTGTGTTAGCAGCGGCTGAGTGTTTTGTAGTCTTCTAGCACACTCATATATCTATCCCATAAATCATTTGTCTCTGTATAAAGTGCTTGTGCATCGGCATATTTAGCTTTGTCTGCAGGGAAAAAAAATCTTCAGACAAAGGACCAAATTACAAGTGAAAGAAATGAGAGAGAGACCCAATACTGGATTTTCAGACACCTTTTTTTTTGTTTCTTCAAAGGTGGTGTGGAGTGGGTGTCAAGGCGGAAGCCAGGAGCAAGTCAGCAATAACTCAAAAGTGTCAGTGAAGTTAATTCTTTATTCAAAGAAACAAAACAGCTCAGGCATAGTGATCACAGCAACTCTTCCCAATAAGTCTTGCCCCAATGAGGCAGTTGCAAGAACTGAAGGTCCCCACTTTCCCACTGCTCTCTAAGTCTCCTCTCCCAGGTCCTTCCTCAGCAACCTGAAGCTCCTTTGTCTTGTCTCTCTTTGCTTCACATCCTCTTCATTCCTCTTCATGTTTTAGGAGACCCGGGGGGAAGGGAACTGGTTACAGCAGGAGTGGGAGATTCCCTGGCTGCCTCATCTCTGCCTCTTGGCCACCCACCTCTCCAGCCTCTGATTCTGGACTACTGTCTGCCACAGCTTCTTCCTGCTTATTAAACCCTGTTGACTTTTCAGCTGTTGACACCTCCACCTTCTAAGCCAGGCATCTCCAAACTTCGGCCCTCCAGATGTTTTGGACTACAATTCCCATCATCCCTGACCACTGGTCCTCTTAGCTAGGGATCATGGGAGTTGTAGGCCAAAACATCTGGAGTGCCTCAGTTTGGGGACGCCTGTTCTAGGCTGCTCCCTCTTCTCCCTGTGACCACTCAGTGTCATCCCACCGACACCCCCCTCGCTCTGGGTTCCCCAGCTGGTGCCTCTCATCTCTCCTCTACACCCAGCCAGTCTATGACAACCAGTCATAAATGGTTGCTGGCTAAGAGACTTACGCATGTAGGCATTTCAAGAATGGAGTAGGGGCTAGTGATGGTGTTTGTCACTAGCTGCACAGACCGCTGTTGAGCAATCTGTCCATTTACACACGCTGGAATACCAAAGTGACAAGCAGGTGTAGTTTTTATGTTCGTTTTGAATTTAAAAATTGGTCCACAGAAAGCCAGAAGTATCTGGGAAGAAATCAAGTGCATCAGTAAGTGTCATCTTCAAGGCAAAAGAGGGACGGTGTAGTAAATGGCATGCTAACATTCAGATATCATTTCTGAAATCCATAAACACAACTGTCAAAACCAAACAGGCATGCAATAGTTTAGTGGCACATGTCTGAGAGTGGTAGTGTTTCCTTGGAGAAGAGCTACAACTCATCCACTCACTGTTAATTTTACATATTGCGATGAGTAGGCCTAAAAACATGCCATAAATATAACGAAATGGACCTAAATAAAGTGTCAACATCTATTTTGAACTATTCTTTTTTAGCTGATTTATTATATTTACTATAATATTTATATCATGCCTAACCCCCTCCTGCCAGTCCCAAGGAGCTTCAGCACCTTAGGATATCTCTCACTTTCAGATACAATCTGATGAACCTCTCATTTTTACAAAAGAGATGCCAGACTAAAATTGCATCACCTGGAAGTAAAGCAAAAAAAGTTATCTTGGTGGGTGGGTGGGTGGGTGTAGTAGTAGTAGTTGTTGAAAGAATTCTTTAAATGCCTAGTTTTGTCAAATAGAAGCATTTTGATTTAAACTGTTGCATGTCATTAAAGGCAGAGTGGCTAAACAGCTTGAATTGCAGGAGCAGATTTTGTGGGCAGCAGAGAAAAAAAGGATGTGGGGAAACCTGCTCTGTGAACACAGTTCCATTTGCAAAATGCTAAGGGTTTCATGACTTAGGCTTTGGGGTCCAACAATTTAGCAATTCTGTTAGGAATGGATAACCCCTTTGTGTTCACAAGATATGGCGCTAAGAGTGGAGGGAGATTGATGTTTCCCTATGGGCTATCTATCCCTCCAGCATGATTGGTGCTACATGACCCCATAAGTGAATTAGTAGGTGAATGGTCAACAGACAGACATATGGCAAGTTTCATCAGGCCAGGTCAGAGGGAAAGTTCTAGGAAACTTAAATAGTCTTTTACCATGCGATGCTAGCCTATAAAAAGATATTCGTTTATCTGTTATGTGCCTATCTTTCCTTGCCTTATACTTTTCTCCCTGTAAAATATTGATCCCGATGTCTTACCCTGAAGGAGAGAGGAGAATAAGATTAGTAAGCAGAGCACTGCAGTCCTCTGTCTCTTTAGCATTTAATTCAAACTACCCTTTTCTCTCTTGAAGTTTGGAAGTTCTTTTAGAGTTACAGTATAATTTACATTCTGCTGGAAACTTGGGTGTTAGTTGCTGCATTGGCCCTATGGAAGGGGAAAACTGGAGCAAGTGAGGTAGCTTGAAAGCTGTATAAGCTGGGTCTGCATCAGGATTTGTGAGGCCCTTGACAGTCATCACCAATGGGTTCCACAGTGATGGAGTAGTGGAATTGATTTCCACGTGGTGGACTCTATCAATTAGAATTACTACTTCTGAAATGTAGTGTGAAACTTGCACTTGGTTCATTGATGTCTGTAGTGGAATAATTTGAGCAAGTGCACAAAACCTACAAACAGGAAATAATTCAATTATAAAAAGCACTGGTGATTCTTTGAAAACATTGATGATGATGATGATTTATTTATATCCCGCCCATCTGGCTGGGTTTCCCAGAACTGCCTTGTATGTTTTTAGAGTGGGTGGCAGGGAAACGCTTGAAACCTATATGTATTTCATTCGTTAACAGATCTGTGACATGTCCTTAATGCATGCCAAACTGAAAGTCAACATAAAAATTCTGAACATACTACGAATGCTAATCACTTACAGATTTATCAGTCATACTTGGGATATAGTCCAAAACTATGGTCAACAATAAGCAAAAGAAACACACCATATTGACTTGCATATCTGTCAGACAAAATTTAGGGAAATGAATGGGAAAAGGTATTTGAAAATGGCAGTGCAAACTGGATCCTTTACTGTGTTTGTGCTAAGAGTCAGGGTTGCAAAAGAGTCAGAATCCTTTGTTACAATGCTCATATTGTCATAAACACTTAATAAATACTTCACCGGAATCCCCATCATCATAAAAAAGAGAGGTATTTAGGCAATATTTTCACTGTTTACAACATCACTCAAGCCCTGTACCCAAATATCTGGGTAGCACTATAATCCTCCAGGTACAGCTTCTAGCCTTTGCTCCCGATGGAGCCCAGGGAGGCAAATATAATAAACCCTGCAATTTACATGGCTATCAGCATCCAGCTTTGAGTATAATTAGAGAGAGAGAAAGCTATTGTTCTCTCCATTCCCCCATACTGCTGGAACTAGTAACCAGTTCAATAACTTTCTCTTTACACCTTTAATAGAATGCCTTGTTCCTCAATAGCTTTCTGCTGCAAACTGATGGCTTTGAAGACGCTTTCTATGGAAAAGCTCTCTGTTTTATTTGTAGTGTCAGACTAAATCTACTGCAGTACAAAAGTTAGCTTATACTCTGTGACATAGCAATCAATTAACTCTGCTTAGCTTTGATACTCATCTTCCCATTGGTTAACTCATTAACACAGGCAGGTCAACAGGCAGGCTCTCACCAAGTCCGCAAGTGGTCTAGCAATTCGTTCATTACTTTACAAACACCATCTGTTAGCATCACCTTTCAGTCAACTAGAGTGTGAAGTAAAGGCACATGGGTTCCTGGACAACCGAACTTAGGTGAAACTTATCAGACAACTTCTATATTGTATATTTAATAATGCTCAGCTGTTGCCTAGGCATAAAGAACCCCAGGGCATGTGGTTTCTAGGATTACATAACAGCCAAACTAAGGACTCAGGTGACCTAGGAGCATTGTTTTTCCAAGGGCCCCTTGGAAATTCCTTGGTTGCCTGTTAGTCCTTATCTCTTGTTCAAAGTGGGGAAAGACATCTGGATTTGACTGCCCATTTTTACCTCCTCGCCAAAAAGCAAAATTACATTAAAAATCATTTTCCTCCCCGCCCCCCCTTACCCTGAACTTTACTTGATTTATAACTAAATTGTCTCTCCCTGGTGCCTGAATGAAGGATATTAGAGAGGACTACAAGTTTATACTCAACTGTGATATCAAGGTAGAAAGAGTAGCTGCGTCCTAAATCCACTTACCTGGGAGAAAACCTCCCAGAATTCAATAGGGTTTACTTCTGAGTCAACTTAGGTTTGCAGCCACAGATGGCTTTGTGATGGGCCATTAGACACTTCATTAACTTTAAAAGGGAACACATGGGAAAGTAATTGATTTGCAAATATTTTCTAATGGGTGAGATATGCATGTTAACTGTGTGCTACAAAAAAAATACATACATACATACATACATATATATATATATATATATAGAGAGAGAGAGAGAGAGAGAGAGTTCCAGTGAATGCATAGCTGCCAAGTTATCCCTTTTTTAAAGGGATTTTCCCTTATGCTGAATAGGCTTCCTCGCGAGAAAAGGGAAAACTTGGCAGCTATGGTGAATGATGAAACAGAACACAGGCTCATGCAAAAATAAACCAATTGCAGGAGAAGAAAAAATACCAGATGAAAATGCAAATTAATATTGAAATGAATGGAACTGTTTTTTGTATGTCCCTACTTTTAAGGTGGCCAATGGGTGTTTGTGGTTGTTCTTTCTTTCATTCTACAAATCATTGGCGCTCTGCAGCCTTCCTAGGTGTCTGTACTTTCATCAAAGGCCAGGGGAAGATTGCATGAGGTAACTCCTTCCATGGGGCTTTCTCAGATTAGGAAATGCAAACAGCCAGGGTCCCAGAGTAAAGGAAGGAGTGCTAGAGAAATGCAGCCTGGAAAGAAAAATGCATGAGCCACTCTTGGCCACTTTAGTAATAATTTAAAAAAAACCCATACATTGCATATTCTGTGAATGAAATATCAAAATGGAAACCTATTCTGTAGCTTTCAAGAAACTTTTGGGAAAGTGGAGTAGAGATTTTGGCACAACATTAACATATTTTAGCAAAGCTTGAATTAATGGGACTTGATAAATTCTTTCATTCAGGATATGAAAGCAGACTGCAAGGTTCATTCTTCTTGTAAAAATGCAAATAAAAAGGGAGCCTTTTTTGGTCTCTGTTTGAAATAATCCACTATCTCCTGCTGTTTCCTGTTTAAATGTAGATCATGCATAAAGTCAGAGGTAAATGCACACACACTGTAGACTTGAAACAACCATAAAAACTCAGACGTTGATATTAAAGTGGACTGCAGTATTTTGAAAACAAAATTGTTGTGGAAGCAAATTCATTTTACTTAAGGCAGTTTGGATGCTTCAGTCATTCAGTGTCAGAATACACATATTCAACACACATATTCATGGAAGCAATGCCGTGTGTCAGGTTGATCATTTCAAGCCAGCCTGAAGACATCATCATGTCAAGGTAACAGTAAAAATATATTAGAGAAAGTTTATGGAAAATTCTAATGATACTGTACATGATTGCCTTCTTTGTGAGGTTTGGAAAATTATGCTCTGATGTGAAGATGACAGCATGCTATCAGGGTAAATTACACTGACACAAAATATTAAAACAAACTATTAAGCCTCAACATTGTATTAAAATCTGCAGAATTTCCCTTCCCAGTTCCTCGAAGATCTTATTAATGTTCTCATAGAACAGCTATGATAACCTTAGCTTCTTAGGAAGTGGTAATATCTTCTTTGAGTTTAATTAACATTTTGAGAAATGAAAGGAAATTTTGTAATGTTATGGAATTTGAAAATCCCCCCACAGAATTTTGACTTTGAATTCCAACCCTTTTCAAAATTCTCAACTCTTGCTGGAAGTTTTAATGCAACTTCTTGTGAAAACTCTAAAAATTATCTGTCATACCTTTTGCTGGAGTGATCCTGTAGCTGTGCAGATGGGAGGAGACCAGGACCCAAAGTTAGGATCGAGTTCTATACCTGAAGTGAGTAAGTTGTCTCCATACATGCAAGTTTTAATGCAGCAGTGTAAAGCACGCCAGCATAACCTCTGGACTTGCAGCTGACCGCCCATCCTCCATCCAACAGGGGCTTATAAATATTTTGGTCTGAGAAGTGCTTGGGCCCCCAAAGGAAAAGCTTTTCAAGGAGTGCATGGACTGGTTGCATTCAGCTGAGTAGATAACAAGTTGTGCTAATGATCTATTGAGTTGCATTATTCTTGGTTGTTTTCACTGAAAGCCCAACAGTATTCAAAACTGAGGATGCTGAGAAAACAACAGGTAATTCAAATTTTCATTGAAGTCCAAATCTAAGTGATCAAAGACATAGGAAGCTGCTGTATTCTGCTGTTCACATATCCTTACCTAGCCACGATGGCTGTGTGTTAAAGGCAACAAACTTTGGAATACCAGTTGCTAGGAATCGCAAGTAAGAGCAGGATGCTGAACTAGATGGACCACTGGTTTGATCCAGCAGGTTCTTCTTATGTTCTTTGACTGGAGACTGCTGTTCAGAATCTGGGCTGGGCATCTTTTGTGGCTATGCTGCTCAAGGATGATGGATCTGGGACCTTCTTTTGCATGCAAATCCTGTTCTCCAGCTCTTGACATTTTTGGCTCTTGGCATTTTTAGAGGGTAGGGTCTTTGCTATTGTAAATTGTAACGGTTACATAAAAGACATATTTTGGTAGTGACAACTCCTCTAAAACTGCTTCCAGAATGGCACAGGAGCCTGACTCATAATGCTAAGGTGTCTACACCATGCACAACAACTTCTGAGATATATTCTAAACAATACTCGTGGAGGATGTCAGACATAAATAATGTCCTCCGTTTCACTTCCCATAAAAGTGAAGTACTTTGAGCAAGGGCAATGTTATTTTTCATGATTCCACACAGGTTTAAGTGCATTAAGTTTTCAAAGGTAATGCTGCTTACAGAATAATTCAGCAATAAACCAAGGAGTGCTGGGAGACCTTTGAAACGAACTGATTTATTGTGCTTCGGCTTTTGTCAGTGACAATCTACATCGTTAGGTGGATAAAGTGGACTAAGGAATGGTGGATACATAAACATATGGGTTGAGGTTCCTGTGAAGGATAAACCAGCTCAACAGGTTGGGAAGATGATGGGGCTATTAAGACAGAGATAACCTGATAGGTATGAAGCATTTCTTGAGACATCAAATAAGCATAATAGTAAACAACTGGTATACAAGGAAATGGAAAGCTTTTGCACCTAACAAAATAATTCTGATACGCTTATTAATCAAATGGATTGCATGGCCTTTTCTATTAAAATAAATAAAATGGCCATATCCTGTTTATTGTTTATTTCTGGTCTGAAAAGGAACGTTATTTCTGTTTGGAGAAGGTCTATTAAAGTAATTCTGTATTATTACCAGGACCCAAGGATTTTGTGGATGGCTCAACATCCTAGTAATTTAAAAAATCCATACTGGTTCCTCTATAGTAAACTTTATACTTAATCCTGTGTACTATTAGAGCTTGAGTGAAAGTTAATTCATGGGCAATACTTCTCTCTTTTATTTTTTCACACTTCTTATATGGGTACGTACCCACACTTCATAATGTACATGGACGTTACTCACACACAACACAGGGCGTGATGACATGTTGTGATGACTCCCCTCAACTTGCACACATGACGCGAGCATGCCCAACAGTGTGGTTGCATGACATGAGCACAGCCTGCAGCATGCACGTGCAGCTGCTATGGACCTTTGAGGGTGCCCGGGCCCCACATTGAAAATTGGGGGAGGTGGCCCCTCCTAGATGGTGCACCTGCCATAGTTTAACTATGCACAGTGAAGAACTACTTACTTTTGGCTGCCTTGAATCTTTCCCCCATTAAGCTCCATTAAATGGCCTTGGGCTCTAGTATTTGCAATTTGTCCCTTATCTTATGAACTATTTCTCCCTGATTTTAATCAAGAGTAGGAAACTCATCTGCATCTCACAACAACTAACCAAATGTGATAGCACACAATTCATTGATTTTACTGGTATCATTGTGGTTCTGTTACATACGGTATATATGTCAGAATCCCTACGCATGTCCACCTCCTCCCCTCCTCTGAACATGTTCCCTTGAAAGGTGAGATCTTTTGCATGGAGACAATTGTGTGCTGCCCTGAATGTGAGCCTCATTAAGCAATTTCAGCCAAAAACATGCACACACAAGACTATTCCAAAAAGATATTACAAGAAACAAAGCATACATTGACTCAATACAAAGTAGTTAATGCGAAGCAGCATATATAGAGATGCATTTAAGTAACATTTCACACTCTAAATTTCCTTAGAGTGTGTGGAAACTCTCAAGAAGATAGAAGCAAAATTCTGTCATACCTCTTGCTGGAGCAATCCCGTAGCTGTGCAGATGGCAGGAGACCATGACCCAAGGTTAGGATCATGAGTTTTATACCTGAGGTGACTAAGTTCTCTCTAGACATGCAGGTAGTCGGGCAATAGAATCCTTACCAACCCTTTGGTTCAGGTTCTGTGGTGCCTTCAGAACGATGTGGAAATATATGGCAGTTTTTGAAGCTGTGATAGCTAGCAAACTAGTGCCAAAGCCTAGTTTTAAGTAGGATTTTGAAATTTGTAGGGAGGCGTGGACATGGGAGAAGTCTAATGATGCAAAAGGGGCTGGTTTAGTTATATACAGGTAGGTGTGCACAAAGGAGGGCTGAAAAGGTAAAGTAGGGAAGTCTTGTTGTCTACCATGAGGTGATGAGTTCCTGTATGTGATGAAGTATACTTAAGATAGCTTCTTGAATAGGTTTCCTACCTGTAAACAAGTGTTTTGCATATTGTTTCCTGGTGAGGACATGTGAAATGTGCATCTTACTGTTCTGCTTATCCTCTTAATATTCATTTTTGCGATCCCAATATTAGTTTAAAGAGAACTTGTACCTGGAGATCAGAGACAAGGCATCTCTTCATTCAGTAACCTTTTAAACTGCCCAATGGTTTCATTATTATCATTATTTTAATCCAATTTCCCTGGTGGTTCTTGTCAAACAAGCAAAGTAAAGGTCAAAAGAAAGAAGAATGGTGAAAGAGAGGTTACCCACAACACACCTCTTTGGTTATGTTAAGATACTTTGAACCATAGTGAATGCTGCCCAAAGGACAAATGCTTTTTATCTGCATCAAGAAAAACTCAAGTTAGTTTTTGTCTACATGTTATGAATATACACAAAATAAGTTAATCTATTTTTGTGAATAGGTGATTTCAGAATTACCCCTTCAACATTCTAAATATAAAAAAGCCGATCTGGAAAACCTCCTCCTTTTGTAATAAAATAAAAGGAGATTCGTGTATCAATCATTTTAAATGATGATGGAGTGGAGATGGTGTAGCTGATATTATGAACAACTTTAATCTTGAAAGTAAAACTTTTCTGCATTTTTCCACACACACAAATCAATAATTTTAAAGGTTAACACTTAACTCTTTGCATAGCAACAGAAGTCCAAATCAATGGCAAACTCTCAAAATCAATACAAGTATTGGAAGGCAGCTGGAACGCGTGGCAACAGGACATCAAATTAAGGAAACGGCACAAACTCAACTTTATTTGACTAGGATAACAACATTACATAGAAACAAAATGACTGCTGTAGACCAAAGATACGTGTGAGAAGCATAGAATTATGTTTCTTTGGTTTTTTCAGTTTTTATGGGTTAAAACCAGCTCCCCGCCATCTATCATTGCTTTGCATCTAAGATATGTTATAAGTAAAAGCAACTAAGGCACTTCAATTTATTGCTATTTATCAGCTATGACAAAAAGAGAGAGTTCAGACTATACCTACATGGTCCAGGGATGGGTTTAGGAAAGGAAAATGATTGTGGAAAATAGAATAAAGGACTACACACCATCTTTGATGTGAGCTTATGTTCTTAGGTTAGACTTATAGTGGTCTCTCTCAGGTTCCAGTCTAGTGCACTAACCTGACTGACTAATGATGGTAGGGCTTTAAATAGAGGAGTTTGCTTCTAATACAGGTGACTCTCAACTTATGGTAGGGTTACATTCTGGGGATAGTGCCTGGAAACAAAATCGTGTATAATCAAACTGCATTGGGTTCAATGACAGGTGGGATTGCCAATCCCCCAGGCACCCACGCCCTTTCCTCCCCATTATTATTATATTATGATTATTATTATGATTATGATTATTATTATTATTTTGCCAAGCATATAAAGCTGAATGCATAGAAGTTAAAAGCGTATAAGTTGCGACTTACCTTTATTTTATATCCATTATTACTTTTCACTGCAATAGTGAAGGGCAAAGGATATAGTGAACACTGCAATGAGAACACTTTATTGAGCTTCTATACCAGTATAGCCAGTGATTGGGTCTCCCTCTGCATTGGCATGCTTTTAAAAGTTTGTAATTATTGTTAAATTTCTTGTATTTTGATATTCTTTTTATTATTATTCATACATCCATGCTTTAGGTAGTCCTGGAATTGTGCCATTACCTTAAAAAGGTTTTAACAGATGCAGGGACAGTTTAATCTTAAAATGCAACCAAGTAGACCCTCAGTCAATCTTCAATCTAACCATAGTGTAATTAACTTACAGTACTTTTCAAAAACTTCCGTCATGTATTTTCTCTTCTGAAATGCCCACCAACCCACAAAATGATGGCTTATCCACCTTACTGGGACTCAGCAATTCTGGATAAAATTATGCTCCTGTGAGGCTATTTTTTCCTCTCCTTCCAGCTATAGAAGTAGAATGATAGTATCGATCATCAAACAAGATTTCTAAGAGAGAAACACTTTGTGAGACACAGAACTTACAAGAGAGTTCTGCATTTTAAGACTGTACACCTTTGCAAGCACTGGGATAGGCTAATGTAAGTTCATTCTAGCCTATCTCCAGCTTCCCTTCTCCCCAATCTTGCCTTCTCCTTATATGGTGGTGTAATTAATAGTTGTAATATTTTGGAGACACTCTATCTGTCTTTCTGGGAGACTGTTTAGAGCTACAAATTGGCACAAATATATACAAATCCATTCAGGACAATCTGATACACCTTTAGTGATTTGTAGTTGCTTCTGTTGAGACATATGAATATGAGCAGCTTCCGGAGTAGACAATTAGTGAGTTGGCAACAAGCCAAGTTAAACAGAGTGCTTGAGAAAGTCTGCTTAGAGACAGGGAAGCATAGCAACAGGTGGTGATTGGCTAGGCTCTCCCTTATAAGCAGTATGACAGAGCAGTTTGGTGTTGGAGTGTAGAGTTTGGAGTAGGAGTTTGAATCTTGTCTGTGTGTATAGTAACTTGTACAAAACTGTGCTTTATTCTGCATGTATATAATAAAAGTTAACAAAAATTAAGTTACTGGTCAGCAAGTTCTGTTCCTGTTCGTTGTCCCAGAATTCACTGACTTGGCAGCTGGTAGCAGAGAGTTATGGTTCAAATCCATCAACAGCTTCAACCCAATCTGGGCAAGAGGGAAAAATGGGCCAAATTTGCCCAATTCAATTTGGGAATCAACCAATTCTGGGGCTCAGTATTATCTGCATGTCTGGTAGACCTGCATGGCCTCTTCAACATTGATTATACACAGCATTCTTTAATTAGCTTTCCTAATAGCACATATATATATATATATATTTGTGACTTCACTTACATAGTTAGGAAAGATGCTTGAGGGCACAAGGAGAAGGGGACAACAGAGGCCGAGACAGTTGGAGAGTGTTCTTGAAGCTACTAACATGAGTTTGACCAAACTGCAGGAGGCAGTGGAAGACAGGAGTGCCTGGCATGCTCTGGTCCATGGGGTCACGAAGAGTCGGACACAACTAAATGATTACAACAACTCTCAATTATGCAGAAAGAACTGGACACCCATTTCATCACCACATAAATTTATACAGCACTATTGAATAGTAGCAGTTCGCTAGACTGCTAAAACAGATTTTAGAGAAATTGTTGGAATTGTAACATCTAATGGAAAGATAGTAAATAACATTCTAAAGTACCAGTGTTCAAAATAAACAAAATACACTTAGATCAAGGAAGGAAACTTTTCTAGTCCAGTAGGCCAGATTGTTATCTCTCTACCATTTGTAGACAAGGTTTGGCAGGTGGATGGAGCCATCCATGTGTCAATCACCTGATGTCACAATGAGGTCAGGTGCAGGGTGGGTGCGGGGTGGGTGGGTGTGTCACAAGATGGTGAGGCCTGTTGGGCTCAATTTGACCCATGGACTGCAGTTCCCCACCCCTGATCTAGATTGGGGGGGGGATGATGTATTTGAAAGAGCTCCATGGACTTCTCCAAGATGAATGAGTGGTAAATGGATGCAATGGTTGTATCCAGATGGTAGCCTTATTTTTGTTCAGATTTGTTTCTTCAGATCCATTTTTTCCTGTGTAGAATTGGCAAATGAGCACCCACACAGTCCCATTTTTTGTCAATCACCACTTTCATTGGTGTTTCACTGCTTGTCATACACACCATTGCAGAACTTGACAGATAATATCCCTCCCTTTAACCAGTCCTGCTTTCCAGTTATCTCACAAGATTAAGCAACAGTTTGCCTGATAATGATGATTTTCTGATTTAACGTAATTGCACAAGATCTGTAGTAAAAAAAATAAATTGAGGATGGTTAAGTTTTTTAAGCGGGTTGTGTGTGCTGAGCTTTACATAAATTCCTTTCTTCTAACCTTCTCCAACTGTTATTCAACTTCAGGTAAAAGCACCCCCAGATACAGTACAACCATTGTTGCTCAGAGGTGGGAGGTAAGGGCAGAAAAAACTGCCAATTTTGGTTACTCTCATTTGGTTGCTCATTTTTCCACTCTTCAGTTCTCCACATCATTTTGTGATTTTTTTTAAAGTCCATTAAAAAGCACCAGCATTTTACTGTGATTTTTCTCCTAATATACACATTTTGTATGCCATTTTGCCTGAGATACAGATTTATGCAGAGCATTTCCCTCTAACAGAATGCATTTCTGTATGCTATTTCTGCTACTGTATGCGGCTTACCCTACTAGATGCATTTTTCTATGCTCCAAGGAACTGCAAAATTCAGAGAAGTGCAAATTTGGAAAGAAGGCTGTGCTTTGGTTCACATAGTGTTGAGATAAAGCTGCTTTTAAATCTGAACTGAAACAATCTTTCTCCCCCATCCCTAGTGAGAGGGCAATCAAAACAATTTTGATCCTCTTCGTTTCCAAACCTGTCCAAGAGTCTCCTGCAGCACTGGAGTGTGTTTTTTGTGTGGAATATACACAGCAAGAGATGGCAAGGGGGCTCCCTGCTGAAAAAGAAGCTTGCCTCTTCCTATTGCCCCTCTACTACCACCACAATGTCTCTAATAGCTCCATGAAGACTGATTTGATTCCATTCTTCCCTCCCAGGAACATGATCGGATTCTGAGGCACTGTAATCTGAAGCTGAAATCAGTTTGGGGAGGCTGGCAGAGAGGAATTAATTTACAGTAAGTTTGGCGCAATACCCTTCTCCAATCAGCCCCAATCATTTATTTTTGTTATTATAGATCTCAAGCAAGCCTACTCATGCCAGAAGCAATCAGAAGTGGGGGTGCAGCAATAGAGGTGACACGCTGAAATGTCACTACATATATGGCACACTATTCATAACTCCCCCCCCAAAAAAAATCCTTACAAATTTCCACACCAGCAGTGACAACAGCATAATGATTTATTTTTAATTATTGAATTTCTGTGAGAAGGTGAAATCCAGGTTAAACAAAGAAAAAAGGATGGAGTGGCATTCTGATGATGATTATGTAGAGTGAATGCTGAAAACAAACCCTTCTCAGCATGACCAACAAAGAGTTCACAATAAACTGCCCAATGCTACTATTTATGTACAGTATACAATTGTGGCACAGTATTCCAATTCTCCCCCAAACAATAGGGGGGCATTGCTATCTCCCCCCTCACCCCATGATTGCTAACTCTACATCTTTTCATACCTTCAAATTCCATGTACAGTTGCCCCATTTGGATCCTTCTCAGGTGCTTTCCCCAGAGCCTGTTTCACCTGAAGAGCCAAGGATCTGCTGGCCCATCATTCCTGTGCATAGGGCACATGCCAGGTAGGAGGACACAGGAAGAAGAAGTGCTCACCTTCAGGCCAAGGATTGGTCTTTCAAACTCTTGAGGTGGGGATGAGGTGTGTGGAAATGGAATTTAGGAACAGTAGAATGAAGGACTTCAGTTGCCCTCCAACCTTTGTTAGAGCAAGTCGATCAGTTGGTACCTTGCTTCCCCACCTTGGGAGTACTTGCTGTGTATGCACCCCCTCTTCCCATGTGTATGCATAGAAGTTCTTTCCTGGCAAGGTGTTGACCTATTTTGATCCTGTCCATAAAATGGAATGGCCATTAACAAGTGGCTTAGGCCTTAATCTCATGTGGGCATGATGCAATACTCGCCCACGTTACCTTGATATTCGTCATTAACTCTTAGGGTTGAAATCCATGAACAGATTAAATTAGTCAGATGAGATGCAGGAACTCGGACTGCTCTTCAATTTGGATCTGTTTGATGGGAAAGCACAATACCGTTGCCGTAAATTCAGATGAGCTTTATTGATCATTGGAGAGGTTTTCTGAGTCTTGATGTCGTCCATAAATATGGAAGACAGTACTTCCTACAGATTGCCTTGGTTCCCATAATTGAATCAGCTTAGAATACTTTCAGTGATGAACAGCTATGCACTGTCTCTTGTTAATAAAACTGAAGCATGGCTTAATACAGGAAATCCTGGAGAAAATCCAATGGTGCCTGCCCACCAACAGAACAGACACTGTAGAAGAGAGCTTCTGTCCTCCCATTGTTCCCCATGACTCCACAGAATCTGCTGCAGAGGACTTGGGCTCTCCCAGAGCAAACATGGATGGGCAAGGGAGCTGCTGGGGAAGGAGAGGAGGGGGAATTGCCATGTCATGAGTGGACATGCTATGTTTATGTTTGGGCATACCTCCCTAGAGATTTACTTTTCATACTTCCTCCAGCACCTGTGGCAGTAATTTCATAAAATAAAAAATCTGCATTGTGAACAAAATCCAGGATTGTATCTCATGTTTCATAATGAGCCTATCCTGGAGGATCCCTGCACAGTTTAGAACCTTGATAGTGCAGGATTCTGAGTTGCCTCAGGTGGCAGAATGTGGGGCAGAATCCCCTGCCAGCCCCTGCTGAAGCCACTGGAGAAGCAAAAAGAAGTAGTGGCTTCCACTGCTCGACCCTGGTAAGCAAGGCTTTTGTGGTGGGGGTGGGGTGGGGTGGGGGTGCTAGGGAGGCAGAGAGTGGCATCTTCCAGTTTTGCCTCAGGCAGCTAAATAGGATGGGCCTCCCTTGGTTCTAAGTCATACAGGGAGTCTCTAAAAGTACAAACAGTCTCCCTCCTGCAGGTGTTCCCCCCACCAATGCATGGAGTGCAATGGGGTCCAAGCATGGGAGCATGGTTGTGGAGATGGCGCTAGGAAGCATCAAAAGCAAGTAATTTCTGCTCTGGTCAGCCATTCTCCCCTGACCTGTCTGCCTCCTTATATGATGGTGGAGAAGAAAAGTGGAAACATTCACCAGCCTTGCCTGTGACTGACTGACTACCGGATTCCAGCTCCAACCCAGTTGTGTTTACTTCTAGCTCAGTTAGAGGGACAGCAGCATATTGTTTGTTTATGTATTTATTTATCTATTGATACACTGAAATATTTATAATCAGCACTGTCATAAAAGTATGAGAAGGCAGTAAACAGCATACAAAATATAATAAAAGCATAATTAGAAACATAATTGGGAACATCAATAAATAACTGCTTGGTTAAAAAGAGAAGTTGTGAAGGCTTGTAGAAAGAATACAGTTTTCAGAAGAAGTTGAAAAGAAGGGATGGTTCCTACCAAACCTCTACAGGTAGGGAGTTCCATAAGTCAGGGTCTGTCATACTTAAAGGCTCAGTCTGGTGAAGGTTAACCCAAACTTGGTGGTGTTCGGAAAAACCTGAAGTGCCCTGTTATAGGATCTCAGTGATCAGGACAATCCTTAAGGTCTTTTCAGTCCAATTTGTTTAGGCCTTTGCAAATTAACACTTTGAATCTTGCAGCTCTTGGACTAGATGCAAGGACCTACCCTCCAACATTTTTCCAATGAAAAGTAAGTCCGCACAGCCTTTACCCAATTACCTGAGAGTAAGCTCCATTGAGTGCAGTGGGAATTATTTCTGAGTAGGCAGTGTAAGGCACAATTTGCAATGAAGGAATAAACACTCCGGTAAACATTACTTAAAAAATGGCTGGCTGTGGAAGCATTGCAATTAAAGAATTTAAAGGGGATTAGTTACATTTTCCTTCGAAATTATAGGATGGGCTTTGTATGCAACTACAGAACACATACAACACTTTTAATTGTTCTCTGAGATATGGAGGAAAGGAAAAAGGAAAAGTGGGGTATTTCTAGATCAAATCATAAACTGGGATGGCTTCTGTAATTCCAGGACTAACCCTGGAAAATCAGGACACTTGGAGGACAGCCCCACATAAACCATGTCAACAGTAAGATAAAAGGGTAAATTCACCCATGATACAGCAAAGTTGAAAGGAAATCATTCCAGAAAGGGATTTACAGCATTTGTTTCCTGTTTTTGTTTTGTTTTTAAACTGTACTGTGATGTTTAATTTGAAAGGTACTACAAATATTTTGACATTTCTAAGAGAAAGAGCTACAGCTTTATTTTGGCATTCATAAGTGAAGCAGTAGTATAAATGATTAGGTTCCCTTTGGGCTGCACTGCACGCACCTATAACTAGAAAACGTCTGTTCCTCTGACATCCTGATGTTGTAAAGAGTATTGTGATGTAATGGGGCATGGACCAAGTCTGCACAAAGAAAAGTTACGAATCAGAAGTGAATATTGTTTGAAGTCAGTTCCCCTTTGCACTCATTTTTCTCAGATGTGTGAGGGCAGCTGACAGAGATGGAATTGGCTGCCTTGCAGATCATCAAGTAAAATCAGCTTTAATGATCAGCTTGCTGTATTTTATCTTAACTAACACTGGAGGTATATAAATGACACTTTGCATGGTGTCTACCATTTAAACAGCAGTTAAAGGGAGACTGGAGGTGGTCCTAGTGACATGTTCAAAGACTTCTGTCTCAAGGCCACTACCTCAAACCATTCCTTGCAGATAATGATCAAGAATTCCTCAGGCAGAAGTTCATTTGAAGCCCCACTCAAATTACTAGTGCATGCGGCGCTTCGTTTTCTAGAGAAGAAATGGAGTCTTGGAGAGATAATGACAATTCTCAGTCAAATATTTATCCTTCATCAAAGGGAATCAGAGCTACAATCTCACATGCTCCCAGGAGGAAATCGGAAAGGCATCTTCCTCAGTGTTGGATGTTCAAAACATGAGAAGAGCTTACTGTATCTAGTTCAGGATCTTGTTCTCCTAGTGGCAAACCAGATGTTTGTGGTGTGGCTCACAAACAGCACACCAACACAACAGCACTCTCCTACCCACAGCTGGCCCAAGATAGTTTGCTGCCTGAAGCAAAGGACAAGATGGTGCCTTCCATGTTTAGAAGGGTGGAAAGGTGCTCTCAGTGGTTGCTTGTGGAACACTGCGGAACTTCCTTCTATGGAGAAATGATAGAGCATCAGCTTTGCACACAGAGGTCCCAAGTTCAATCATCAGTATCTTCAGGTAGGGCTGGAAGTGGTCACTGCCTGACACCCTAGAGCAGGCATGGCCAAACTTGGCCCTCCAGCTGTTTTGGGACTACAACTCCCATCATCCCTAGCTAATAGGATCAGTGGTCAGGGATGATGAGAACTGTAGTCCCCAAACATCTGGAGAGCCAAGTTTGGCCATGCCTGCCCTAGAGAGTCTTGCCAGTCAGTGCAGACAATACTGGTCTAGACCAGGCTTCCTCAAACTCGACCCTCCAGATGTTTTTGGCCTACAACACGGGTGTCAAACACAAGGCCCGGGGGCCAAATCCGGCCCGCCAGACCTCATCATGTGGCCCGCCGAGCGCCCCAGCCAGCGGGACCCACCAGTGGGACCTTGCTGCTGAAGCGCCACACCGACAAAGCGCCGACAAACAGCTGGGGCCGGGGGGGTAGAAAGGCGGCCGGAGCAGCGCCGCACGGAGAGTCCCGAGCCTCTGGGACGCAGCAGTGCTCTGTAGCATTTTGAATCCTCCTCCTGCCACGGCTCGGCGCCTGGAAACGGCTGCTGCTGCTGCTGCTGCAGCACAGACAAAGCACCCAGCAGCGCCGCGTGGAGGAGGAGGAGGATTCCAAGTGCTACAGAGCACTGCTGCGTCCCAGAGGCTCGGGACTCTCCGCACGGCGCTGCCGGGCACCGACCCGGCAAGCCGCCGCCGCCTCCTCCTCTTGCCTCACCTCCTCCTCCTCCTGCCGCGGCTCAGCCTCATGAACGTGAGCTCAGCAGCGGCTCAGCCTCACGAACATGCAACTCTGAGGCTTTACGCACTTCTCCTAAAACGGACACCCGCTGCCTAACGCTGCACGAGAAATTCTTTTTGCCCCTGGGTCCCTTCGTACTCTTTTCTGGCGCTGAATCAAGGCGACGCCCCCCCTTCCCTTTCTTTCTTCCTTTCCCTCATTCTTATTCTTTCTTTCCCTCTACTTCCTTCTTTATTTCTCCCTTTCCGTCTTCTCTCCCTTTCTTTTTCTTTCCTTCTTTATTCCCTTCCTTATTTCCTACTCTTCTTTCTCTCCCCTCTTTCCTTCCTTCCTCTCTCCCTCCCACTCCCTCTTTTCTTCCTCCCTCCCTCCCTCCCTCCCTCCCCTCCCCTCCCTCTCCTCAGAAACATAGGATGCTGCTTTATACTTCTGGCCCTTAAACCCTGGAACCAGGAGAGCAGCTCCAGTGAGTCAACCTCAGCCAGTCCCTTTGGTGAAGGGTGGTGGCTCACTGGCAGAACATCTGTCCTGCATGCAGAAGGACCCTAGCATCTCCAGGTACTAGTAGCTCTGCAAAGGTCCTGCATGAAACCCTAGCGAGCCTCCACCACCCAGTGCAGTTACCAAAAATCATTTTTCAATAAATTGTACAATAATTGTACATTTGAATATCTACTTGCCATTATTCTGACTATGTTTCTGCTTTCAGAGCTAGTTATTACTTACATTATTACAAAAAACAGTAATAATTGAATGCAGTGACAATTTATGATAATAAAGAGTGGACACATAGTCCTACAGATACAACCGGCCCTTTGAGGGTGACCAAACTGCTGATGCGGCCCCCGATGAATTTGAGTTTGACACCCCTGGCCTACAACTCCCATGATCCCTAGCTAGCAGGACCAGTGGTCAGGGATGATGGGAATAGTCATCTCAAAACATCTGGAGGGCCGAGTTTGAGGAAGCCTGGTCTAGACGGATCCGTGGTCCAACTTGGAATAAGGCTGCTTGCCAAAGTTTGCAAATCTTTAGAAGGATGATAAGTGAGACATTAACATGAGCAGGAGCAAAGGTACATTTAAGTTTGTGAAGAACAGATGAGTTAACCACAGATTTGTTTAATTAGTTCTAAATCCTTTTTAATGTGATGATTTCTGCACTGAGCACATGGCTACATAATTTCAAAAGAATGCTCCTCTTCAGTGCTTGCATGGTAATTTTTCACTGTGCATACCCAAAGGGAAGGAAACTTAGAAAATGTTGACCGCTATGTGTAATAAACTGTTAACAGGCCAGTAGTCCCAACTGCAGACACATTTGAGAGCCATAATCATAGGCCGTATCAATGATAAGTGACCTAAGAAGGTTATAAATACACCTTAACTGGCTATTATTCTTGACTGTGTCCAAAAATCTGCTTACGATAGGGAGTAGAAGACTTACATACTGCAGCATGGAAGTCCATAAATATGAATTTACATGATGGGTTGTGGGAAAGTACAGAATGAATTTAGTGGCCTAGCAATCTGCATTTTTAACAGGAGTCACCCTGGTCAATCTCCCTGCATACCAAACTGGGGCTTTCTTTTTTTAAAAAAATATATTATCTTGTCCCATTTAACTTTGGTAAGTGAAACATACTTTCCATCTATTGAGAATTTACTGTGACTTTTATGGACATTTATGGGCACTTGCAAAATCGCAAAGTCTGCAAAAATACAATGGATTCTCAGAGAGAATGTCTGTTCTGGAGATTTTTATCTCTGAACTAGTGGGCTGTGTGTCAGACTATGGCCACAAAATTGCAGGTTTTAACTCTATGGAATATCTGGTAGCTTTGACTTGAGTATCCTTATTTGTTTAAGTAACACCTCATTCTTCCATCATTCTTCTTGACCAAACTGCGGGAGGCAGTGGAAGACAGGAGTGCCTGGCATGCTATGGTCCATGGGGTCACGAAGAGTCGGACACGACTAAATGACTAAACAACAACAACAACATTCTTCCACCTGGGGCTAGTCCTTGTATCCAACTCAGGGCATAAAAATTATTGAAGATGAAGTGAGGGAGGTACGTACATTTCCCTGGGACACAAGAGGCCAATGTATAATCTTGACATGTATAGGTTCCTACTTCTCTTTATGATTCTTTACTCAGTCCCTTGAGCATTTTGAACATGATGAGCAGGTCTTGCCTTGGATACATCCACCCTTGCCATACTCCAGGCCAAATGCTACATGCAGAATATAATGCTTGAACTGGTTGACATAATTTGAAATCACAATGTCCTGGTGAAGGTAATGTAATGCCCACTTCAGACATTATATTCTGCACTTGATGGGTGCTGGGAAAAGGAAGTGGTCAAGCTTGAGACCTGCTCCTGAACTTGTTACATGGGGAGATGAAATTTTGTCCTTCAGCTCACCAACCCATTCACAGGTGTGGTGAAAATTGAGAGGGTGCATTTTGGCTAGTAGGAAGGCAAAGAAATTTTTGAAGGAGAAGACTTAAATCTAATGAAGGAGCCAGTGTGGTGTAGTGGTTAAGAGAGGTAGACTCGTAATCTGGGGAACCAGGTTCGTGTCTCCGCTCCTCCACATGCAGCTGCTGGGTGGCCTTGGGCTAGTAACACTTCTTTGAAGTCTCTCAGCCCCACCCACCTCACAGGGTGTCTGTTGTGGGGGAGGAGGGGAAAGGAGATTGTTAACCGCTTTGAGACTCCTTCGGGTAGTGATAAAGCGGGATATCAAATCCAAACTCTTCTTTTGGATCCAAAAGTTTCCTTCATTTTTAGCCAATCAACAGCACAAGTGACAATTTGCTGGCTTGTTGTCCTTTACATAGTTTAACTTGTTCTGCTCAAGCTTATTTAGAAATCATTGATAGCTCAGCAATTCTGGCCATCAAAGTGGAGCAGAGGATTGAATAAAGGATTTAATCCAGCAATGAACAAGCAACTCCTTTATACTGTCAGCAAACCCCTCAGCCTTAAAAGTATATAACGGTGATTTATTTCTTAATAGAGGAGTACATTAAATAGCTAACATATCAGCAGGAACTATGACCTTGAGCAGAATTACACACTTCATTGACAAAATGAAGCATCCTCCTGTTGCATTGCGGCTCCCAGCCATCTTATAAATGTCATTTTGACTAATCTTCTTTGATAAAATAATTTATGGGAGTCACCTGAGGAGCCAGCTCCGTAGGCCAAAATCAAGCACTACAAAACCATGTACGGCTCAGAGTCAATACTAGGTTTCCTATCCTCTCTGGCAGATAAGCAGAACTGCAAGGCTTTAACTATAAGGCCAGGTTAGCATCCCGCATGACAACGGTAATTAGGGCAGCTGGGAAGATGTCAGTTTGGGAGGCTTTTGAAAAGTCGGCTTTCTGCTGGTATCCCTTAGTTCTGTTTTCCATGCTCATTTGTCAGACTCCGGCCTCATTTATTCATTGCTCTGAAGATAACAAGCAAGCTGATGTGATTTCGAAAAACTTAGCATGGATTGTTTGTCTCGGACAGGAGTCTAGTGATGATCAGTATTGGCTCCAGGGTGGCTGAAGGATTCTAATGTTTAAGCAGCACAGAAGTCAATGTGGAGAGGGAATCGAGGGGTGGGATGCTTTGCCATTTTTTTCTGATATGAGCAAGAATGTGCCTTTGGCTTCCTTAGGGCATTTTTTTCCACAGACATTTCTAACAGGCCTGTTTCCCATTTCATTCAGAATGACTTTGCCTGTCCATCAATTGCTCGTTAGGACTTTGTCACCCAATTTAAGAAAGCTTGGTTGGTTGGTTGATTGCACTGGATTTTGTTGATTAATCAATTATATTTCCGTATACGCTTTGAAATGATGCACAAATGCGACATACATAGCCCAGACTTTTCTACGGTAAAACCTGCTATGGCACATGTATATATAATTGATTTTCCATCCCTAACAACTCTCAGCACCCTTAACTAAACTAAAGTTCCCAATTTGGTACATATCAGTAGACCAAAGCTGAAAAGAGAAATCCATTCTTAGCATCTTCCCCACTATCTCTGAGTAGAACAAAATCCAAAATATCTTAATTTAACCTCAGCAAAAAACAACAGTTTCGTAGTCGAAACACTGGATCTGAAATGGAGGGGCGGGGGAATGGAGCTAGTTGTCATTGATGAAATTATATTCTAGATCTTTGAACCATTTCTGCTTCAGAGATAGATAAATAGATGGATAGAAGGACAGACAGATAGACAGACAGACAGACAGACAGACAGACAGACAGACAGACAGATATCAGAATACTGATGACAGGATAAAATGTGGAATTCTGGAAGTCACTTTCCAGGTGGAGACGATATAGTAATTTCATCGCTACCCTCCCAACATTTTTTTTATCATGGTGAAGATACTGCAGTTCCTGTTTGATATGCAGATTGCAGTAGTAGATGATTGGAGACTGAGCTGAATGAATCTTTGGGCTTGTACTACCGTGTTTCCCCTTTTTTAAGACACCGTCTTATAACTTTTTTCCCTCAAAAAAACACACAGTGGCTTATTTTCAGGGGGTGTCTTTTTTTTAAAAAAAAAGTGCTGGTACAACTGGGACCCACTGGCTCAGGATGCTCGGTGCTCTCTTCTGCACATTGCTGGGCGCGTTGTTGGCGCTGCCAGTTCCGAGCGCCTGCAGGGTGGGGTGGGGGTGGCAGTGCTTTAAACCCCCAACCCTGTAGAAAGCAATGGAAGTTATGGACTGTAACAATCCTTAAGAGGCGCAGGTCTTAAAAAACCCCTGGTATCACCCTTGAAGCACAGCCTTCCAAAGTCAGGGGGGAATAGGTCTGTTTAGACAAAGGAAAGGATCGGGGGTGATTCTGTGCCCTGGGACCCACAGAACTACTTTAAAAATCCCAACCTGGGGGGGGGGGTCAAATAGTGAAGCCCCATAGCCCTGTAGCAACAGAAGGCACATTCTGAAGCACCCGAGCTGTTCGGTTCCATAAAAAATCCAGGAATTGTAAAATTAACAACAATAATGGGGGGGCACTCTATCCAAAGAGTTAAGAAGGAATGGGAAAGTGTTGAGTTATATATGGAAAAATATGGAAAGGAAAGTTAGTTAAAGATAAAAAATAAATAATTATCGCAAGGGAAAAAATAACATCATAAAGGGTAATAATATTAAATATAAAATAGACAACACAACAGAAAAAGCAAGTATATGACTAAATGAGATCGCACAGGAGTGAGGGAAGTGGGGAGAGAGGGAGGGGGGTAAGGAATGGAAGGAGGCAATGGTTGGAGGAGGGTATAGGGGGATGAATTAAAGGAAAATTAAGACTGAGAAGCGCATGGTTTTTGTTTTTTAAAGATGCAAAGGCTTGCAATCAGCCAAAGTATAGAGCCCAACTTCTAGGAGACTGCGATCTACTTGCGGATTTATAAACTGGAGGTGATCTACCCCCGTTATATTGGTGTTCAGGTCAGAGTTGTTTTTAGAGAGAGGAAATATCCCATTTTTGAGGTTAAAGTAAAAGTTCCTGACCTTTTTTTTATAATGAGGAAATGCTGCTAAAACTCCGTTCTTCATTCCACGAAGGGGAGAGGGGGCGGGGCCGGGTGCTCAAAGACAAAAGAAATGGAAAAGGAGATAGCGATCAAATCCAGCCTCGCATTCATGCAGCCGTCGGGAGAGGCAGGGGCTGCAGCCGAGTGCTGCTTCACAAACAAACGGGGGAAAGTGCTTAGAACCCAGAGAATCCAGCTGAAAAACACGAAGCAGCAACAGCAATTGCACACACACCATCCCAAGCCAGCACAGTAACCAAGTCCCAAAAGCAAGAAAGGACTCAGCAAACACTGCTGCGGCCGGCGTTGCTGCTGCTGACTCGGGGAGCTCAGTGATCTCTTCCGCACAGCGCCTATCACTATGGCTTATTTTCGGGGTACGGTTTATATTTCTCAAATGCTTAGAAATGCTGCTATGGCTTATTTTATGACTACGCCTTAAAAAGGGGGAAACACGGTACTATCAAAGCTCACCTGATCCCTTGTACAAAAGAGCTACAAAGACGGAACCTCATTGTCCTTTTAGCATTGTGTGTCCATTGTTAAAACTGTTGCATTTCTTTTCTTTATTGAGACAAAGGGGCTTTGGGCTGTATTCAATTAGGCAAGAATGGAATTTGATGCAGCGATGATTCCCATTGTGTTGAACTTACAGTATTCTAGAGCGGCTGCCAAGAAGGCATAAAGGGAGAATTAACCAAAGGCTTACATTCAGTGCCTTGCTTAAGCCACTAATTCAATGCAGAGCTCTTGGGAGAAAGCAAATAATATATGAGAATGATTTCATCCCAAGTCTGCCAAGCAGAAATCTGCACTGGCAAGGAATCCCGGGGGACCTTAGGAAAAGTTTGTCTTAAAATTAAAAAGGAAACAGGCTTGGTTGCAGAAAAGGAAAACACTTTAGGCATCTAAGCAAACACTTAACATTATCTTAAAGGCCCTCCCAGCTTGCTCACGCGAAGGCGGGGCAATGTGTAGAAATGAAACATCACTAGAATATAAAAAGAACTTTGTTTGATCAAACCTAAAGGGACAGTATTCTGTTCTCACAGTTGTCAGTTTTATGGGAGATTATCAGTCCTTTCTAGTGAAATCCCTGAAGATGGATGCTCAGTAGGTTGTGATAGTAGCAGAAGCAAGGGGACAGGGCTTCCTGCTCCTTGGAAGTTGCTGCATGTTCTGTGCCAGGATCAGCTTC
Source organism: Zootoca vivipara (assembly GCF_965207765.1). Taxonomy (NCBI): domain Eukaryota; kingdom Metazoa; phylum Chordata; class Lepidosauria; order Squamata; family Lacertidae; genus Zootoca; species Zootoca vivipara. The sequence continues at coordinate 59,954,588 of NC_142591.1, forward strand.
AGGAAAAATAAACTGCAAAATGCATGCCAGTTTGCCTGCTTCACACAATTCATGCAGGTCACAGAATCTGACTTTTCTTGGCACAAGATTTGAACTCTCTTATCTCAGAGTATTTGCTTTTGGGGGGAGAGTAGAAACTGTATATATGCCAACAGGCAGAATACAGAAACCTTTGTTAATTAGAAAATTTATATGCTTCTATATAAACATTTAAATTTATCTGTATTCTTCTCTGATTCCATCAGGAATGGCTGAATCCAAAGGCAAGTGCAGCTCACCTACTGACTGCTGCAGCTATGTTCCCCCTGTTTCACCCAGTCTTTCAATTCATTTTGAGACCTTAGCCTAGCAAATCAGTCCCAGCCATTATAGATAAATGTAGCCATATAGTTAAAAGTGTAGATAACAATTATGGCCTATCATAAGGTTGCTATTGTTTCCCCTTATGAGAATTATTTTGATAATCAAGAGTAGGAAACCTAACATTTGAAAATTGGATATAAGAAACTTATTGTTATTATTTGCGTGTTCAGACCCAGAGACCTCCCCCCTAAATAAAAACACATTTGACTCAAATTTTAGTTAGTTTTTTTGGCAGAATTTAGGCCACAACTTTATTGATTACAGAAAGTGAGTGGTTGCATAGGTTCTGGTTTGACTAGCTCCCTGCACCCTTGCAGGTAGCGCTGACCCAGAGCTCTATCGTAGGTGAGGCAACTGTGAACATCTGAGGTAGGTAGAAAGCCCAGGTACAGGCTATGTCCACTCCCCCAGATGCTCCTCTGGACTCAGGCACGGGCCCAAACCCCTCACACGGGTTGACGAAACCAAGTTGAGTCCCTGGATTCCTTTAACAGAATATCCTTCACATAGGGATGGCGAGACCGTTCTCCCATCCCTATCACCTGAACCAGTGCCTATCCACAACCTTACAAGTTGTGACGATTTGCTACCTGGCAGGTGAAACACAAATGGCAAGAGCCAATCAGCCAAGTGGAGAAAATTCCTGCCGTGCCCTTGTCCCAATGACAGATGACACACGACGGCATAGCAAGTTCAGTCGCAAAATGCCCTCAGTTTAGGGAGAGGTGGGCAGGTGTTCCGATGCACATGCCAAAAGAGGAAGCTCTGGGTCACGTGCATAGGTATATATAGGTCCTTCAATCCATTTAGATTGTAGAAAACAGTGTGTGAAAATTTGATCCTTATGTTTTACTGAAACCAGCATTTTGTGTGTGTTTGTGGTGGTGGAAAATGTTCCTGCCTTTGGGTGTCAATTTAGCCATTCACAAAAATCATATGGCACATTCTTCCAGAACATCAGAATGCAGAAGGAAAATCAGATTTCAGAGAGTTTTCTACAGGAAAGAAGAACACACGACTCAAACATTGGTGGACAAGTGATAATACTCTCTTAACCTGATGGATTTATGATGGCAGCATCCATTGATTCTGTAAAATGGTTCTTCTTTCTAATCAGGTTTGCAATTCAGCTAATCTGAGAATGTGTGGAACAACTTTGAGTGCAGAGACCATGTGACTTATCAACCACTGAATTGTTCTGAGTCAATCTGTTTAGCCACTATCAGGGCTTTACCATCTCAAATGCACATGAAGAAATTGCACACATACATGACTGTATATAAAAAGGATATTGGGTCTCCCCCCTCTCCGCCAATAACCTGCTTTCCCCATCTTTTTGCTGTATATATTTAAAGATTTGGCAAGATTGAATCATCCAGAAATAAGAGAATCAAGCAGGAAGTTTGTATATCTCTTTCAGAAAACTGACTATATAATATACTAATCAGCAAGTTCCCTGAAACAGCACTATAAGTATATAATAAATCAGCTTTACAGTGAACTTCTGAGATGTTGTACTCTTTATTACCAGTCAAGGACATCTAAAGAAGAAAGCTGTTGAGATGGTGTGTCTCCTAGTATTTTCATATAACTGCAAGAAAACTATTAATTTTTGCTGTTACACTGTCAGTCACATACTTAAGAGTGGTGGGCTACTTACAATTCATTGCATTCTATTTGAAAATTAGCTGTCAAACTGTACTGATTGGGAGTATTATGAATGGATATTACTGAAGCCCCCTTTACACCACCTTCAAGACAGATGATAATAAAGAGAACAAGGCAGTGAAACTTTTTTTTTTTAAAAAAAGAAACCCTACTTATTTTCAATATTTTCTTCCAGTTCTGAGGACCTACATTAATTTTTATTCCATTATGAAGAAAGAAAGACTATGAATTACCATTCTTCACCACATAATAATGGGCTTTCTTTGAAAGTTCCCAATAATGTTTGTGGAAAATTAGACATTATAAATATATGTTTAGCATTAATATGCCATCTTCTGATAAAAGTGGCATGCTTGAAAGCAATGGCATACATTTTAAGGAAATGATTATTTTATGCATGTATATTGAATAAATTAGGGCAGCAATCCAATACATTCTACTCAGATATAAACCCCACTGAACGTAATGGGACTTACTGCTTAATAAACACATATAGGATTATGATGATGTTTTGGCACTCTTCTCTTAGGTTGGTGATACTGTAATGGCCACAATTTCTGGCAGGATTAAAGAAAACATACTTGACTAAGTATTCCAGAGATAATTCATGTTGTAAAGTCGTGCAGGCAATGCTGTAATTACAACCACTTGATACTGTGAGGCCCCTGTCAGTGAGATGTAGCATCCAAATAAATCGTGTTATGACATTCTTATGTTCTGAACTTTTCTAATGATGCAAATATGTTTCACATAATTGTACTTTATATGTCTGGCTGTTTAATACACTCATGCTGATACCGTAGTTATTTTAAAATGAAATATTCTAATTAGCTAGGCATGTTTTTGTTTGTTACTTGCATTGGATATTTAAAAAGAGAAAATGCAAACTGCTATATTTAAACCAGTGCTTTTTTTTCCGGGGACAACGACGCAGGGGTACACACACCCCTAAACATCTTGTGAATCTAAGTTTGGCCTCATAAATATCCCTTTCTTGATGGGGAACCTCATGAGCAATTGTGTGCTGCATGTGTGTGTACCTCTTCCCTTCCGGTATCCCTGATGTGGCTATAAATCCTTTTCTTTGATCATCTGCATTCACGAAGGCATCCAAAACAATAAAAGATTCAATAGAGAGAGCCAGTGTGGTGTAGTGGTTAAGAGCAGTAGACTCGTAATCTGGGGAACTGGGTTCGTGTCTCCGCTCCTCCACATGCAGCTGCTGGGTGACACTTCTTTGAAGTCTCTCAGCCCCACTCACTTCACAGGGTGTCTGTTGTGGGGGAGGAAGGGAAATGAGAATGTTAGCCACTTTGAGACTCCTTCGGGTAGTGATAAAGCAGGATATCAAATCCAAACTCTTCTTCTTCTTCAATATAGCAACCAGAGCATTAGGTAGTAGTTTGTAGCTTGTTTTCATACTGGTCGCTTTGCCAGTGGGGACCACTGGTAAAATTGCTGTTAAAAGTCTTGCCGAGCACCTGTGTTTGAACTGGACACTTTTAGACCCCATCCAAGGCTGATTCCTTTAGATTGTGATACTGCCTGAACATAAATGACAACTCAGGGACAAACTAAACATGGCATTTGTTGCGCAGTTTGCTGTCTGTCTGTGTGTGTGTGTGTGTGTGTGTGAGAGAGAGAGAGAGAGAGAGAGAGAGAGAGAGAGAGAGAGAGAGGCTAAGGTACAGGAAAAATTCTGCCATCTCTCACACCATCATGAATCATGATTCCCATCTAGCTAACACTTACAGTTGTAAACAAAATTATTCAATCCCCATTTCAAATCAGATTTATTCAACAAAAGCAATTGAAATAGCTCAACATGGATGCTTCAAGTAGCTACTTATATTTTAAAAATTAACTACCCAAAAAAACAAACATAGTAAACGTATCTACTTCAGCAATCATATTTATTATTGTGTAATTTAACACAGAATCTAAAAGCTGTTTGTAAATCATCTCTCCATTATATTTTGAGTCTTAGGATATTCCTTACTTGGAAAACGTTTGTTTGTTTTTGTCTATGAATCACATAGGTTACAATACTGTACTCATTGTACAGTACACAGCATGCAGAGAAATGCAGAGTGCTATTAATATTCTTGGGTTCTTCCTACAAAGGCATTATACAAAAGAGTATTAATAACATTTTAATAAAAAGTGACATTATTCTGCCCCATGATATTAACACATTGACATAATGGCCATAAAATCATATACATAATGTGATTAAATGATAACCATATATAAAAGAAATAGACAAGGGAATATTCTATGAATAAGTACTCACAGACAGTAAATCCTGTCTTGGTAAAAGTCATAAAAAGGCATCTGATATTAATATTGATCCTTCATCTGCAGAATCCCGCCCTCCAACACATTTTAACTATGATTTATATATTTTTTCGGTAAAAGAAAATGGATATTGTGAATTTGCATATCCTGCAAATGCTTAATAATAAAATATTGCAGCCATTTCCATTTGATTAAAAAACAACATCCTTATCCTACTACCCCTCACAGCACCACAATATTAAAACCCAGTCCAAGGGTCCTGATCCAGATCAGAATCCTAGCATGGATGCAAGGGTTGGTGGATGAGGCTTTTGGGGACATGGCAGCTGTGTCCCACTCCAAAGGGTGACAGCTCCTGGAATGTCATGGGCAAGTTGGGTCCTCACACAGCCTAGTTTGCATCATTGAAGCTAGCCTGCTACTCTTTGGTGGAAAGCGTAATGCTGATAGTCAACAAAGGAGGTTTAAAGACTCTCTCAAGGCAAATCTAAAAGAATTGTTGCACCAACAACTGGGAAACACTGTCCTGCGAGTGCTCCAATAGGAGAACAGCCTTTACCAAAGGTGTCATGGGCTTTGAAGACGCTTGAACTCAGGATGAAAGGGAGAAATGTGCTAAGAGGAAGGCATGCTTGGCAAAGCCTCACCATGATCAACTCCCTCCCAGAAACCGATGTCCCCACTGTGGAAGGACGTGTGGATCCAGAATTGACCTCCACAGTACCTTACGGACCCACTGTTAAAACCGTGTTTATGGAATACAATCTTACTTGGCTATGAGTGATTGCCAGAGAAGAAGAAGAAGAAGGTGTGATGGAGGTTGCTATTCCATTACAATTGTGGAAGTAAGATTCACCTTAGACAACAAAGTGTCTTGGGCTGAGCCTATCTGGACAGCAATTAGAGTACAGTTTTCACTTTGCATTCCCTCCCAGCTTTCTCTGGACTTCTCCTTTGCAGCAAACACAATGTTAACTCAATCAGAAACATGCTGAACCTTTGGCAAACACCAGGTTTACTCAGGCAGTATTTTATGGGAGCTCCAGCAAATAAAAGGATTAACTCATTAATTTGCAGAAGCTGCGGGGAAGGAAGGCTCCGCTCAGGGCTGATTGATTCCCCCCCCCCACTCCCCAAGCAAATACCAACAGAGACAGTCCAATCAAACGATATCAACTGAGCTGTCTGGAATTCTACATAATAAGTTATGGGTTGCTTTAGGATTAATTTTATAAAACATTTATTCTTATATTTCTATCCTGCCTTTCCTCTGAGGAGCTTAAGTTGGTTACGTGTCTCACCCCCTCCTCATTTTATCCTGTGAGGTAGGTTACACTGAGAGATTGTTACTAGCCTAAAAGTCCACTGAGCTCACTATGCTATCTACTGGCAGTGTCAAGGTGTGTATCTTGACTAGGGATGTGTGGAACTGACAGTTTTGTTTTCTGAGTCTCTCATGAAGTCCTCATGAAAATTCAGCAGCATTTCTCCTACACACATTGTTCTATGCAAATTTTCCTAATACAGTACAGTGGTGCCTCGCTAGACGAATTTAATTTGTTCCGACGGTCAATTCGTCCTACGAAAAATTCGTCTTCCGAGGCACCATTTCCCATAGGAACACATTAAAAGTTAATTAATGCGTTCCTATGGGCTCTGGGGGACTGGTGGCGGCCGCAGCACTTGCTCGCTTGGCTTGTGGAAGGCAGGCAGGCAGGCGGCAACAGCCCCGGAGCCTTGCCGGGCTGTTGCCGCCTGCCTGCCTGCCTTCCCCGCAGCGGGTGCTTGGCTTGGGAAAGGCAGGCGGCGAAAAAGCCCCCGCACCACCGCACTTCGGCTCCGTCCCCAAAACTTGCGCCGCCATCACAAGATGAAGCAGCAGCCATAGAAAACCTCGTCGTCTTGCGAGGCAACCTCCGATCGCAAAATCCATTCGTCTAGCGGAAAATTCGTCTAGCAGGGCATTCGTCTAGCAAGGCACCACTGTACATACGATTTCACAAAGCCCTTAAGTAACTTTTATTACTATATCAATTTGTGTGTGTTTTTTTACAAATTAGCTGGCTGGATGACTCCTTTGCAAAACTCAGAGAAGTGTAAATGTTGGAGGATGGCTATGGTTTTGTTCCCATATTGTATCAGAAAGTGCCAAGCAGTGGAATTTGCTACCAAGGAGTGTGGTGGAGTCTCCTTCTTTGGAGGTCTTTAAGCAGAGGCTTGACAGGCATATGTCAAGAATGCTTTGATGGTGTTTCCTGCTCGGCAGGGCGTTGGACTGGATGGCCCTTGTGGTCTCTTCCAACTCTACGATTCTATGATTCTAGGTAGGTTCAGCTTTAAATGCAAACTGAATTGAATTTCTTCTCCATCCCTAGTATTGACACAAACAAGATCCATAACCAGCATTTGATGGCAATTTCTACCCACTGTTATTAAACCACGGTGTTCTGTAATCAAAAGTAATCAGAAGTATGTTGTGTTTGAAAACAGAAACTGCCTTTTTTTGCTATGGTCCTTCGTAACCACCAATCCACATAATTTCTGTATTCAGCAAATTCCTTTTAAAAGCCTAGCTGTGCTCATGAAATGCACGCACAATCTGCATACAATGTACATAGCTTTGTTTATTTGGAAGTGTACTGAGTAATGATAGTTTCGGAGTTCTCCTAGACATAGCCACTTTGACATCCAGAAGCAATGCTGAATTCAAATGTGCCCCTGAAATGTGAACCTGCTCTGACCATAATTGTATGTTGACTCTCCAAAGCTCTTTAGTTATAGAACAACTGTTTGCTGCTTACCCAAAGGATAAAACTTTTATGCATTTAATTATAGATTTTAACACTGTTCTTTGTTAAGCTGAGCTGAGAATTGGGTGACAGTTTAAATTTTATTAAAATGTAGACACATCCATCTCCTTATATATTCATGCTGTAAATGGAACTTGCAAGAATTTACTGCAAGCATATTAAATCAAATTTTGGAGAGACCTTTGTTGGGTTTATTTTTAAGGAATGAATTCTATTGAAATTGTTTTCTGCAAATGATGCAAGAGCAATCAACCAATTTAATGGTATATTATCTAACTCTTTTAAAGCACAATCCTGTCCATGCCCACACAGAAATCTTTCCTACTGAGTTCAATGGGACTTAAATGTGCATAAGATTGCAGCACTATACATTTTCCACATACTGTTATCTGTAATTTGCTAATTAACTGTTCAGAGGTAAGGTGAAAAGGGCTGCTTTTTGCTTTCCTTCATGGCATGTCTAGGTAGTGCCTCACACAGAATCAACATACTGTTTCTTTGATAATTATCAGCTCGGAGCTGTGCTGGTATTTCTTGCATAGAGTTTATATTCTAGATATGGATCTGATAATCTGCACACATTCTGGAGCATACTGGGACGAAACAGGCCTGGGGGTTGAACTGAATAGCCTAGTGTGACTGATCTTTCCTTGGGTTATTCACTTATCATTAGGATGATACCATCAGTCCTATTTAAAAGGTAAAGGACCCCTGACAGTTACGTCCGGTCACAAACGACTCTGGGGTTGCAGCGCTCATCTCGCTTTACTTGCCGAAGCAGCCGACGTTTGTCTGCAGACAGTTTTTCTGGGTCATGTGGCCAGCATGACTAAGCCGCTTCTGCCGAAACCAGAGCAGCACACAGAAACACCATTTACCTTCCTGCTGGAGTGGTACCTATTTATCTACTTGCACTTTGACGTAGCTCAGTGGTTTAGACCACAGTGCCACCCGCGTTTTTTGAAATTTCTCCCATGGCCTAAATTGAGGTCCACACTCAACCAGGTAATCAGCCTTTTGCTAAATGCTTTTCCTGCCTCATTACATATGCTAATCATCTGCATACTATCCTTTGCTTTTTCCTGTAGGACTAATTGCAGTCGTTAACAGTCGTCAACAGGTTTACCATACCCATTGAGTCAATCACCCATCTCCTACTACCCTCCTGAGAAAAACCCCACCCCACCCTCCCCTGCTGCTCTACATTAACATAGTTCAGAGGAGCTATTAGATTCCACCCTGTGCCCTACACATTAATGCATGTTTACATTGTGGCCCTATGATACACTGTGGGCATCCATAGGTGCCTCCCTCCCCAGGCAGAGAAGTAACTAGATACTCTTATTACAGATGTATGCTGGAATGCACAAAGAGTGAAAGCAGATACTGCAGCCATAGCATCTTTCCCATCTTATATCCATTCATTGAATGCATGGATCTTCAATCACAGTTGTGACAGGGCCAGAGGCGTCTTAGACATAGAGGCTAGTGATGTGGGGAACCACGGCGCCGGGCGCTGGAGGGCGCCAGGGAAGATATCCAGGGGCCATGGCTTGGTGGGGTGGCAGACTGCCCCCGCCAGGGGGAAGGCAAGAGGAGGCAATTGGCAAGCCGGGCGCACAGCGATCAGCCCTCCATCCCTCCCTCCCTCCGCCCATCCCTCTCCAGCTGGTGTGCGCGCCCCGCCTGGGAGGCGGGCACAATCCCTGATGGCCGCCTCTCCTCTCGGCCCCGCAGTTGGTGGCCGGAGCGCTTCTCCAGCCCTTTCCTGCCACTGCACAGGACTGGAGGAGGGTGCGGGGCAGCCGGGAAGGAGCTCGAGTCGGGGTGGGGGGGCTGACGGGGACCCGCTTGGCAGGTTTGCGGAGAGCGCCACAGACCCGGGGTGGGCTACATGAGCTCTGCGGGACCCTTCCCTCTCTGGGCCCAGAGGCTGAGGCATGCTTTGGGGTGGGAGAAGCCATGGAGAGCCCTTTTTATCTCTGCGTCCTCCCTTTCTTCACCACCCTCTCCCTCCGCAGCCGGTTCCCTGGCAACCGAGCCGTGCGTCATTGGAGACCCCGGGATGGAAGGAGGGGAGAAGGGAGGGAGGAAAGGGATTCTCCAAAGGAAGAAAGAGGAAAAGCCCCCCCCAGCCCTATCCAGCTTGTCCGGAGGGAAAGGTGGGCATGGGGGGTGCCGGAGGGATCCTTGTACCACGGCGCCAGATAGGCTTAAGACGACCCTGGACAGGGCCTTACTTTCATTTGATTTTGAGGATGCAGTGAGTAAGAATGATACAGTCTCTATTCCTTGTTCCATTTATTTCAGGGTAGTATTTCAAGCTATTTTATTGTGGCTACATGGAATTACATTTTCAGCAACCCGCTGTCCCTTCGGAAAGGATGGGGCTTTGACAGGAAGAGAGTTCCTAAAGGATTTGTGTTCTCTACAGTATTCTTCAAAATAATAATAAAAAGAACCAGGCCATGTGTGGTTGACCTCGGCTTCTAATGTTGATTCAGATACTGATTGTCTAAGCCACCATTATGGGGGGGGGGGGAAATACAGAGCGAGTGGTAATTCAGCATTTCAACCAAGTCTGAGTTTTGTATTCTCAAATGAATTCTAAATTATTCCCTTGTCACACACTGGGAAATAATTTCAGACAACAGGCATTTCAAATATAGTTATTGAATTGCTGTCAAAATGTATTAAACCATGTACTCGGAGATCTTAGGATGGAATTTGTAGAGAATTTATTTCTTAAACAAGAAATTCCAGTAAGGATGTGTCCACTTTAGTTATAGACTTTCTGTCACCAATAATTAATTCAATGTGGAATTAAAATTTATGGTCCCAACCCAACATCTGTTTCACCTTCTGTTAGATTTTGAAAAATTGTGTGTCCCAGATATTCCTGGGTATGAAATGCATGCAGTTTGACATTTTTAAATGCAAGCTTGACAGTAAAATAAAGTAAATTGGTCTTTAAAATATTCCACCAAATTTTCTCCTTTGCTGAATAATTCATGGAAATACATTTCCCCCACAGCAGCTTGGTCTAGCTGTAAAAGATTAAGCTCAGGCCTCTTGGAATAGTTTCTGCACAGATCTTCTATCCCTATTGCATACTAAACCATGTAACCTAGAAAAAGTCTGATGGTTTATGACCCATATACTTGCTTTCAAATCAATCAAACTGAGTGTTTTCTCTAAGTGTGCAACATCACAAAACAGCCACTGGATTGTACATGCACCAGCCCCAATACAAGTTTATAACTTCTCCAACTCATGCACCATCTAAAATGGAGGGGCTATAACTCACTGGGAAAGCACTCACATTGCAAGCGGAAGAGTCCAGCTTTCATCCTTGGTACAATATCTCTATGCTGAGCTGGGAATGCCACCTGTCTGGGCTAGACACACTTCTCTGAATTCTCTCAGCCCCACTCACCTCACAGAGTGTTTGTTGTGGGGGAGGAAGGGAAAGGAGAATGTTAGCCGCTTTGAGACTCCTTCAGGTAGTGATAAAGTGGGATATCAAATCCAAACTACTCTTCTTCTTCTGGAACTCTGGACAGCCACTGTCAATCAGTGTAGACAGTATTGAGCTAGATGGACTAATGGTCTGACGCAGGATAAGGCTGCTTTCTATGTTGCCACGATTGCCCATTCTAAAATATACATCACAGAGCCTAGAAAAGGTAAAGAAATGGGCAGGTAGAATGTACTCCTTCCGAGCTGGTGAGCTTGTCCACTTTAATCAAGATTATGGACCAGATGGATCTGCAACAAGATTTGCTTACATGCTGATTTTGACCTAGCCCTTTAAACTGTGAACCAATTTGTCACCTTAAGTATGGCTTTCAGCATCCTTCATCATAAGGCTGAAATGTGTTAAGAGTGTTAATGTGAAGAGATCATTTGGAATATTTTTATACATGGTGTATCTAATGGAATAATACCATTAGTGACTGAAATGAAATTGCTAGCCAGTTCCTAATAGATTTCTATTCTTTGTAGGAAGTCATCGTTTTTAAGATTGCACGGAAAATGGATATAATAACCTTTTCCTATAAAATGCTTATGTCTGTGCTGATCTAACATATAAACCTCTCTCCACTTGAGGACACCAAGTCATTTGTCCCATAGATGATTCCAAATGATTTTGTGTTGGGAATTGTGGTATTAAAGCATCAACCTCCTCAGAAGCCCAAAGTTAAAAGCACAGTCCTTCAAAAAACATACCATGTTATGGTTTGTGAAACATAAATATAGACATGAACCATGAATTGCTGGAGAATCATAGCATGACGATTAACCAACTGGTGCAGCAGCAAATGGTGCACCATTCTATTCTGGTATGAGATAGCCACCAATAGTCTTTACTCAAATCCTGAAAAGTGTTGCCTGTTTGTTAGAGAGTGCAGTGCTACCACTCACTGTGAAAGTGCCCACCATGACACCTGAGAGAGGAGGCCAGGCCAGGAGTCAGGAGGGGTTGTCTAGAAATTCTAGTAGCCAAGGTATTCTGCTGCTGCCCCAGAACATCTGCCACCCGAGGCTGCCTAAAAACAGTCTAACTGTTTCAAACTGTGTCAAACACAAGGCCCGGGGGCCAAATCCGGCCCACCAGACCTCGTCATGTGGCCCGCCGAGCGCCCCAGCCAGCGGAACCCAGCAGTGGGACCTTGCTGTTGAAGCGCCGCGCCAACAAAGCGCCGACAAACAGCTGGGGCCGGGGAAATGCTTTTTGCCACTGGGTCCCTTCGCGCTCTTTTCTGGTACTGAATCAAGGCGGCGACCCCCCCCTTCCCTTTCTTTCTTCCTCTCTCTCGTTCTTATTCTTTCTTTCCCTCTACTTCCCTCCTTCTTTCTCCCTTTCCGTCTTCTCTCCCTCTTTCTTTTTCTTTCCTTCTTTATTCTCTTCCTTATTTACTACTCTTCTTTCTCTCCCCTCTTTCCTTCCTTCCTTCCTCTCTCCCTCCCACTCCCTCTTTTCTTCCTTCCTTCCTTCCTTCCTCCCCTCCCTCTCCCTCTCCCTCTCCCTCTCCCTCTCCCTCTCCTCCGAAACATAGGATGCTGCTTTATACTTCAGTGAGTCAACCTCAGCCAGTCCCTTTGGTGAAGGGTGGTGGCTCACTGGCAGAACATCTGTCCTGCATGCAGAAGGACCCCAGCATCTCCAGGTACTAGTAGCTCTGCAAAGCTCCTGCATGAAACCCTAGCGAGCCTCCACCACCCAGTGCAGTTACCAAAAATCATTTTTCAATGAATTGTACAATAATTGTACATTTGAATATCTACTTGCCATTATTCTGACTATGTTTCTGCTTTCAGAGCTAGTTATTACTTACATTATTACAAAAAACAGTAATAATTGAATGCAGTGACAATAATTTATGATAATAAAGAGTGGACACATAGTCCTACAGATACAACCGGCCCTTTGAGGGTGACCAAACTGCTGATGCGGCCCCCGATGAATTTGAGTTTGACACCCCTGTAACTGGTGTGTGTGTGTGTGTGTGTGTGTGTGTGTGTGTGTGTGTGTGCTCAGTCTGCCAGGGCAAAATTGGGGACAGGATGCCTGAGTAAGTTGTATGTGTCCATTGTATATATTCTTGGCAATTGTATCAATACAATATTAATAATTACTATGTTGATGTTATATTAATAATTACTACAGTGGTAATTACTTCAGGACAGATCCTGAAGCTGAGGCTCCAATACTTTGGCCACCTCATGAGAAGAGAAGACTCCATGGAAAAGACCCTGATGTTGGGAAAGATGGAGGGCACAAAGAGAAGGGGACGACAGAGGACGAGATGGCTGGACAGTGTCCTTGAAGCTGCAAACATGAGTTTGGCCAAACTGCGGGAGGCAGTGGAAGACAGGAGTGCCTGGCGTGCTATGGTACATGGGGTCACGAAGAGTCGGACACGACTAAACGACTAAACCACCACAACAGTGGTAATTATAAAACTTGGTATTCCTAGAGTCTTTCAGGTAAATCTGGCCTTGTTTATTTACCTATAGCCAACCTTTCCCCCAAGGAACTCAATGTGGTCTCCATGGTTCTTCCACCTTCCCATTTTATCATCACCAAAAAATCCAACTCCTGAGAGGCAGGTTAGGCTGAGATACTGGCATAAGGTCAGGCAGTGAGCTCCATGGATGAGTGGAGTTTTCAGCCCTGATCTCCTAGGCAGTCTGAAACTCAGGATAACTACTACATCACACTCCCCCACTCTATCAGTCTACAGATGTAGATAAATAAATATAAAATTTTGCTAGTACAGAAACAAAACTCATGTGCACCAGACAGAATGCTGCCACCAGAATTACCTGGCTCTCTGAGATTAGGTTTCATAAATATTTTGCTGTGCACCATCATTTCCATGGAAGAGAAAGAAGAATTTTTTAAAAGTCTTGTTCAATAAGTATCTGATTATATGAGGATTAAACAGCTTCCTAGTCAGCCCTGCACCTGAGAGAATACTTCTTTTGAGCTTGGCAATTCTATACTCTAGTCAGGAATTTGTTCCAGCGCTTTTCTTTTCTCTGCACAGTAGGACATAATGGCTCTTCAAAAGAAAGAATTTTATGGCATCCAACTTGCTGAAAATTGTTCCCTTGTACAACTTTCCTTTTAAGAAACATTGAATGCCATTGCTCAAGAAGTCAGAAAAGCCAAGGCATTTCTTTCTACATGGATTAGAGCATGTAATTTTAAGGATGCCTATTTGATTACCGAGGCTTTAATGTTTAATTAACATGACTTCTGAGATGTGTAAAAAGATTTAAAATCTAGGCCTTTAACAATGTGGAAAACCTGGATTTCTCTGACCACTTTTGCCTCTTGCTCCACCCACCATGGGTATTTATTTTTTATTTATTTCACAAAATTGATATACCGCTCGACTGTAGGGGGAAAAACTCCAAGTGGTTTACAAAACACAAACAAAACAACAGTAACATCATTTTAAAAAAAAATATTACAACCATAATTTAAAACACACAGAAAGTTAAAACCACAATAGAGTAGACTAAAACAAATTAAAACTCATGCAAACTTTCTAAACATCTGGATAGGGTTGTCTAAATAAGAAGATCTTCAGCACACATCAAAATGAATGCAGCGAAGACCTGATATCAATAGGCGAGGAGTTCCATAGATCGCAGCTGCCACAAGGATATGCAGTCCCTGGAAGGTTTCTCACATGAGAAACTTTGGGCTGGTAAGGCTCTTTACTGCTCCTTTAAACTCTACAAACATCCCTGCTCACATTTTAGAACATCTTACATGGCGTGCAATTACAGTATTCCTGCTGCTTTGCTGAAGACAATCTGAGTCCAGAGCGCTGAACTTCCGCTATTGTTGCAGAATGCACACTCACCTGAACGCAGCGGATGGATTGATACAAGGAGAGAAAATCTTCACCTATAGCATGCAACAATTCTGAGACTCAGTTCTACAGGAGTCTTTATCCCACTGCTCACTTGTTAAGGAAGAAACCCTTTGAAACATTGTGGAATGGTTGGGAAGGATTAACAGTCCCAAAAGGATTACATTGCAGCTTGTCCTTGAAATAATCATTTGAACTGGACAGAACAGTTACATAACTTAAGACAGGTGGGAAGTGGAAATGGGAATTAGAACAGTGACAGTCCAGATAAACAGCAGAGACAGGAAGAAAGAAGCAAACAAGTGTAGCTAATTACTACTCTGCCTTTTCAGCAGTGCTGAGAAAATAATAACCTAGTTGAAGCCAGTTGCCTTGAAAAAACTAAACTTTCAGGGTGAAATCCTATTCATGCCCTTCCCTTTGCAGAGGGGCTTCTGATGCAGTGGAAGCATCTGCTAATGCAGGAGGAGGCAATGCAAATTTCTGTTCAATTCTGTTGTGGAGCTGATTTGGAGGCTCTGCAGTGTGAAGCGTATTTGCCCTACCCCCCAAAACCCTTACCTCTCCAATATATTGCAGCTTTATTTTAGATTTCTGCAAATAAGTTTGGAACTGAAGCAGCATAACTTGTTTTGATGATCTCTCTTTTCTGGTGAAATCCTTACAAGAAATCACACTAAAATCTATTCTGAACAGATATTGACAGAGGAAAAAAAGCTTTTTTATTATATTGTAGTACTTTACTTTCAAAGGACCCAGGTGGCGCTGTGGGTTAAACCACTGATCCTAGGGCTTGCTGATCAGAAGGTCAGCAGTTCGAATCCCTGTGACGGGGTGAGCTCCTGTTGCTCGGTTGCTCCTGCCAACCTAGCAGTTCGAAAGCACGTCAAAATGCAAGTAGATAAATAGGAACCGCTACAACGGGAAGGTAAACAGCGTTTCCGTGTGCTGCTCTGGTTCGCCAGAAGTGGCGTTGTCATGCTGGCCACATGACCTGGAAAGCTATATGCCAGCTCCCTCGGCCAATAATGCGATATGAGCGCGCAACCCCAGAGTCGGTCATGACTGGACCTAATAGTCAGGGGTCCCTTTACCTTTACCTTACTTTACTTTCAACATCCAGTAAGAGATGGCTGTAATTGCCAACATGCTAAACTGTTTTCTCAAAAGCAGTTATTTTAATAGTGGGTGTTTGAAGACGACACATAAAAAAATAACAATTATTACCCCAGCTCTCAAAAGGCATGGATAAACTGCACCTTGTCAGCCAGCCAGACTGACAGAATGAACTCTGCAGAGTACAAGAACATAAATCTGTTTTTGTAACTTGGAATTATGATTGCAGAGCAGACTCTAGCTGCAACCAGTCTACTTCAAGATTGCATGAGTCCTATTAACACTGCAGGCTGCAAATGAAGATTCCAATTTCCTTATAGGTTCACAGTTTCCTTCTTCAGCAACAGCTTCAGATGATCTCTAAAGGAATAGCAAAGGATACAATCCACAGATTTATTTTAGCAGATGCTGCTATGCAAAGGTCCAGAGCGAACACGGCATCAGTAAAAGCTGTCAAAATCAGTGAGAAATAGTGTTTTGCTGTCAATCTTTCTATGGGCCTTTCTGTTCTTAACATTTGGACTGGTATATTTGTTGGGTTTCCCGCGGATATTTTGGCATGCTGCCACATAACGTGGCCATTATTCAGTTAGTATTATGGAATAATCTACCAGCCCATCCCTCTGCCCCAGTTGTTCTTCTACCACAAAAAGCTGACTTTTGTGAAAGATCCAGAATGGTTCCTCAATATCTGTGTGACATGTGTACAAGCATTGGTTTCCCATCAGTTTTCATGTAGAGGGTGTTTTATTTGGTAGTTGTGGTTGGGGAGGCCTTTGCTTCATGTCAGTTCCCTCTGATCAGTGCGAGTTGTCGGTTTGGGGACTCAGCACAGCGTCAAAGATTAAAGCAAAAGTCAGTGACATGCAGAGAACCAACAGCCACAGAGATAGTGACTCAGAACAGGTGTTCTGGAGATTTAGTCTCATCATTGTTCTGAGTTGTACCACGACTGGGGTAATTTGCCAGTGAGGATAACATCTCCCTGGAAAATTAATGAATGAATCAATTCTCTCAGCACTGCCAGAGATTTAGTCATTCATGTCTATGAATGGCTGAAAGCAAAAAGTAAAGTTACTGAAACTTCTGTCATAGAGCTTCAGTATGCTGATGACAATGTAGTGTGCGCACGCTCAGAGGATGACCTCCAAACCATCCTAAATATCTTTGCAGAAGCTTACGAAAAGCTTGGCCTATCACTCAACATCCAAAAACCAAAGTGCTGCACCAACAAGTACAAAATAACCCTCTTGCAGCGCCACAAATCCAACTCAGTGGTTTTCCGTTGGAAAATGTTGATCACTTCTCCTACCTAGGCAGTTACCTTTCCACAAGGGCCAACATTGATGCCGAAATCCAGCATCGCCTGAGCTCTGCGAGTGCGGCTTTCTCCTGATTGAAGTGCAGTGTTTGATGACCGGGACATTCGCTGGAAAACCAAAGTGCTTGTTTACAAAGCTATTGTACCACCAACCTTACTATATGCTTGTGAAACATGGACCACTTATAAACTCATTGAAAGATTCCAACAACAGTGTCTCTGAAAAAATTTACACATCACTTGGGAAGACAGGCAAACTAATATCAGTGTACTGGAAGAAGCAAAGATCACCAGTGTTGAAGCAATGATTCTTCAACATCTACTTCGTTGGACTGGTCATGTTGTGCAGATGCCTGATGATCGTCTTCCAAAGCAACTACTCTATTCTGAACTTAAAAATGGAAAGCGTAATGCTGGTGGTCAACAAAAGAGGTTTAAAGACTCTCTCAAGGCAAATCTTTAAAAATGTAGTATAAACACTGACAACTGGGAAACACTGACGTGCGAGTGCTCCAGTTGGAGAATAGCCTTTACCAAAGGTGTCATGGGCTTTGAAGAAACTCGATCTCAGGATGCAAGGGAGAAATGTGCTAAGAGGAAGGCACGCTTGGCAAATCCACACTGTGATCAACTCCCACCTGGAAACCAATGTCCCCACTGTGGAAGGACGTGTGGATCCAGAATTGGCCTCCACAGTCACTTACGGACCCATTGTTAAAATCGTGTTTATGGAAGACAATCTTACTCGGCTACGAGTGATCACCAAAGAAGAAGAAGATGACTGTTTGGATGGCCTGGCCAAAGGTAACCTTGGATATTAAATAGTCACTCCTAGGAACAGTATCATACTATTTCACAAACAGTTCTTTGCTTGGGTCTGCAGGCTGGTGTTTCCTGGCTGAGAGCTGTTGTTCTGGAGCACACAGTTTACCAAATTCAGATGTGTCAAGTATTTGCTGTCGGTACGGCAATGTTTATGTTGGTGGGTGCCTTCACATAGCATAAAGGTCCACAGATCAGTAAGTCAGTGTATTTATCTTGTATAATGCGGCTCTCTTAAATAAATGGGCTGATTTAAATAAATGTCCTGCCCACTGTACCATGTGTATAATTCAAAATGTTGTCTGAATGGGGAAGATTCCATGTGTGTCCTAAAAATACTTCTAAGTGATCATCCTATAAGCCCTATATTAACCATTTTCATAATTTAGAATAATCTAAAATGCATAATTAATAAGTCCAGATTGAACTATGATTAGTATCTAATGTGGAACCATTTTTCTTCCACCAAACATCTTCATACATATTAAACAGAAGGAATGTGGAATGAAATACGATCAGAAAATAACAAGGAATAGGACACTTAGCTGCAGTAATATATCACTAGCATTAATTTTTCCCATAAAAGGAGACTCTTGCTTTTGATTTGATATTTTTTAAATACATAATTCTGTAGAAGGGGTTTAAGTATGATACTTCGTTTTTAATAGAAGCAGGGTGGTTTTACAATTAATCAATTGCTCTTGCTTAAAAGCTATAGCTTGTGAAAAAATAGTATATCTGAAACAATAAAATGTTTTTGAAAAACAAAACCTTCATCTCCACTATGATCAAACCCTCAAGTTCATAATGGTATTTAATAGAGGACAAGGGTGTTGGGAGCCACCAGAATTGCCCCATTAGACGATCACAGAGACTTAGGTGAAGAATAAGGAGTAAGATAAAACAGTAGAATTAAAATACAAATGCATGAACACATGTTTGGAGGGTAGCAGTGAGGGGATCAAGGAACCCTATTATTAATCCAATCACAAATTATCAATATAGATAACCACACTAAAAACTGTACAGTGGAGATTAGCATTCATATTATTGAACATGAGGACATCTGGATGAAACGAAAAAGATGGTTTACTCCATGTAGATGTTAATGAGCAGCACATTTTTGCATCTCCCATAATTAACTCTATTTTAACGTGTCTGAACATATCTTTTATTCTCCAAAGTCCTCCTAATTCCAGCAAGAAGGGTATTGCTGCAGGTGGGAATTAACCTTCCCTTCATTTAACTTTTCTTCCTCAGATTTTTTTCTAGATCAAAGTCAAAGGTACCTTTGAACAATATAGCAGCAATAGGCAAATAGATCAAACACACTCAAAGGATATGTTTCTGTTAAATTTTATTTTAGTTATGAAATTCAATAACCCCCCTGTCAAGTTCCATTTGGAGTTCTCAAGATGGCTTCCAGTTCTGGAATAAAACAAAGAGCAGTAAAAACATCAATCATCTGTGGATTGCATGGTAATCTTAAAATAGCAGGAACTGGAGGGGAAAAGGAATAGGGGATTGGCCACAATGCTCAAAGCAGGTGGAAATGGGGGTTTGCTGGCTTGCTTGCTTGTGACATGTATACCCCACTTTCCCTCCAAAAACCTGGACACAGCATAAATACTTCACCCCATTTTATCCTCATACCATTCCGGAGAGGTAGGTTAAGCCATAGCTGTCAAGTCTCCCATTTTTTGTGGGAAACCGCCAGATTTAAATCCGTTCCCCACTGGTCTCCCAAATTGAAAAAAATATCCCGTAAATCCCCCGGATTAGCAGCTCCTGCCGGCGCCGGCGGCCATGGCTGCTCACTCACTTGGCATCAGAAATCGCCTCTGTGCATGCCCGAGCATGCGCAGAAGCGATTTCTGGTGCACAGACATGTGGACACGGGCAGCCCAGCACCGGAAGTTGCTTCTGCGCATGTCTGGACATGCACAGAACTAGATTTTCGGTGCCACTCTGCCCATGTCTGGGCACCGGAAATCGGACAGAGCTGGCACCGGAAGTCACTTCTACGCATGTCCAGACATGCGTAGAAGCGACTTCCGGTGCTTCGCTGCCGCTTATCCCTTACTTTCCTATCCGGAAGTTGACGCCGCCTATGAGGTTAAGCTGAGAATGAGTGACATATCAGTTATCTCAGATCAGGACATGTTGGGTATACATTGGGATTAACATTGACATAAAAGCAGCTTGTGGGGCCAGGAAGGACCTTCACTTGAGACCAATTAGAGACCCATGTGTAAGAATGATATCAAAGTAAGACCATACCTTCCACAGTTGTCAAGGTGTTTTAATATGAAAAATAATTGTTCAGCAAGGAAGGGAAAGAGGTTATGTGAGCTCTACACAAGGCTCCATGGATTTCAGAGTGTCCAATAGTGAAATGGCTATGAAACTGAGTAGGCTGAAGACAATAAGCATGGCAAAGCACATTTATTACAAAGTGAAAGTCTTTATCCTTAGCTGTCCGAGTGGAATTTTTGTATCCAAAATGGTTTCTGCATAGTCTGAAATACTTATCATACTCAACACAGTTGCAACTTTGTTAGCATCTGTAGTTCTTATGGGAAACTTCAAACAAGTCAAATAAAAAAAATAACAACAACAGGAAATAATAATAACAACAACAACAACAACAACAACAACAACAACAACAACAACAACAACACCTTGCAGCCCCAGCCACTCTGGGTGGCTTCCAACAAATTCACAGTAAAACGTCAAACTTTATAGATATATATATATAGAAACCAACAGCTATATCAGTTAGATAATGGCTCACACTAGCTATTCTTACTTCCTGCAGTGTCAAATCTAAATCCAATTGGAAAATAAAAGGCAATAACTAGCAGGAAACTCTATTCTTTGACTTTTGGGGGGTATTATTGTAATTCCAAATATTTATCACATGAAGGGATCTGAATTGATTTTAGTGTGTGGCTAGTCAGCTGTGAACTAAGAAGACAATACATTTTATTAAAGAACACCAATATGACAGGTCACATTCTGAACTCATTTGCATTACTGTAACTCTAGCAGATGTTTGGAAAAGTCAAATTGCATTCCACCCCCAACATCAAACCTTTGGGGTTTCATGTATTAACTGAAGGACCACCTCTCCCCATTTGTGTTCTAATGCTCCCCCCCCCCGTAGACCCACACTGAATGGCCCATGATCCATGGGTTCTGTGGACAATATGGCCAAACATGAGCCCCAGTTGCTAACTAGATAAACATGAGTGCAGTAACTCTGGACTTTGTAGGGTCTTCTCCAGATAATGCAGCCCCCAAATTCACACCAGATATCAGAATGAGAAGTGTTTCTACCATCCATGCCTTTTTCTAGGTTGAGATTTTCTTCCAAGATCACTGTTGTCGGCACTCCAAGTTCAGTCAGGTCCCTTTTCTCATGGTTATGACACTTAGTCAGGGCCATGTCCCGAGATCCTCCTCTTGGTTCATTTAGAGGACACCCTAAGTTCACCCCTAGTGAGCTAGTCCCATATCTGCAGCTACTTCAAAAAGCCGAGGATAGAAGGCATCTTTCTATGTTCCCATTCCTTTCATTGGCTTGCCTAAACAATCCTTTAAATAAACGGCTAAAATAGAATCAAATACAATTCACAGGTACACAGCAGCAAAAACCTACCTCATCCATTATATCTAGTATTACTCATTATGCATATTTATTCTGATTTATTCTGACAGTTCAATTTGGCCTGCACTAATCCATAGATCTTTGATGAATAGTCATTATATAAAAAGGAGAAGGATCGCACATGAGCACCACACAGCCACCAATCAATTTAATCCCACATAAGGACACTCTAAAAAAAATCTACAGTATCATTTGACATTTGTTTGGAGCTATTCATAGAAAGTATTCTTCTCTTCCCTTTATCAAGACCTCCAGGTTTGGATTTACTGTCTGCAAGAATAATCCTTCTGTACCTCCTGTAATGCTGGAGCTTATGTATTTAGCCTCTGATCTGTTTGCAGTAATTTGAAAGATATAGAATGGGGTATGCAGTGGAAGAGAGGGAATAAATGCTCTGCTTGTGTATAGAACTATAAGCAAAGATCCTCTCAGTGTGTACAACTTACTATCACAAGGCAGACACTGAAACAATCTGGCTTTCAATAATTTTAGGAACAGCCAGAAGGAATATACAGACAATTGTATGACTACTAAAAAGCCAGACTTGATTATTATAACCTCTATAGGCAATTCTCTTTGAAAGAGCTCAGAGCGCCTTACCTATGATTCACAGGCAGCCTCCCATTCAGGCAGCGCTCAGAGCCAAACCTCTTTAGCTACAAAATATGCCTTCAGGCATTTGGGGGGTTGGGATGGTGGTGGTCAACTAGAAAATTAAGCCTATATATATATGGGGCGCCGGTGGCGCTGTGGTCTAAACCACTGAGCCTAGGGCTTGCTGATCAGAAGTTTGGCGGTTTGGATCCCCGTGACGGGGTGAGCTCCCGTTGTTCGGTCCCAGCTCCTGCCCACCTAGCAGTTCAAAAGCACGTCAAAGTGCAAGTAGATAAATAGGTACCGCTACAGTGGGAAGGTAAACAGCATTTCCGTGTGCTGCTCTGGTTCATCAGAAGCAGCTTAGTCATGCTGGCCACATGACCCGGAAGCTGTCTTCGGACAAACGCTGGCTCCCTCAGCCTATAGAGTGAGATGAGCGCCGCAACCCCAGAGGGGGTACCTTTACCTTTATATATATATCTAATGAAATCACATCAAAATTAGAGATGAAAGAATTTATCCTGTTCCATTCTTTCATCACAGTCATGGGGAACCTTTGCTACTCCAGATGTTGCTGAACTGCAGCTCCCATAACCCCTGGCCATTTGCCATGCTTGCTGGGACTGGTAAGAATTATAATTCAGCAACATCTGGAGGGCCAAAGGTTCAAAGGATCATGGAATTGTAAAGTTGGAAGGGGTCCGCAAGGTCATCTAGTCCAACCCCCTGCAGTGCCTAGGTTCCCCATACCTACTGTATTGTTTCTCTGATTTGCTTTGCTCTACATTCCAGTCCTCCTCACTGTAATTCTAATTGGACTTGAATTGAACCACACACAGCTGGGTGGACTTCCCTTGGAAGAGTATTTTCAAAGTGAGTAGGGTCTTGGTGACTGAGAAGGTTGTCTTCATAGGACTCACATGCCTTGCATTAGAAATGAATGTATCTACTGTACAATTGTAGGAGTCGTATCTGTTGCCCCACTCACTTTTGCTCTGGCACTGCCCACACTTGGTTTGTAGTCTCCTGAAGGTTGTCTATGACTGAATAAAACCATTGGCTGGAAAGGTTCCCCCACCTCTGTATTAGTAGGACCCACAGAAGGTCCTCTACTGAAGAACTAAACACACAGGTGGGCACATATTGTGACAGGTGGTCCTACCATTTTTCTCAGCCAGAGAGGTTTTATGCATCAAGACCAGCAGTTGGAATTGGGTCTGGCAACTAGCAAAGCACCAGCGTATATAACAAAAATGGATTAACTTCTTAAGCACCAAGTCTGAGAGGTCAATTGTTTTCATCACAAATATATTACTCACATGGCCATGTATTCTTGAAGGACACTTGATTTCATTTCTAGGTTGATCCATAAATCTGTAGTTTAGTTAAGCTTTTTCTTCTTTTTCTTGTACTCTTAGAGCATTTAAAGGTCTCTCACTTTCAGCTGTGTGATTGCTATCAATTTTTGTAGAAGAAAGAAATTGTATTTAAAAAGTAGGGTGGGTGGAAAACCTCAGCTGATACTGAAAATAAAAGATATTATCAGCTTAACTTTGTCCCTGAAACCTGTCCTCTGTTATACAAACAAAACAATAGTTTATTTCTGCATCCAGTTCTTCAGAATACATAAAGGATGTGGTGTGTGTGTGTGTGTGTGTGTGTGTGTGTGTGTGTGTGTGTGTGTGTGTGTTAAATTTGAGTATGCCACTGAAAATTCTTTGGTGCAAATATTAAAAACACTTTAGGATCTGACTGGTTTTAATAATGGATTCATATAGGTCAATCATGAACCAAACATTGCGTACACTATTATTTATCATATCTAAGAAACTGAAGGACTACTTAGCTTGGGAATGTTGAAATAAATACATTTCTGCGCTTAACATACCACAAATGTAATATTCATTACATATTGCCATGAGTCCTATGGAGATGTCTTGGAGACGGCTGAAGGATGTGAATCTGGGACTCAAGGGGGACTTTAACCCAGGAGAGAGTCCCAGCAGCTTGGGAGGTGGAGATCTGGATTCAGGGGAAAGTCTGAGTGGGCTGACAGGAGAGCAGGATGGCCCTGTGAAATTCAGAAACCCCAAGCACTATGTCACAGGCCATTGAGACGCCCCTGGCATATTGCCTCGGTTTATGAACACCTCGGTTTATGAATTTTCGGTTTATGAACGCCGCGGACCCATCTGGAACGGATTAATTCATTTTCCATTACTTTCAATGGGAAAGTTCACTTCAGTTTATGAACGCTTCAGTTTATGAACAGATTTCCAGAACCAATTACACCCATGCTTCAGTTTATGAACACTTCAGTTTAAGTACTCCGCGGACCCGTCTGGAACGGATTAATCCACTTTCCATTACTTTCAATGGGAAAGTTCGCTTCAGTTTATGAACGCTTCAGTTTAAGTACTCCGCGGACTGTCTGGAACAGATTAATCCACTTTCCATTACTTTCAATGGGAAAGTTCGCTTCAGTTTATGAACGCTTCAGTTTATGAACAGACTTCCGGAACCAATTGTGTTCATAAACCGAGGTACCACTGTATCTTTATATAAGGGGGGGAACCATTCCCTCACCCCCCCCATTTTTTAAATTAAAAGATAGGTTTCTTGCATCTCAAAGATGACAGAACCACATATCCATCGGTTTGTATGTTTATTTTCCCTTTTTACTATTTTCCATGTAATAGTCACCATTAATTCATGAAGTATTTCTGTTGCCTCATCACTGACTTCCATAAATAAGGACACATGGGTCTGTACCCAAGTATATGCAAAGTGGATATACTACAATACCCAAGATCCAGTAGAACCACTGGTGCAGGAATGGCCAATGTGATGTCAGCGACAGAGCAAGCCAATTGGGCGCCTGGGGTGGCGCATGTGCCCTGTGCCCAAGGGTGGGGCCAGCTGCCCACAGGGATGGGGCCAGCCGGGGTAGGACGCTCCGTGGGGCCTCCAGGGAATATGCCTGCCTCCTCCCACTCAGCTGCCCTACAACTGGGGGGGGTAGAGGGTGGACCGTTTGGGCAGCACAGAGCCTGCGGGTGCCCAAACCACTGTGTCACTCCCAGGAGAGATGTGTGGCTTGGGCGCGCTACAGTCCCTGCGGTGAGTGCCGCCTTGCATTTTGTCACCCCCCTCCATGGTGACACCCAGGACGGACTGCCCCCATTGCACCCCCTTCCTCCGTCCCTGTGTGGTGTCTTTCAGTTGCTGTTGAACCAACACTTCCATAATTCCTGACCATTGGTTGTACTGGCTGGGGACGCTTAGAGTTTAGTCCATCAACATCTGAAGGGCACCACATTGGCAACCCCTGTGCTACTGAGATATCAATCAGACACTACTGGACATTCTCAAAATGTTCTGGAAAGCCCAGACTGAAGTGCTCATATGAGTTTATGCATTTTTAATAATTAGCCTTTTTCTGTGGGACAGGGAGGAAGCTGCTACCATTTCTCCTACTCACAACCTCAGGAATTTGC
The DNA here is from genome assembly GCF_965207765.1 of Zootoca vivipara. Classification (NCBI taxonomy): domain Eukaryota; kingdom Metazoa; phylum Chordata; class Lepidosauria; order Squamata; family Lacertidae; genus Zootoca; species Zootoca vivipara. Next base: position 59,980,141 of record NC_142591.1, read on the forward strand.
TGGATCTTGGAATATGAGCATATACAATGCTCTGATTAGAGGGGAAGGCAAAGAAGGGACCAAGTTTTGTAATGCACACTTCAGCTATTCAGGCAGTAAGGAATTGGCTGGCTACAATGAACGTGTGATCAGGTGCTGGGACTTATAGACTCATTGTGGGATTCCCTGTCCTATGAATCTATTTGTGTATTGTTTAAGATTTGTACTCCTCCTTTTAGCCAGCAATCCTCCAAGAATAGCTTATGTAAGATCAATAAGAACAATTTATAATTGAAATGGTGACTGTGGGCTTTCCAAAGAGATTTTGGTGATGCCAGCTGCTGCCAGCTGCTACTGCTGTTTTCTTTCCAGCTGGGTCTTATGGTCTTTACCCATTATACTTTTGCCCCCATAATTCCAGCACCAGAGTGAAGAAAACGATTTCTGCTGATTACACTCAATGCTAGATGGCACATGGTGAGCACTAAAATATGCATGCAACTATTTTTGCAGTCTGCATGCAATTTCTTGTTGACGAGCTGACAACAATGTGCAGACCTGGGGACCAATTAGCTTTCTGAAGAAAGCTGCAGCTTTCCGAAGAAAGCTGCAGCTTTCCTTTGAGAGGCATTCAGCTAGTTTGCTAAATCATAAATTAAGATGATTAGGAAATCTCAAGCACTTTTGTTTTGTGGCAGGCAGTGTAATCGACGGCAGTGGCAGTTGTGGCTTGGTGCAACCATGGGCAAGCCAGGGTGGAGGGGTGAAAATTCGTTTCCCAAGCAGCCGGGAATGCCATCACCTGCCTCAGGATGTTGGGACTTGCCTGCAATTTTAAATTTTGAATGAGCCCATTGTAGTGAGCTAAGGGGCAGGGGGTTCAGAGGCTGATCTTGGTGAAGCCTACCTTTGCCTGGCTTCACTCAGGCCCACCTACAACTTATTTAAACTGGCTACGCTTGCACTTAGCAGTGTGACCGGCATCAGACATCTCATCCTGCAGATACTTGGTTGCTGAATTTGGGGCCGGAAGAAATTTGCCTGTAGACAAATTGGTGTAGACAAATTCGGCTTCTCTGGAGGTTTTGCCTGCCCCACAGCAACTGTCACAACTTGGGAAAAGGCATTGGGCTGGATCCTTAACCTAAATAGAGGGAGTGGGGAAGGTTTAACCCGTCCTCAGGTAAAGGGGTCCAGGGGGAAGAATTCTATCCGAATGCTCAGGTTGGAGCTAATGAGCTAAAGTACTCCTCAGTCGGCATCCTGAATGGATTGCCCATAGGGTGTGCATCATAGGGTGATTCTTAACCCAGGTTTGATCCTGAAAATAACCACCCAGCAATTGGGTTGGTTGATTTAGGATACATACTCAGTGGCTATGTCAGGCATAGGCAAACTCGGCCCCCAGATGTTTTGGGACTACAACTCCCATCATCCCTTGTGGTCGGGGATGATGGGAATTGTAGTCTCAAAACATCTGGAGGGCCGAGTTTGTCTATGCCTGGGCTATGTCAAAGCCTACTGACACCTGTAATCAGTAAAGTTGTGGCCATTCTGCTCAGAAAATGTAGTCATGCCTTTCTTTACTGTTCCCAGCCCCCAGTGGCTTTCGGTTCACTGTGCCTGGGCCTGCAAAATATTCTCCCTCTAACTACTGGTATAAAGTCGAATGAGTTGTTATGTTTTAGAATTATAAATAACCATAAAATGCATATCCATGCATGATTTGGAATCCATTTTGGAGGGGAGCACAGAGAGAATCAATGTTTACATTTATTTTTTAATTTAATTTTTTTAAAAAACTTGCAGAAGGTATTTTTATCATGTGATTGACTTGAATCTATTTAACTATTAATAGAAAGAAATTCATTTTAAAGATAATATTTTATGACCACTAGTGTTTCAGGAAGCCTGATATTGATGGGGAGAAGTTTGATTCAGTTCACATTTTGAGGCAAATGTACCTAATTTGCCCCTTTCAAAACAATACACAAACCAAATCAACACAAGAATTCTTTGTGATCCATACAACTATGAATTTTGCAATGGCAACAGGTAATTATTACACCAGCCAAGGAATGCTTGTACAAAAATGCAGTGTGCACACATAGGGCTCCTGTACCTGAGAGGGGGATCCTGACTCTACACGTAAATGCCAGTACTTGCATGAGACCACTTCACACAGATGCTGATTATGCAGCCAGAATGTGGTGTGGATGTGTCCGTCCCATGGGTAGCAATAGACACACATGGTCACTATCCCACAACCCCCATGTTCAATGAATTTTAGGCACTGTAGTTTATCCCTAACAGAGTTACAATTCTCAGCAGCCCTCATCCAACTACAGTGCTCAGAATTCTTTGTGGGAAAGAAGGTGCTTTGAATGTGCTTTAAAGTTCTGGTGTGTAAACCGCCTGCCCCTCTGACCACTAGGCAACACTGTCTCTCTCATTTACAAAGTGTATGCTATTCCATGGAACCACGACTGCTTCCTCAGCTATCCGCAAAGCCTGATGTGTGCAAATATTACCCATGAAATCCTTTATAGTGCTGGGATAAACAAGCCAGTATTTGCAAATTACACATATTCTTATTCCTAAAATTAAATACAAAGCACAATAATTGGTAATGAGTCCCTAGGCATTTTGGTGATGGTGTGATTGTCTGGAGAGTTCACGTAGGTCCCTGCCCTGTTTCTTAGAAGGTAATATGGATGGCTTCCTCATTAAGACCCTTGTAATGCAAACGAATCCCGCAACAGTACAATAAATGAAGCTGTGATGCTTGTGCCTTTCTTGTTAAAAAATATGGCTATTAATAATTGTGTATGAAAGCTGCATCCTGGGTAGAATAATAATGCTATTAATGTTGCCGAGGAGTCCTTGTGCCAGGGAAAGCACAGATAAAGGCTGTCAGTGTTGGCAGATGGAACATTATTATATGCAGCAATGGGTTTATCTTAGCTGCCTGTTTCATCTTGTGGCATTTCAATAATGTGCTACCAAGAGAAAGCTTTGCTATGCATATCTTCACGCAGACATGTTCATAATATCCAGAGCAGTAAGTCTTCAGTCTGCTGACTCTCTCTTGTTTCAGCTGATATTTTGAAGCGTGAGTTATTAGGCAGGCCCAAATGGGGGCAAACTACAAAAGACAATATTTCCATACCCATCTTTTCAGCTTGCCTGATCATGGCACATTACAGAACCATTAGCTATGAAGACACAAAAGCACTTTCAACCTGAGAGGATTGCCATTGATATCATCCAGCTAACAGGATTCGGTTCTCAGCTGCATAGCCAAAGAGACTTGGGGCAATTGTGATGCAAATGCTCTTGCTATGAAAGGGGGAGAAGAAGATGGAGCCATAATAGGAAATAATAATGCATTGATTCCAAAGAGAAGATTATTGTTTGTATTAATTTAATCATCACTTGCCCAAATGCCATAGGAAGTTAATTATTTAAATGTGAACTTTAAAGAGGTACTTTATCCTTTTGCTGCTGCCAAATTCATGACCAAAAAAACAAAAACAAAAAACCCTTCATGCAACGAAGTAAATACACAGAAAAAAGAGGATGTGATAAGAAAGTCATTATCTTAACTGACCCAAGCTTCATATATTTAGGACCACAAATAAATGAATAAAACAAATGATGCTTTCATATCCCAGTATCCTTCCACTCCAAACTAGACAAGCAACTGAGCAGTTCACTGAATGTGCTTGCTCCATATTTTATTCATCGTTCAGTTGCCTGTAAACACAGGGGAAACCAAAGGCATGAATTCGCCCCATCTGAGATTCACCCAAATCCATCTTTTTTACATGTGCAATGAGCAAGTGTCCCAGAGTAAAATGAGAACCACTTTTGTGGCCAATTGCCATTAGGAGTTGTAGTGAGAGAATGCACTAAATCTGAGTGCAGATTTTGGTGGATTCTAATTCTCAGCAGAGAAAGGTAGAATTATTCCAGCTTCAGACCACAAAATTGTTCCACACCTAAAATAATAACTGGGCATTAAATAGTAGTGACATTCTTCTCATTTTAAGGCAGACTGGTGGGAGAAATATTATCCATCCCATTTGTAGTTAGAAAATTAGGGGAAGTAGCATTTTTCTAAATATTCCTGGGGGTGGGGAGGGGGGGGGAAAGTTGCAGAATTATCCAGGAGTGGCAGTCAAGCTCATTGCTTGCTTCAGAAATATGACAACATATTGTGTTAAATCCACAGTTCTGCTCAAAAATCCCTACCCTCCATAACAGTGGTCAGCAAGGTTTATCTTGCCTGGGCCAGATTGGTCCCGTGGAGATCCCCTCTGTGGGCCGGATTGAGGAAGCAAGTTTAGCACAGCGCGCGAGTGGGCAACTCGGTTCGGGGGTGGCTCATGAGCCAGTCAAACAACCTCCACAGGCCGCTTCCGGCCCATGGGCCTTAGGTTGGTGACCCTCCTCCATATGCACGAAGAACCCTGGCCACTATGGCCAGTGGGAGTTGTAGTCCAACAACATCTGGAGGTCATCTCATTGGCCACCCCTGCATTAACATAACAATGTTTAGATAAGAATATATTTAGATAAGAATATATTTTGTTGGTTCTTGGTGGTGAGAGCACAGGGAGAAAAATGAAGGCAGTGGTAGTTGTAAAAATGTGTGTGATGGAAGAACTGTGGGGATAATATTAAACATGTCCTGCTTCATAAATTAGAGTAATATAAATAGATACTCTGGGTGACTGGTGATCCATCTTGCACCCATTCCATTACTTTAGTACTTTTTAAAATGAAAGAGTAGAATAAAGGGTCATAAAAATATTGAACTAAGATGCGGCCATCTACGAAATAGCTGTTTAATGTGCCACACCAGGGAAGAGTTATAAACCCCTCTTCTTAATTAAAACTAAATGATAACACCAAGACATTAAGCGTTATCTTTTATACTTTTAGTGGCTCTATGAGGCTCCTGAGCCAAATTCTTGGGCAAAAAAGAAGAAGACTCAAACCCCTTAAAAATCAATGGAGTTAAGCCTGCATACATTAGCACTGAATTTGATACGGGGAAGTTTCTTGCTCCCAAGTAATTTTGTGAACTTCCTCAAGAAATTGAGATTGAGACTTGTGGGCATTTCAATGTAATGTATGTAGGGGAACATTTAGTTTATGTAGTGATGCCAGGAAGTGTACCCTCAGGGGTGGGGAACTCTGATAATGTCTCTTGCTTGGATGAATGGAGGACACAATAGGGCATGTGAGTAGGAAGAAACTAAACTACTTTATAAATATGGAATTCACATCTACTACTCTGCCTGCTTTTGCCTCTCTCCACCCACAGCAGGATGGAGAGACATCCATGCCTCTTCACTAGCTGGACTCATCTCTGCTTCTTGGCCCTCCCTCCTCTCCTGCTTCAGCTTCTACCTCTGATTCTGGACTGTTCTCTGCCACAGACTCCCCTCGCTCACTGTGCCCTGTTACCTCTCCAGCTTCTGACACCTCCTTCCAGTCTTCTCCCTCTTTTACTTCTAATCATTCATGATTGTCCCACCACCAATTCCCTGGCTCTGAGCCTTCTTCCCTTGGTGGTTCCCCAGCTGGTTCCTCCCACCATTCCTCTGCGTACAGCCAGTCTGTGACACCAGACCAGGCACCCTAGGGCAAAGCCCCAGTGCCTTGGCAAAGCGCATCAACAATCTGGGTCTCTATTGTGAGTTGGCCTGGCAGTGGCAGTGGTGGGTGTGAATTGTCAAATTCCCTGCAAGACCCCCCCCCCCAACATAACAATACATAACAAAGGGCACCATGATAAATTAAAGTGGAGGAGGAGATATATGAGAGGGCACTGTGCCAGCTTTTACTCAGCAGGGAGCTGGCTTGATATATTGCCAGTTGTTTTGGTGGGGTTTGCATGAGATTTGTAAAATGAGCATGGTGTACTTCCCAGGCAGTGAGGACCACACAACCATCTTCCCATCTGTCTTCCTATCTCTGTCTGTATTTCACTGTTTAATGGGAAACCATAGGCATTGTTATTGTTTTGTCATGTTGGCTGCTTTCCCTGAACTGTATCTCATACTAACATTTGGAAGGTAATCACACTGAATGCATTAGTGATGGGGAGAAATGTAGCAAAATATCTTGCTAAATACACAGACGCTCCATGATGGATATGGATAATGACTTACTGGGAGGCTAGTTTTTCAAGATAACAAGGCTCCCAGGTGTAAATGCTAAATTTGATGTTATTAAATATAAGCACTGAGCACACTGCTTAGCGGTGTTTTTCCTTCTACTAAATCTGAAATTACTTTGTGCCATATAGGATACTTTGGGAGAGAGGCAGAGGGGGAGAGAGAGGTGTGTGACCTTTTAGAATTGTTTGGTTGCACTGATAAGCAAAGTGGCCTTTCGTTATTTTGCTTCCTCTCTTACATTTTAAGTCATGGAAAACAAGTAGCAAAGTGGCGTCTGTTCTGGTGAGGGAATCTTAAAATATAGCACAGTTTGCCTAATGAACAGATGTAATTGATTTCTCAGAGGGATGGAAGAGACAGCTTTGGAGTCGTCTCCTGTTAAGCTATTTTCCAGTCAGCTTTGACTGATGAGAAGAAACAGATAGCCTTTATTTGATGATTTGATAGCACACCCATCGCTCTTTCTGAACCTATGTCATTTGCGTGGCAAGGCCCCAAATCAGCCCCTTATTAAAAATAATTCACACAGACACAGAATTTTTAGTTTAAGGTTATTGGGCAAAATTTTTGGCCACAACTTCATTGAATTACAGAAAAGTGAGCGGTATTGGCTTAGGCACTGGCGTAGACTATATCCGACTCCTGTCCCCTTTGGCAGGAAGCCAATAAGGGTAAACCACCCAAAGAGGGAGCCACATCGGGGGACCCCGCCTGCAGCTCTCCTCGGTGTTCTCAGAGGCCTGGCATGGTGCTGGCCCCTCAAGCGGACTTCGAACAAGATCCAGACCCTGGATTCCTTTAACAGAATACCCTTGATCAAATGGAGGGTCAGGCAATGGCTGACTTACCCTCCCCCACAAATCAATTAGCCAATGCCTAACCACCAAACCTTACAAAGTTGTGATGATTGCTAAGAGGTAGGCAAAAACCAAGTAGCCAGTGCCAATTTGCCAAATGGAAAAAATTCCTACCCGGCCCTTGACCCAAGACAGGTGACCAACCAAAGTCTAAAGCAAGGCCAGAGAACACACATAAAACAGAGAGGGTGGGCAGGTGTCCGGCAGCACGAAGCAGGTACTCAGCACATGTCACGCTGCCACTTTTAAACCCACCACGATCATCCCGCTCAAAAATGATTGGCCAATAGGCCTGGGATGATCATGGTGCCACCCTGGCATGAAGGCTTTACTCTGCCCATGCCAGGGTAGGGGTGGAAATGGATTGGGGGCTTGCCCGCAAGCAGGGCCATCCATATATAACCAGAAAATCAAATAAGTGACACAGCTTGTTCCTTTACATGATATATGCTACCAGAGTTAAGAAGAGAGCAGAGAGAATTGCAGCAGATCCTTTACATCCCTGTCATCATCTGCTAGACTTACTCCCATCTGGACGTCGCTACAGGTCTTCATATACAAAATCGGCCAGGCACAGGAACAGTTTTTCCCCTTGTGTCATTAAATTGTTAAATTTGTAGATGTGTAGCTGAAGGTATATTGTCTCCCTGCTTATTTAACTTATATGCAGAATTCATCATGCGAAAGGCTGGACTAGATGAATCCCAAGCCAGAATTAAGTTTGCCGGAAGAAATATCAACAACCTCAGATATGCAGATGACACAACCTTGATGGCAGAAAGTGAGGAGGAATTAAAGAACCTTTTAATGAGGGTGAAAGAGGAGAGTGCAAAATATGGTCTGAAGTGCAACATCAAAAAAACCAAGATCATGGCCACTGGTCCCATCACCTCCTGGCAAATAGAAGGGGAAGAAATGAAGGCAGTGAGAGATTTTACTTTTCTGGGCTCCTTGATCGCTGCAGATGGTGACAGCAGTCACGAAACTAAAAGACGCCTGCTTCTTGGGAGAAAAGCAATGACAAACCCAGACAGCATCTTAAAAAGCAGAGACATCACCTTGCCTACAAAGGTCCGCATAGTTAAAGCTATGGTTTTCCCATTGGTGATGTATGGAAGTGAGAGCTGGACCATAAAGAAGGCTGATCGCCGAAGGATTGATGCTTTTGAATTATGGTGCTGGAGGAGACTCTTGAAAGTCCCATGGACTGCAAGAAGATCAAACCTATCCATTCTGAAGGAAATCAGCCCCGAGTGCTCACTGGAAGGACAGGTCCTGAAGCTGAGGCTCCAATACTTTGGCCACCTCATGAGAAGAGAAGACTGCCTGGAAAAGACCCTGATGTTGGGAAAGATTGAGGGCACTAGGAAAAGGGGACGACAGAGGACGGGATGGTTGGACAGTGTTCTCGAAGCTACGAACATGAGTTTGACCAAACTGCGGGAGGCAGTGCAAGACAGGAGTGCCTGGCGTGCTATGGTCCATGGGGCCACGAAGAGTCGGACACGACTAAACGACTAAACAACAACAACAGCTGAAGGTCAATTATGGGTGGGTTTCTTTGCTTATTTGTATTGTCAGTGGAACAGTGTGTGTATGTTTACATTGCAATGTAGCCGAAACAAATTCCCAGTATGTTGGAAAATGTACTTGGCCAATAATAAATTATTATTATTATTATTATTATTATTATTATTATTATTATTATTAAAATACGGTCAACCTTCTATGGAAATCTGTTGTAGGGGAAAGACAGATACACCAAGACAATATATCTCGTCCCCCGTCCCCCCCGTGATTATTGTGATACATAAAGCTCTTGTCACCTTGACATTTCCTACATTTGCTTTATGTTTCTGCCCTATAGATACCTCCCTTTCTTAAGCAAACGCTCTCTGACTACTGCATGCTTTCGGTTATTGCCGTTTTAACTGTGCAATAAGAGACATCTTGGTGCTATTCAGAGGAGAGCTGAGGATAAAAGGTCCAGGAAACAAACCACATATGGAACTGAACATATATTTAGCTTAGAAAAGGAAGAAATGACTTGTGTAGGAGGATGTGGTTGTTGCTGGATCCAGCCACAGGCAGAGGATTTCTGCAAGGAGAACATTTCTTTACCCTACTCACTGAGGTGTAATCTAGAGGCAGAAAAGATTAAATATTGCCGAAACAGTCGAAAGCAATCTAGCACAATTCTTTGAAAGTGCAGTTAAACCACTGTCAGAACAAATAACAAGAAAGGCAACAAAAATCTCATTTTTTAAAGTAGATGCAATATTAGCTGTTCTTGTTTTATTTGAAAGTCGCCTTGAGTTCCTGTCATGGAAAAAGGCAGGGTAGATATAGATAGATAGATAGATAGATAGATAGATAGATAGATAGATAGATAGATAGATAGATAGATGATAGATAGAGAAGACCAGTGTGCTGATTACTGAAGTGTAACTTACAAAAGGATACTTAAATTATAAATTTGCTGTTGCTACTGATGGAATGAAATTGTGTCAGACAGTTAAGGAGATATTTACAAAACAGCATAAGCAAATATCCTATTGAGATTTTTGACTTTGCTATAAACAGACATACAGACCCAGAAACTATTTTAGTGAACAGTCTACTAAATCCGGATAATGGTTGTGTTGTGTGTTCAAGTGTCCCTCTTGGTTACTTTGCATGTTGCATTGTAACGCCATTGACACATTTCTCAGGACTGGCCCTAGTGCAGGGATGAGGAACCTTTGGTTCTCCAAATGCTTTTGGATCTTCAAACTCTCATTAGTTCTGCTTCCCACTATTTATTTCTGACACTCCCTTCTCCCTCTCTCTGTCTGCCTGTCTGCCTCTCTCTCTCCTTGTACTAATGCTGCATGTACAAGGAGAGAGAGAGAGAGGCATTTGCCAGACACCTGGTCAATCACAGAGGAGTTTAGAAATTAAACCAAATAACACATTAAATTATGCTGAGGGTTCAAGGTTGCTCACTCCTGCTAGAAAGAGTGTAATGGGCCAGCAGTAGCTTTCTATATATTCAGACTTCCACATACCTGCTACCTCAGATCCCATTAATTGGAAAAACTGGAGACTAAGCCTATAACTTTATACATGAGGTGTGTGCATGCTACCACTGGGTTTCATGCTTTATACATGCAAAAAGCATGAATGCTATCCTTGAGCTATGTTCCCTACCTACAACAAACTCTCATTTTAAGGTATATTTAGAAGCAGTAGAATACTAACTACATGGGATAATAACCACAATCTGAAAATATTTTGGGGGTCACAACACATATCTGAAAAACCAGTGTGGCAAGATTCACATTAAAAATGTTAGATGTTACCGACATGCCTCTAAATTGACTAATATTTCTTCAGCATGAAATCAATGGGGCATATTTCACTGATGCATAAGCATTGTGCCAAAAAAGGAATTGCATCAGATATGCAGTGATTTGATTTGATTTCTTATACAACAAGTCAAAAGGCACAGAAACCTAGACATAGATATGAATTTCATGAATATACTACATAATTGAAAGCAAAGTTGTAATCCATTCTGGAATAAGAAAGTGTCATATATAAAAACCTACCTCCTGTGTTCAATGTATTTCCTCTGGTAATTTCCTTGTGAAGCTCATTATACACACAAGACCAGATTTCTGGTAATATTTTATGGAATTGATTTCCTTTTGCTTCATTCTTTGCTAAATGCGTTCAACATCCCTATAACCTTATATCAATGTAAACAGTATGAACTTAAATTTATTGGTTATTCATACTTGCAAACCCCATAAATTGCTATGGGAATGCATTTAAAGCCATAAATGTCTTTTAACAGGTTGAGCCTCTTGATCCAACATTATAGATTACCACATTGACTCACTATTCTCCTTCTTCAGCAAAGCCACACAGACTGGAAATCCCCACGAAGAATTGCATTGCTAACTTCACTTATTGAATTATGCTTTAGCAAAAAATAAGTACAGTATTTTCCAGTTCAGAATGTCCCAGTAAATAATGTTTATAATGTAATATTTTGACATTAGCAACTAGAATGAATTTGAAATAGAAAATCTATTGAGGGGCAAGCAGAGGTTGCATGGCAAAGATTTCCTTCCAGCTATTTTGCTTATATGTCAGTGTTCTGAAATGTACAGGAAGGCTATATTTTTACACCCACTTACCTGAGCATAAGAAATATCAACAACCTCAGATATGCAGATGACACAACCTTGATGGCAGAAAGTGAGGAGGAATTAAAGAACCTTTTAATGAGGGTGAAAGAGGAGAGCGCAAAATATGGTCTGAAGCTCAACATCAAAAAAACCAAGATCATGGCCACTGGTCCCATCACCTCCTGGCAAATAGAAGGGGAAGAAATGGAGGCAGTGAGATATTTTACTTTCTTGGGCTCCTTGATCGCTGCAGATGGTGACAGCACTCACAAAATTAAAAGACGCCTGCTTCTTGGGAGAAAAGCAATGACAAACCTAGACAGCATCTTAAAAAGCAGAGACATCACCTTGCCTACAAAGGTCCGTATAGTTAAAGCTATGGTTTTCCCAGTAGTGATGTATGGAAGTGAGAGCTGGACCGAAGAATTGATGCTTTTGAATTATGGTGCTGGAGGAGACTCTTGAGAGTCCCATGGACTGCAAGAAGATCAAACCTCTCCATACTGAAGGAAATCAGCCCTGAGTGCTCACTGGGAGGACAGATCCTGAAGCTAAGGCTCCAATACTTTGGCCACCTCATGAGAAGAGAAGAATCCTTGGAAAAGACCTTGATGTTGGGAAAGATGGAGGGCACTAGGAGAAGGGGACGACAGAGGACAAGATGGTTGGACAGTGTTCTCGAAGCTACGAACATGGGTTTGACCAAACTGTGGGAGGCAGTGCAAGACAGGAGTGCCTGGCGTGCTCTGGTCCATGGGGTCACGAAGAATCGGACACGACTAAAGGACTAAAGAACAACAACCTGAGCATAAGGCCCACTGAGCTCCATGGGACCTACCTCTGAACAGACACATGCATATGTTCTAGTTTATAGTTTGTTTGTTTGTTTGTTTGTTTGTTTGTTTGTTTGTGTGTCGAGACCCTGCAACCACCCCCTCAAAGTGGAATAAAAACACCAAGACACAGGATATAAGGTTAATGTTATTGGGCAAATTTTGGCCACAACTTTATTGGTTACAGAATGTGAGTGGTATTGGCTTAGGCATTGGATTGACCCGACTATATCTGACTCCTGTCTGCTGCGCAGGAAGTCCGGTAAGGGTATACCACTGGTAGGGGGAGCCCCGTTGATGCAAACCAACTCGAGCTCCCCCCTTGGTTCCCGAAGGGGTCATGGCATGGCCCTAGCCCCACCCCAGGCTTCGGACAAGATCCACACCCCTGGATTCCTTTAACGGAATACCCTTAAGCATGGAGGGGCAGGCAATGGCCAGGCCTCCCCTCCCCCATCATAAGGTCACCAAATGCCTAACTGCAAAATCTTACAAAGTTGTGACGATTGCTATGAGGCAGGCGAAAACCAAATGGACTGAGCCAATTTGCGAAGTGGAAAAATTCCTACCAGGCCCCTCAACAACAACCAACCGAGGTCCATAGCAAGGCCATTAAAGCATAAACCTGCAAATAGGGAGAGAGGGAGGGAGATTGAGGACACGAGCCAAAAGAAAGCCTCTCGGCTCGCGCCTCTGTTTAAACGGGTCCCGGCCACGCCTCCTCAGCCGGCCAATTGGCCAGCTGGATGATGACATGGCCGGGATCCTCCTGGCAGCGTGGCATGACGTCCCCGCGTCCGGAGGACAGTGGATGGCCACACGGTCCACCGCAACTCCTCCCCACTGGTAAGTGGAGCAGACTTGTTTGTTTGCTGGTAGAACTATTATACCATCGTCTCACAAAACACCAGAGCAGTATACAGCAATATAGAAGCATTAACAATTAAAAGTAGTACAGAACAATCCTTTAAAAAGGTCTTCTGAGATGGCTGCTGCTTCTCTTTTGGAAGAGTCTTCCACAGCATGGGACCAGCAACAATAAATGCCTGACTTCAGGTGAAGACCAGCTGGGCGTCTGTAACATGGGGGACAATGAAGAGCACTCTTCTGGATTGTCTCAGAGATCAAGCTGAGATATGAGGGCTCAGGCAGTCTGTAAATTATCTTGGACCCAAGTTCCCCAGGGTTTTGTGGATCAACACAAGATCCTTGAACATGGCCTGATGGCATACAGGCAATCAGTGCAGCTGTTTCAACAGAGCTGTCACATGCTGTCAACCCATTTGTCCCCATCAGCAGTCTGGCTGCCACACTTTGAAGTAGCTGGAGCTTCTGAACCATGCTTAAGGGCAGCCCCACATCAAGCACATTGCAGTAATCCAGTATTGAGGTTACCAATGCATGGACTACAGTGGCCAAGTTAAATAAACAACAAACTCTGTTTGAATTATGAAAATATTTGGGGGTTTTAATAAAAAAATTATGAGCATGTTAGAGTCAACTTACAAACTGCCTAATTCTGAGTTTCAGTGGCATTACTAACTATGCGGGAACAAACTTAGCTGCACTGTCTCTTCGACCCTATGAAAGTAGCTCTCCAACCCAAAGAATATGTTGCAAGGATGAGGGCCATTTCCCTTTATTCCCTGCTCTTGTTACTTTTTCTTTTCCCAGTTAGGACTTATTTTTTTCCTTCCTAGAGTGATCTTAGGCAATCAGGGAGCATGGTTATCTATGAATTTTTACACCCACATCCCACCTTCTTACACTTTATTCATCAAGGAACCCATGGAAGCATACATGTGGCTTCCAGGTACACCATGGCACCATGCAGACCAAAGGTAGCCAACATAATGTTCTCCAGATCTTGTTTGGCTGCAGTTTCCATCAACCCTGAGCACTGGCCAACTGGCTGGTGGCTGATGGGAGTGGCAGTTCAACAGTGTCTGGAGGCGACTGACATTGACTACCCCAATGTAGCCGAAGAAATTTGGCTAGGTGGTAACATCAACAAGGGTAAACTAAGCAGATTGAAAGTGAGGCCAATGCTTTCTAAAATGGTCTCTTGAATCATCCCAGCCAATTGTTCTGCAGGAGCAGTATATGGAGAATGAGTGCAATCATCATCTTTTTATGCAATTGCTGAAAGGGACACTTCCCAGTGCTGCTAAATGTTTGCAAAAGGCGCTGTCACCTTTTGGCTTTGTTCTAGCTACAATACAGTTTTTTAATGGAAGAAATCTGAGTTTTGTGCTTAGCACTACATCTTTATGCTCATCCTTAGATGGCTTACAGCTTTTAAGAGAGTGAAGTTATCTGCAGAATTAGCACAATGATAGTTCTTGAGTGCTTTAAAAAAACTTTTTATAATGAAAACTTCAGGCAGGCAAAGTTGAATCTAATTGTCTAGTTAGTGCAAATGAAGATATAATTTTCATCATTCCAACTATAATGTTCCTATTATATAGAACAGCAAAACATTGCTGAAAAACTAGTGTTGCTCCCCTCATTAAATCATTATCAGTTTGCTTTGTTCGCAGGCAAACCCATATGTGTGGGTCACATATAATTGCAGTAGAGTTACGTGACAATCTCAGGGCATTCAATCATTATGCAGTGGAAAGAATTGAACATATTTTCAAATATATACTTACACCCACAAACAAACAAACAAACAAACAAACAAACAAACAAACAAAGGGTACAATGTGGAGGATTCTAAGCAGAGGTGCCAAAAGGCTCTGACATGCAAAATATAGCAGTAAGTCTGTAACAGCCCAAATGTTTACAAGATAACAAGAGAGTGACCCACTCATAGCAGCAGTCACTGGTAATAACATTATCTTTTTAGCTCTGCTACATTATTGTAACCCTGCAGTGGAAACGATTTTGAAGTCAGCAGCAGAATTATTTGAAATGTTCAGCCCACAAATGCAAATGGATGCAAAGCTAAGTTAAAATGTCATCATATGCAGAAGCTGTTGGGAGCACACCAGGGACATATGTGGGGGAGGGGGGACTTGCAGGTTAGAGGTGCTGTTTGTGAGAACAATTGCCTCCACATAAGGCCTATACTCTTGTCTCCTAGGATTTGTGCAAATGCAGCAAATAGAAAAAAAAAGCTCCATGAATGCACAAATCACAGGTTGGAGGTGTTCCTGTAGGGGCCGCCATTAATGTGAATCAGCTCTATGGATAAATTGTCCTGTAGAAATGGGGCTGCTTTATTTTGTCCAAAGCCATTCTGGAACTCAGAATTTTCCTCTGGTTTGTGGTATCCCAAAGGTCCTCTGGCAGGGACCTTCCTAGGGATTGGCCAGGTTGGGCCCTGCCAAGGGTGCAGACCGTGGGGGGGGGGGGCAGACAAAAAACACACCTTGACTCAGAGCAGCTAGGAGTCTGCCTCCCCATCCTTGCACTCCCTAGGCTGCTCACCCACTGCTCTAGGTGGCCAGGCAAGGCTGCATGCTCCTCTGGGCACCTCATTAGAGGAACACAAGGGGTCCGGGGAGGGGGGCACTGATCATAGCTGTCAACTTTCGGATTTGAAAATAAGAGATCAGCAGCCTCACCTGTCCTGGGGACAGTCTATGGTATATCCAACAATCCAGGATAGCAGTGGGAAACGGCGCTGGAATAAGGGAATTTCCAGCAAAAAAAGGGGAAGGTTGACAACTGTTGCTTGGAATAAGGGAGTTTCCCGCAAAAAAGGGAGGGTTGACAGCTATGGTGGCACTGATACAGCTCCTTGCCAAGGGTACCAGGGATGGGAGCATCAATACAGTTCCTTCCCAAATGTGCAAGGGAGGCTAGGTATGCTTCTGTCCTCTGGAGAAGATTTTGGGTGAGCACAGGAGTCTGCAGGGTGTGTGTCTATACATAGATACATAGGTGTGGAGGACTCGCCAAAATTTGCCTCCCTCACCATACTGCTGTTGGATGCCTTCCATTGGATTCCTTCCAATGTCCCAATAGAAGAGACATTGTTTAAACCAGTGGCAGGGAACCCATGGCCCTCTAAATGTTGTGGGAATACAATTCCCATTGGCCCTGACAATTAGGCACACTGGCCGTGGCTGATGGGAGTTGGAGTCTAGCAATGCCTGAATGGGCACAGGTTCCTCAATCCTAAATAAATACTGGTGCCTTGCTCATCTCTTCATAATCCCCGCCATCCCAGTTTGTTTGAAAAGTCAACCGAAATATGTATGTTAGGCTTTTGTTTTCTTCTAACTTACTAATACTTGTTTTGAATCAGGCATCTCCAAACTGCGGCCCTCCAGATGTTTTGGCCTACAACTCCCATGATCCCTAGCTAACAGGATCAGTGGTGAGGGAAGATGGGAATTGTAGCCCAAAACATCTGGAGGGCCGAAGTTTGGGGATGCCTGTTTTGAATGTTTGAATGCCTAGTAGCTTTGGTGCAAGGTGACTGACATATTCATATACATATAATATTTTATTTATTTATTTAAGTAAATTTTCTACCACTTTTCTTCTTGGTAAAGGTAGCATGGGCAAGGCTCCTAGACAGTCTTTCATCAAAATACCGGCCAAAACCAGACATAAACTTTAGCAATGCTGCCACATTTTGCACGTTATAGTGCTGACCCTAATACACAATAACAAGATAGTTGAACTTTGTCCAAAAAGAGAGAGCCACACTTCACACTAATGAAAATATTAATACTAATTTGAAGAGTGATTAAAAGCTTGGATGTGGCACACTCCCATGAAGAACATTTGCCACAATAGAAAGCCTGATAGAGCCTTGTAATCTTACATTATGATGTCAAGCATATTAAGCAAATACCTTTAATCAACAGCAGAGTAGGAGCATGCTGGGCTAATTATTTCTAGCAGATTGTGAGAATACTGATTGCAATTTCCTAATCAATTGGTTCAGTAAATGTCTTGCCATTTGCATATTATCTTTCTTGAGACAATTATTATCTTACTGCTCTGCTTCAGTGTTTTTGGGTCATGAAACTTAAGATGTCGCTAAAAAGACCTTTCAATCATCCCAGTGATTATATGGAATAGCAATCCCTAATCTCTCCACTCTGAGCTCAGGGGTGGGAGGGAAGCAATAATGGCCCCAAAGTTACAAAGCTTTGAACTAAAACTTTGTGGGGTGAAGTGAGTTGAGGACAGCTTCTGATTCATCACTGCAATGGCATAATAGGCTCTTCATGTTGTTGCTGTTTTTAAAAAAATATGCTTAAATGAATATGTGGAAGATAAATGCTATTGGTGGCTACTTGCCATAATCACCGAAAGCACAATTACTATTTTTGGGAACACTAGGAACACTGCACCAAAGATTAGCAATCTTTGGGGGGAAAAACACATTGCAAGTCATCTAATGACTCCTGCAGCTGCACCATAAATTTAGAACACCATTATATCACTTTAACAGTCATGGCTTTCCCAATCCTGGAAATCCTGGAAACTTTGGTTTGATAAGGGTGTGAGAATTGAGACCCCAGTTCCCTTCCACAGAGCTACAGTTTCCAGTTTCCTGGAAAGAAGGACTGATTGTTAAACCACTCTGCAAAATGTATCTCTGTAAGGGAAATTGAGGTTTTCTAGCAATTCTCACTCAGCACTCTTGACAAGCTACAGTTCCCATAATTCTTTGAGGGAAGCCATGAGTGTTAAAGTGGCAACATAGTGCTTTAAATGTAAGATGCAGATGTAGCCAATCATTTTACTCAACATGACAATCCTTCTACATTGGAAAATTGCACTTTGTTCTTATTCATATAGGATGATTATGTCAGATTATATCATAGGTGCATGCAGCAATGTTACTGATGTAGTCTGGAATGCATCCCTCAAAATATAGGGGAAACTGTATTCCCATTAATAAAAAATATTTAGCTATATTGTGTAGTGATGGGGAAAACCCTAGACAAAATCTAAGGCAAACTGTGTGCAGATCTTATAAATTTACCCAATTTATGGTGTCTCAATAAGGAATAGCTATGCCCCCTGTTTTATTAACCTGGTTTTATTAACCTGTTTTATTAACCCCTGCTTTATTACTGTTTCCCATCTGCTCATTCTAGAGGTCTTTAGCATGGCATCTATTTGCATATCTACAGGTGGAAGAGGAGGGTAGTAATCAGGCTGATCACTGGGCAAGTTAGGTAATTTTTTTTCAAAATAAAAAACTCATTTTCAGGCATTCTCCTTTCAATTTACAGTCACACATAAGGGCTGGTTGTCATGTCACCACTGTTGTCACATCATCTATGACCCAACCAACCTGTTGCCCATGCATTCGGTCAATGTTGGAAGTGGGGAGCCCGGTCACATGGAAACGCGGTTTTGAATAGTGCAAGTATCCTATGCATATAGAGCAGACGTCTGGCTTCCCCTCTTCCCCCTAATGTAGATGGGGCTAGAGGGTGCAATAGAGAGGGTAGACTCAATGATGGCAGCCCCACTCTCCCCTTCACAGGATTGTGATCACAAAAGAGGAGAATGCTGGAAGAAAGATCAAACAGTCCTCCATTGATAACTTCAAGACTGGATTACAAACTCTGTGTGGGGCTCCCCTTGCAGTTTGTAATATATATAGTTAGCACAGAATATATGCAGTTACCACAGGAAGTTGCAGCATAGTTGCTGGCAGGAGTGATGCCTTGTCAGCATATTACACCTCTGCTCTGAGATCTGCACCACCAGCTAATTTGTTACTGGGCCAGGTTCAAGTTACTGGGTCATGTTTCCGAGCACAATTCAAAGCGTTGGTGCTGACCTTTAAAGCCCTAAACGGCCTCGGTCCAGTATACCTGAAGGAGCGTCTCCACCCCTATCATTCTACCCAGACACTGAGGTCCAGCGGACCAGCGCCAAAGGGCCTTCTGGCGGTTCCCTTGCTGCAAGAAGCCAAGTTACAAGGAACCAGGCAGAGGGCCTTCTTGGTAGTGGCACCCACCCTGTGGAATGCCCTCCCACCAGATGTCAAAGAGAACAGCAACTACCAGACTTTTAGAAGACATCTGAAGGCAGCCCTGTTTAGAGAAGCTTTTAATGTTTGATGGACTACTGTATTTTAATATGTTGTTGGAAGCCGCCAGATGGGTATAAATAAATAAATAAATAAATAAATAAATAAATAAATAAATGTTGTCCTCAACAGTTTGGGGGCAAATTACTTGAGGCATCACTTTGCCCCATGCCTGCCTCCTTGACCACTTTGATCTGTGGTACAGGTACTGGCACTTTTGCAAATGCCACACTTGCAAGAAATCGTTCCTTTCAAGTGGCAGCACCTAAACCTCGGAACTCTCTGCCCATTGATATTAGGCCGGTACCTTCCCTCTAATTGTTTCAGCACCCGCTAAAACCATTTTTTTTCTTTCTGCAAGCCTACCCAGGCCTGTCATATTAGCATGTCATTTCTAACATATCATTTTACTATGCATAATTATTTTAAAATGGCTGGTTTTATTTATATGTGGACCAAATTTTGTGTCAATTAGTTTTTAATGTTTTTTATCAGTACCTTTAAAGCATCAGTTGTAGTTTGCCAACCAATTAGAGGCTGTCTGCTAAGTAATACATTTTGTCAAATAAATTAAAATAAATATAGATGTGCTTCTGAATGTATAGGGTAAGTTTCCCCATCAGTTGTAGTGTTTAAAGTTTCCTGGAAATATTACTTTATTTTCCCAATAGGTGTAATTCTAAATGCAAGATAATGGTTAAACTCTCAGGTTTTCTAATGCAGCAGTAATTCATGCATTGAATATATGCCATAAAATAAATCAGCACAGCCTTATAGATTTCATTAGGGTTTAGCACTTCTTCTGTAGCTCTAATTACCCAGTGATGAAATATTTTAGCTTTGTTAAAATAGATTTCAGATTGCAGAGTATAATGAGTTTGTTGTTGAATGAACAGGTTTTCCTGTTGTATGAAGTTTTCCTGTGGTTCTTTGGAAATGTTCCGTTGTAGACAATCATTGTCTGCTATTTTAGTTATTTATATATATGCAGGACCAGCTCTCTATCCCAAACTCTTTTTAGAAAATAACCCAGATGATTAATTAATGTTCATAAATTCGGTTTGGGCCTAAGCTTTTTACAAACACACATGTTGAGAGACAAACTAGACATGACATTAGATTTTACATTAGAATGTAAATATGTACTATTGTATCCCAGCTTTTCCCCAAGGAGCTGAAGGTGGCAAATGTGTTCCTCTTCCTTCCCCATGTTATCCTTAAAACAACCCTGTGAGTGAGGTTAGCTTGAGAGATGTTCACCATCCCAAGAACACTCAGTGAACTTCATGGAGGCCGAGGGAAGATTTGAACTCTGGTCTCCTTGGTCCCAGTCTGACACTTTAACCACTAAATCACCTTGGCACTTTATAGCACCTTAAGGAGGTGGGGGCTGAGCAGAAGCAGGACCTTAGGGGTGTAGAGGAGGAGTTTAACTCTTTCCTGCCTTGGCGAATATTATGTTGGTGCATATATATCTATAGCCCTTTATATTTGGAAATCTTATTGCACCCATTTTGCTCAGTGCCTTGCAGGACCATTGAATCAGTGCCAACCTAAAGTTACCACAGGGAGTGGATCCCCTTTAGGTCTTCTCACCCCCCAAAAAATAACTTGAAAAAGGCCCTTGCATATATGCCCCAGGTTTATTACCCATCATCTCCCTCATGTCTGCAATTTTCAGATCAACTGCCTACAAAACATTGGGGGAGATTAAAGGATTCCTTTCTTATTCACCTCAAAACTGTGTAGGCATTTCCTGTGGGATCAACTATGTCTATCTGAACTTTGACAGGCATTCTGCACACACCCACACCCACACCCACCCACACACACCCACACCCACACCCACACCCTGAACATGTTTGCCTGTAATTTGGCCAGCTGAATCCAGCTAGTAAACTTGAAATTTTATCTTTTCTGACAAAAGAAAGTTCTAGTCATTGTTGTTGTTGTTGTTGTTGTTGTTGTTGTTGTTGTTGTTGTTGTTGTTGTTGTTGTTGTTGTTGTTTTAGTTCCCCTGGGGATAATCCTGAAGCATAATTGGAGTCTGTGTCAATTCAGACAGATTCTGAAACACTTCGGACCAAATATTGCTTTGTTATAAAGCACTAAATCAGATTCCAGGTGGAAGTGTGTGTGTGTGTGTGTGTGTGTGTGTGTGTGTAGATGCAAACATATCCATAGATACCTAAAACATATATATTTTATCTTTTTATTAAGAGAATACCCAATGCAGAGTAGAACAAGCAACATAACTATCTAATAAGAGCAAATCCTATTTATTTATCTAAAATAAATTTCCTGCTTTTTTGCCACATATAGCAGAAGTCTATACAGTAAATGCAGTAAGTCTTTACTGTATTTCTATAGCAGAAATCTACACCGTAAATTGAAGCACAATGAAAGCCAGCAGCAGAAAATATTTAATGTAGGAGACTAGGACATATTCCTAACCTATCAAGCACCTGCATAAACTTGCCCAGAACAGAATAAGGATTCCTGTCTAATCTTTTCACATAAATGCAGGCACAGGAATTATTTGTGGGAGCTATTTTATGTGGGAAACAATGAACTTTTAAATATTTTTTTGGATGCTGGTCTGCAGGTAGCAGACTGTAAAAATAAATAAATCAGTCATTCACCAAATGGTCAATCACTTGAAATGAGAAAGCAAACAGATCTTTAATATATTCATTGCAAATATACATTTGGTCTTCAGTATGATAATACAATACACAAACTAACTGAGGCAGAGATAAACAGCATCTCAGAATGTCCATTCATTAGTGCAGAATGTCATGAGAGTCTTGTAAACTCACTAAAGTTCAACAATAGTATTAGATTTAATGAGGCTTTATGGTCTAGGTTTTATGATTTATGCTTGCATGGAATGAAAAATAGGGCATACTTAGTGGTTGGTGTGTGCGCGCCACTTGTATGAGTTGCGCATGTTGGTTCTCAGCAAGTGTGCCAAGATACATACCTGTGCTATGGGCCAAATACCTCTGCAGCGTTGCCACTGTATAATTCAGCCAACATGGTCCAGCTGTTGGTGACCTACAACTTCCAACCAACGCCATGTTGACTGCTCCTGATATAATGGCTTGTTATTTTGCACTAGTTCATTTATGTCCTCTCTTATCCAGTTTAGAGTATTGGTCTTGATCAGGGAAACCCATGGTTCAATCACCAACTCAGCCATAAAGCTCACTAGATGACCAGCTCTCAGCCTGACCCACCTCATAGGGTTAATGTAAAGGGGAAATGTCAGGGTGGCAGCATATATATTGCCCTGATCAACTTGGAAGTATATAAATATACAGGGATATAAATGTAATAAGCAAACATTTTCTGCTGAGACTTTAAGGCACGTGGTTGAACAAGCCAGAAAGGAGCGTTGGACATTTGTGAATTGAAAAGCATTTATCCTGTGTGTTGGAGATATATTGTGAAGTCAAATGGTGAAAGGAAAATTCCGAGATCTGTTGGTTCTCATTAGGACACAAAGGAGCAGTCAATTTAACCTCTCTTACATGATATCATTCGGGTCCTGATGTGGCTGACTTTACCCTACTCTCAGCATGACTCGCTTCCAATTAAAAATAAAGCTTCCACTGTTGCCACCACAGGGATTTGGCTTGTGCAACTGCAGTGCTATTTCCAAAGACAAATGAATTCCCCTAGTTTTAGGTGCTTTATAAAACCATTTTATTACATCTCAGATACCAGCAAGCCCCCATCAATTCACAATCCAATTAAATCCATTCCCTACTGCTTGTGATCTTCAAACAAAATCATAACATATTTAAAACTCCTATTTATAAGCCCAATCAGTTGCGGTTGAACTACTAAATATCTGTAGGGCATAAAGCCATATTTCTGAGCAGAGTCTGGTGCCTAATAAAGTGCAAGCTATTTTAAGCAAAAATGCAACCGACTGGTTGCTTTAGGATGATAGATGAGTTGATGCTTCTAGGTATCAGATGTCTCAAAATAATCATACTCCTTGGGGAAGAAACTCTTTTGTTAAGCCATTCTTCAATGATGTAATGAAGCATATGGCACTCCTTGCTTTCATGAATTAAAAGGAAAATAGAGTTCTCCATGAACTCATAGAATGTGCTGTAATTTCTTTCCATGCCATACATTCTTGCAAGTATAAGAAAGTCTGCTGTAAGTGGCTTCTCTGCATACAGAAGGGTAGGGAACCTGTGGCCCTCCAGATGACAGAATCATGGAATTGTAGAGTTGGAAGGGATCCCATCGGTCATCTAGTCCAACCCCCCAGATGTTGCTGGACTACAACTCACACCATCCCTAATCACTGATCATGCAGGTTGGGAATAATGGAACTCCTGGAGAGCCCAAGCTTCCCCGCTACTAGTATGCAGCATAGTCAAGCATTTTTTAAATTAAAACTAGATTTATTTTTTGCTACCCTGCCTTTTTAGATTACTTCCATTTACTTCATTGTTTTAATGAATACTCTACATCACCTTGACTGTTTCAGAGCACAAATGATGGCTCATAATATTGTTTAAAATATAGAATGTCAAGTAAATCAACTTCACAAGAGTGCAGCTCCTCTGCAAGATAATTAATGTAAGACAGGGACTCCTGGTGTAGCACAATACTTTCCTGGAAAAAGTCAAACCATGCAGGGACCTCTCCAGGGCGCAAGCCTGGGCAGTGTATAGGGACGTCCTAGGCTGCCCCCATCTTGGCCTCACAGATGTAGTCCAAAGGAAAGCAGAGCAATGTGTTTTGCACCAGCTTGGTTGCAAGAGTTGCTCAAAGGAGGCCTACAAGACACCATCCAACCGTCTTAGGGGCTACACTCTGGATTTCTGTAGGGCATACTTTCCTTTCCCAAAGGTCTTTCTTCTTCCTGAAGCCTTTCTCTTACCAATGAGTATAGTCACAAGGCCACAGAGGTTTAGGATCAGTTTTCCTTTTCCTACAGGGCCCACCTTCCCAGGTTGACGAGCCCCCTGTACCACTCATTTCCCTCTACAGCATGTACAGAAACTGCATTCTCAACTGTTGGACCCAATAAAAAAATTCCTTCAGTAGCACCTTAAAGACCAACTAAGTTTTTATTTTGGTATGAGCTTTCGTGTGCATGCACACTTCTCCAATGTTGGTCTTGCCCGCTCAATCTCTTGGAGCTTGTCTTCACATGCAGTGGAAATCTCTTAACTCACCTAGGGTATTCTTACAGAATATTCTGGGAGGTTTCAACATGCATCCACTGGTCTTTAAATATTGCCATTTCTGATGCTGAATTTATAGACAATTACACTTCTGCATAGATACTGGTCTGTCTATCTTACGTGAAATGCAGAAGAGCGTTACTGGCAGATGATTGTGGAAGCTGAGAAGGTGAATGAAGCCCAAATGTCATAGGTGACATTATTAGGTCCTATAACAGTGTTGTCAGAGGGGACAGAGTTGGTATCTGGTTCAGTCACTGGGACTGGTCTTTGTGATGTGCCCTGTTGTTGCTGGTGAGAAGCTGTTTTGGGGATTGTAAGAGGGACCTGTCATTGTCCAGAATGGGTTGTAGATCTTTGTTGATAAGTCTGAGTGGTTTCAAATGGATCTCTGTGGACTCTGCCTTGCAGACATTTTTTTTTCACACATCTTTTTTTTGTTCTGCCTACCAACTAAATGGAAATTCTAGAAAGCGGCAGTATCCCAATTTCATGTGCTTTAAGGAAAGTGGAAGATAGGTCACCAGCGACACCGGGCATTTTAAAATAGCAGTTCTGTCTAGAAATCATCATGCTGAAAGATCAATAAAACTGTCAGCTCCTGTAACCAATAGCGAAAGAAATACATTGCAGATGAAACTTCAGATATCATTATTGAACCTTTTAATTCTACCCCCTCCATCCGAGTCCAGCATGTGCAAAGAAGAAGCAGGCAATTGTAAATTGCATTCAGTTTCCATAATACATTTAGATTGGGTGCAGTCAGCCAAGGGAACACAGAGGGCTTTTAAAAAAACACATTTGGCTGTACCTTGTACTGTACCTTGTAATCTGATATACCACCAAGGTATGGCTCTGATAGAGAAGAATGAGCCATTTCAGTTAAAGAATCCTTGATCTCAGATAAGCATTCATGCTGGACCGCTATAACATGTTTCACAATTTACTGACTGCACCGTTAAAGTCGTGCTTGCTTGCTTCATTCTGCAGGAGCACAATGGGTGGGAACTGACATAATTCAGCCAGATGGGCACTACAGAGCTTTTATCCCTCTGCCATTTATCATGAATGGTTATTCTGAAAGTGAAAGCAAAAAAGGAGAAAACCTGACTTCGTCCAAATTTTGAATGTAAGGTTTAGCAATGTTTAGCAAATATATTAAGTTTTTCCTTTAATGTAATATTGAATACGACGCGTGGTTGAAATTATGGACTCAAACTTTAAGATTTACAGCATGTACTGCCTTGAAAGAAAATGTGTATAAGATGATGTATAGATGGTATTTAACACCAGTTAAATTAGCCAAAATGTATAGAATGAGTGACAAAACTTGCTGGAAATGTAAAGAGGGAGACGGCGAATTATATCATATGTGGTGGACATGCGACAAGGTAAAAAGATTTTGGGAGATGTTGTATAATGAGTTGAAAAAGATGTTTAGATATACTTTCCCCAAAAAACCGGAAGCATTTTTGTTAGGAATAATAGGAGGAGAGATTAGAAAAGAAGATCAAGTATTGTTTATGTATGCGACAACCGCGGCTAGGACACTGTTAGCCCAAAAATGGAAATTACAGGAATTACCAACAATTGAGGAGTGGCAGATTAAAATGATGGATTATGCTGAACTCGCTAGGTTGACTTGCAAGATTCGCGACCAAGGGGAGACAAGGTTTCAAAAGGACTGGAGTAAATATGTGGATTATATGGAGAAAAACTGTAGATCTTTAAAAACACTTGCAGGATTGAAATAAATCCTACGAACTGATTAAAAAAGTCAAAAAGGAACTGCAAAAATGGAGTCAACAAGAAACCCGCGTGAAGGGAGGGGGGGGGAAGTCGTAACTTGGCAGAGCAAGATACAAGATGAAAATATAAGATGTTTTGTATAAAAGATTGTTTTTTTTATTATTTTAATTGGATAAATTGGAAAATGGAATAAAATTTATTATTAAAAAAAAGTTTTTCCTTTAATGTAGATACCCATATGTTTTCCTTCTTTGTTTTTGCAGTTACTATCATTTTACCTGAATTTGGTTTTCAATAAGAGACATATACACCCATTCTTGGTGTTTAGGGATATGTGTCCAATGGACTGCTATGATCTAAATCATAGTCATACCTGAAATGTCCATCTTTATTTAAACAAAAGTGTGGATTGTGCGGGTGAAAGATCTTCCAGGCTGCTTAAAATGACTGATGTTCGTTCTTTCATCTTCCCAGCTACAACAAAATACGTCTCTCCCGTATCAGCCTCTACAGCCAATAGGAGCCAACTCCTAAGGGCAAAGGGGCCCTTTGCCCCCCATAGAATATTTGAGGGGGCCACCCCCCAAAGGTTGATGGTCATTGCCATTCAAATGGTGTGCATGCCCTGTATCATGTGATCAATTGTGTGGGGCAGGGCTTACCTCCCCCCCCCCAGTATTTTGTTCAATTTGGCACTCCTTCTAGAACCTTCTACATCATAGCAGGTGCTGTAACTCTCCAATGGTTTGGCTTAATCCCTGAAGGTGCCCTCTTCTATTGTCTTCTGATCAACCATTCATGCTTTAGAACTTGACAGTACAGTGGTACCTCGAGTTACAAACACTTCAGGTTACAAATGCTTCAGGTTACAAACTCCGCTACCTCGAGTTGAGAACTTTGCCCCAGGATGAGAATGGAAATCGGTGGCGCAGTGGCAGCAAGAGGCCCCATTAGTGAAAGCACACCTCCAGGTAAGAACAGTTTCAGGTTAAGAACGGACCTCCGAAATGAATTAAGTTGTAACTAGAGGTACCACTCAGCATCAGGAAAGGTCTGCTGGATCAAACCATCTACTCCAGAATCCAGTTTTCTACAGTGCCCAACCTATGGTAAGCCCAAAGCAATTTCACCATCCTGCTGTTGTTTCCCAGTGAATCATATTCAAATTCATGTTGCTTCTGATCCTGAATTTGGTTTTCTTACATGTATACCTCACCTTTTTTCCATCACGAAACCTAAGGTGTTGTGTTTTTATATATTCTGTTGGAAGCTGCCCAGAGTGTGTGGGACAACCCAGTCAGATGGGCAGGGTACCAAAATAAATTACTATTATTTGATTTCTTTGAAGCCTCCCTTCCTGAGGAGGAGACCCAAAACTTCTTAGCATTAGCAAGGGGGTGGCCTCATGTGCTTTCTAGCCATAATCTGTGCTCTTCGAAGATAGTAACAGAAAAATGAGAGTCAATATTCATATGTGCCACCCAATATACCAATAAAATGACATTTTGCCTTTTCTAGGGGAGGCCCATTGAATTTTCCACCTCACGGCCTGATAGCCATGCATTGCAACTTACCAGATATATTTTAGAAGCTTGTAATGCTAGGGTTGCCATGCATCCTGAATTTCCCAGACATGTTTGGAATACTGCACTCACACGTATTGACCGGGTGGAAATGTCTAGGAGGATCCAGACATATGGCAGCCCTTGTTAGAAGTACCATTTTGGCCTCTGCCCCCCCCCTTTCTCTCTGGGAAAAAAAAGCTCAAAAAATGGTGGGGTTTTTGTTTTGTTTTTTTGCAATTTTGTCCAAGCTCAACAACATTTCTGTCTGGATTTTCACTTTTTGAAATATGGCAACCCTATGTAATGCTGCTAAATCGGGTCCTCCCTGCAAGAGAGGGTACGCGTTGCGGTGGGTCCCGGCAATCAGGCCTAAGTGTTGCGGTGGGGACTATTGGAGCAGCCACAACACCCGATTGATGGTCTCTCTGACAGGGTGCAATTGGGCTAAGGGCATGCCAGTCAAAAGAGTCAGAGAGACCACTACTTATGCGCTGCAGGTGACCCTCAAGATCCTCTTCTTGGGTCACTGTGCACCGAAACACCCACCCACCTCTCCCTAATTTTAGGGCTTGCGCTTGACCTTGCTATGCCGTCGTGTGTTGCCTGTCGTTGGGACAGGGGCACGGCAGGAATTTCCCCCACTTGGCTGATTGGCTGGTGCCACTTGGATTTCACCTGCCGCATAGCAAATTGTCACAACTTGTAAGGTTGGCGGATAAGCTCTGGTTCATGCTAATAGGGGTGGCAGGATGCCTAGCCAACCCTATCCTTGGGTATTCCTTTAAGTGGAATCCTAGGACTTCTGGTTGGTCTTCCCCAATTGGGGTTGTGCCCCTCTCCAGAGTTTAGGGGCACATCTGGGGGAACCATGGGCCAGGCTGCGTGAGGGCCCCTATCCCAGATGTTCCCCCAGGCTGACTCATGGTGTGCCCAGAGTCAGCGCTACCTTAGGTACCTTTGGAACCAGAGCCTATGCAACCACTCACTTGATTTGTAATCAGTAAAGTTGTGGCCTAAATTCTGCCAAAAACCAAACCAAAATTTGAGTCGTGTCTGCAAAGGAAGCACCCATTAGAACACAGCATACCATGCATGGCCCCATAGCCCTTGCACAGCAGAACAACAGCGACAAAAATACAAGGAATTTGGGTGTGTTCAGATTATTAGATTAATGTAGTTAAATCCAGTCTCTGAACCCATGAATAGTTTGATAAAGACTATTTCAGTCTGCTTGAACTAAGCAGGGACTTATTTATTCCAAGGAATCAATTAATCAGCACATTTGTTGACACAACACACAGCCGCTTCCCTGCACAAGGTGTACCAGAGGGAATTAGGCAATAAATAAAATTTGACTTTGATCTCACTTAAATAAGGCATACCTTTCTCCACCCTCTCCCTTAATTTATCATATTTGATTTCAGCCAGCAAACCCCCCCCCCCAAACTTGCTCCTAGATTCTAGCAGGATATATTATTGAAGAACATGAGAGCGGAAGTACCAGTCATGAAGCAATGATTAACCGCTTATGGGGAGAATGACAAGGGCTCAAGAATAACTCAGAGTACCACATGCAGAGTATGCAAGGTCCGGCTCCTAGACTATTTTATTACAGAATGAATTTGAGCAAGGACAAGGTGATGATAAGAACACGTAGTCAGAATAACAAAAATTGCACAAAGCTTCATAAGTAGTGTGATTTTCTCCTATTACAGAAAGAGCAAAAGATCACCAGAAAAGTCTGTCGGGATTTTAAAATATGGCAAGGATAATTAATTGATGGTGGAGGTAGAGAAATCGTTGCTTTTAAAAAAATGCTTTTCTTTTTGAGCTCGCAAAGGACCAAGAAAGAGCAGAAGCCAAGAAGCCGTGTTAGAGTGCTTGGCCCCAGGGAGGCAAGGATGCAGAATGGAATGGGCATCATGAAATTGGTGGTTAATTGGGATGCCTAGTGAGCAATACATACTTTTATTAGGAAGGGCAGAGTGAAGTCTACAAGGCATCACAGTTATTGAAAACGTGCACCCTCTTTTCATTTTCCTTTCTTCTTCTATTATCTGCCGTGGGATCAGAATTTTTTTACCCACTACAAAAATTGCCCAAAGACCTGCCCTTGCTGGTTGCAGATTGCTGTTGCCTCCCACTCAGCAGTTTAACAGGGCAATTAAGATCTCTGGACCTGAAAAGCACCTGGAAACGAGAAGCCACAGGGAGCTGATGAATGCCACTAGGAGCTTTCTAAATGAAGAGCAACCTGTCGGCATAACAAGTGCCCCAATTCAGTCACCAGGTCCATCACACAGTGAGAATTGTGAGAGGGCAGAGCAGGGACATGCTAACCCCCCACAAATTCCCTGGTTTTTTTGCTCAGCAGCAGGCCCTGGTGTCCTCCATCATGCACTGGAGAAGAAGTCCTGTAGGCTCTCAGTACCATTTAGAACCACTCTCTCCCTGATCAGGGTTCTAACCTGTGCCATTCAGAGAACCTGTGGAATTACAGCAAGCTCCCCACTGTAGATATTCACATAAAGGGTTGCTGAGCAAGGCACAAGCATGTGATGGGGGTGGAAGGGCTAGAAATGGCATGGCACCCTGACCTGGTCTATCCTCATCAAATAAACAAGGCTTTTTTCTGACTTTGATCTTGAGGAAAGCAAGTGGAGGGAGCATGTGTGCCACCTGTAGTGGGCAGAGGTCTTGTCAGTCCCTTCAATATTCCTTAGCAGGGGGCTTAGCCCCCTGAATATTGAGGGGGCAGAGGAGGCCCAACTGCTGAGCAAGTTTGCACCAGCTCACACAGCATCTCCTGACACTGCACAGGCCAGGGCAGCTGTCCGCTAGGCCATGACAGTCAAGCTGTATGGCATTGGAAGACGTGTGTGACTTCACACGATCCGTGTTGTGCACATGATGTCACACACACACACACATCCCAGCCCCCCAATCTTGGGGGCTACCTGGGGCCTGAGGAAGGGAGATACCTGAACTTTCTACCCTCTGTGATCTCCAAAAGT